>NC_089743.1:68049970-68092470 GCF_040412425.1 Macrobrachium rosenbergii
TTTAGAATAAGCCGTCTTTGTGCCAACATGGGTTTGGCCTTAAGGCAGTAATCGCTGTAGGGTGCTGAAGGGATCAGGAAATCTTATGGGGACCTTTGGATTTTTCACTCCCAAAAGAGATTAGGCAGAACTAATAATGAGTTTGAGAAAAGATGCTATATATACTTAGCCCAGTCCAAATTTCTTTGTGACCACAAGTGCATAATTTTGATAGGCCCAAAGAAGCACTGGGTCACAAATAATAGCTCCAATGGCAGTATTCATTAGACTTATTCATTACAAAAAGATGCAATATTTGGCATGGATAATTATGCCTATGTGGTCGAGTATGTCAGATATATGATTTTCTGTATTTTTCAACACTGTTGCTAAAATTATGCATTATGGGAGGACATAGCTCTTTTGCTGGTCAGTCAGAATTATTCGAAGAGCATCTGGAGGCATATCTTTTCATGTGAATGGTAGGGTGCTCAAGGCGGTAGGGTGTAAGTTAATTTTCTATATTTTGCAACATGATTGCTAAAGATGAGCATCGTGGGAGGACCCTGATTTTTTGCTGGTCAGTCAGAATTCTAGGAGGTCGTCTTGGACCATATCTTAGTATGTGAGTAGTGTGGGGTTGGATTGCAATTACGTTAAAACTCATGGCATTGTTTAATGCCTTCATACAAAGGTTTATGTTATTCCTAAGGTAAAGTAAATCTGATTTGAGGGATATTTGTGCTTTAATATCTAGCACCAATAGACACATGCGAATTAATGACCAAGATATATATATATATATATATATATATATATATATATATATATATATATATATATATATATATATATATATATATATATATATATATATATATACATACATACATACATACATACATACATATATATATATATATATATATATATATATATATATATATATATATATATATATATATATATATATATATATATATATATATTTTTTTTTTATCACACCGTGATTTATATACGATCATGAAGCTACAAATATCGCTTAATATCAAATCCACGCTACCTCGGAATATCCGATGGGGAATTATCATCGAAGGGGAATTTATAAGTGATAAATGGACGGTACTGCCGAGTCTCGATCCCACGACACAGACGCGCATCCAGTCGACGCCAACCACTAGCTCAGTGGTTAGCGTCGACTGGATTCGCTGGATGCTCGTCTGTGTCGTGGGATCGAGACTCGGCAGTGCCCGTCCATTTATCACTTATAAATTCCCCTTCGGTGATAATTCCCATCGGGGATATTCCTGAGGTAGCGGATTTGATATTAGGCGATATTTGTAGCTTCATGATCATATATATATATATATATATATATATATATATATATATATATATATATATATAGTTATTCGTATATTCTTGTAGCACTCATTCCTTGTTATTTAAAATAATTTTTATTTTACTAATCACCCTCAGTCACAGAAATGTTAAATTTTTCCCCAGTTTTCTTCAATGTGTATTTCTAATGTTTCGGCTTCTATTCAAATCAAGGGTTGTGAACTAAGTCACCATTAACGTTAAGCTTTTGAATTCTTACGTTCCAAGTCCTCTCATCAGTCACTGTTCAAGGAATATATATATATATATATATATATATATATATATATATATATATATATATATATATATATATATATATATATATATATATTATATATATATATATATATTTCTTTCCATTTTTGGTAATGGAGATCAATGTGTATTTTTGTGTGTATGTTTTACTATAGCCTTAACAATTCGAAAACTGAATTTAACACTGGGCTATTCCAGGACTTGAAATATTTAACTTCAACCTTTGCATTTTATGACCTTTGAGTTACCTGCTTCTATTTCCAATAGCTAGCTTTTATTTTTGAACTGTCTGTAAGTAAATATGCCTCAATTTATGTTTGGTTTAGTCTATTATTGACCTTCTCTTTACCTTTTAAAGTAAAATCTTTATCTACACAAAATTGTAGTTATATTGTCTTTACTCTTTAAATATTTTCAGTTCAGTGAAATATGTTCTTGTTTGTGAAATTAAAGTGTTTTTATTAGTTTTTTGCCATCCGATATTGTTTTTTTAATGCTTTGTGCAATAAACTACCTAATATTAATTCTGAAATAGTCGCAAGAGAAAGGGCAAATATCTAAAAATAACATATGATCAGTGAATGAATAACAGAAAGCCTAAGAAAGTGAGAATAAAAGGAGAAATTTAATAAATACTTCGTGATGTAAGGAATCAAATAATATCATTGGATGAAATGGAATAGATCCACGAGTCCAAAGGTGGGAATGTCTCTGAAAGGTGAGGGAATTAATCATGGAAGAGGGTGTTGTGAATAAACAAAGGAAAACTGAGCTAAACACGGGGAAACTGTCGGGAAGAGCGCACAGGGAAATACGGAACGGTGTTTCGCTGAAGAAGGAATGAAGGGGAAAGGCAGAGGTGAAGGGGTGAATAGAGTCTTTTGGGGTTTTCGTTAAATATGATTAGGTGTAATAAAAGGACTTAAGAAGGGTACGATTAATCATTTAAAATAGGGTTAACCGTGGAATTCATTTTTAAGATATAAGCCCTTATGACTGTAGAAAGAAAGATATAAACCCTTATAACTGGTAGAATGATGAACTCTAAAACGACATATTTAAAAATAAAACAAGTCATCATTTGTTTTAGATTTATAGTAAATTCAGAGGCATTTACTCCCAACAAGGTATGGATTGTTGGCATTCTACAAAAATTCTGTTAAGTCACCTGGCACTTCAGCTCAAAATTTTTCATTTATCAGTGTTAAATCCCTTTCACGGCAGCAGCAACAGCAGCTAGGAAATTGGGATTTCAAAGATATAGTGGTTCAAAATCAACTGTTATTGTTAAGAGCTTTTATTAATATTTATAGACTTACAGTAAAAGAGATTAAAGGTATGGCACTTTTCGCATATTAGGACTAGTAAAAGTAAAAGAATGTTCCTTAGATTATGCTATTATTATTATCCGCCAGGAGACTTCCTCTTAGTGCTGTTAAGTTGATGAATTCAGCAGTTTAGGTGTGTTCATTTTGTTAATCCCCTATTTTTAGTTTTCTGTAAAAGAAAATTATTGAGATGGCTTTGTCTGTCCGTCCACAATTTTTCTGTCCGCCCTCAGATCTTAAAAACTACTGAGGCTAGGGGGCTTCAAATTGGTATGTGGATCATCTCTCCTCCAATTATGAAATATACCAAATTGCAGCTCTCTAGCCTTTGCAGTTTTTATTTTATTTAAGGTTAAGGTCAGCCATGGACTGTGTGTCTGGCACCGCCGAGTCCAATTCCAGAGGTGTCGCTGAAGCACCTTCATTTGACTGCATCTGGGGAGTAGCTGAGCACTGCCCGGTCATAGCTGAGAGGTTCATACTGCAGCACATCGAGAGGCTCGTAATTATGTCAATCAGAGAAAGTTACAACAAGATCGTGACTCTGTGGCTAGTCAAGAGGCTGGTCTAGATCCTCAAAGGTGCTCTTTTTAATTTCGATTTGGTCAGCCTAGGAACACAGGCCACCTGGTCAGCCTAGGAACAAATGCCACCACCCAGCCATGATTGAAAAATTCATGGGCCACGGCTGAGAGTTTCGTGGGCTGTGGCTGAGAGTTTCATACAGCATTATATGCTGTACAGAAAACTCGATTGCGCTGAAGATACTTCAGCACATTTTTTACTTGTTTTTAATACTTCCAATATTCATGGAATGAACACTATATTACTTCTATGCATTTTTAATTTATAATTGTATTATGACATTGATTTCCTGAATTATGTAAGTTACAAAGACAATGTTAAATTATGTGGTCTGTAAATAAAACTGGGTAGGGCCAGTTGTATAATCCTTTCTTTTGCCTGGCCAGCCTGTGTCACTGAACGTATGGTTAGGCAAATGTACAGATAGTATCACTCTTGCAAGATGAATGGGAAATATGTTACCATGCTGTTGCCTTTAGTGGGTTGGCATTTGATCCTGGGAGTGACACTAAAGGTTCTTGGTGAAAAGTTGACTCCTGGTTGTCAGTGAAGTGTGGGACAGAATTTTTTATTTTGTTTTCACTGAAGCTGCTGTCCATGGCCTCCTTAAGCCATAATCACTGGATGTGATGATGTGCAGTCCAGTTCTGATTGTAGATTGCCGCTTCATGAAGGTGGAAAAGTAAATGTGTGGAGAGGTGGGTGGTTGTCATAAAAGCATGAAGAGTGAAATCATTCTTTTGGCATTCAGGTAGGTGCAATAATGCCTTTTAAAAATATCAGAGGAGGAGTTCATTGGTCAGTAGGTTAGCTGCTTGGCTAATCTTGTAATGAATGGCAATGGCTACTCCCATTTGCAAAGGTTTTTCTTTGATTTTTTAAGGGGCTGTTTTTTCTTGCTGGCAATTCTGGTGCATTGTGTCCTAGTAACATATTCTGATTGTGTGCTCTCATTCTGTATAAATTGGTTTGACTGATTTTGTTTACAGTTTGTTTATGGTCAGTGTAATTTGTCTTATGATTTTTTGTTGTGATGTGTTAATGGGCATCTGGATTGCAATATAATATCAATTTCTTGTCTTGTGGTCTTTTGTGTAGGGGAATAAGAGAGGGCCTTCTTAAGGCAGGTGCCCACGATGTTCTTGTGAGTTTCCAGGCATTCACAATACTACTTGATGTATAGGTTAGGGATAGATTGCTTTGTTGTAGTCCATTATGGTGGTATCTCCTTGGTGTTTAGGTCACCTACAAGTCACGGGGAGGGAGTTTGCCTTGTTGTGTAGATGGCTCTTCCACTTAGTGTTGGCATCAATGTGATCAAAATCTTAATGGTAAAGGTAATTCAAGCTGTTACAAGAACACATGAGGTGAATCTAACAATAATGAAGCTGTTGGTAGTAATTGTGTGGATGAAATTGAGTTGAATGAAGTGACAGGAAGTGACAGAATCAGCAACAACAGGGTGGTTGAAATGAAAAATATTAAAAAACCAAGGATACCTCATAGTACATTCTTCCCATCAGAAACTGATTATGAAATATTACATAATTATTTTTAATTATTTGGAAAAATATCTTAGAAATTACAATGAAACTTGAACATCAGATTAATTATTCGGAGCCGTGAGTTTCATTCAGAAGCAACAAGGAAGCTTTTAGGCAAGCTCTGGTATCAAAAACATTAAAATCTGTTCTGCTGGTGTAATTGGTATCATTTGAAGAAAAGTATCAAATAACATGGATGTGTATTGGCCTGCAGACTGATTAAGGAAAATGACTTTTAGCCTAATAGACTTCCCCAGAGATCCCCCAAACCACCGCAGTGGCTGACTACAACAGCCGAAGGTGATATTTGAGATTATTTTAGAGGATCCAAACTCTTGCAAAAAAAGTTGTGCAATCTAATCAGAAGACATTTCTTGCTCTGGAAAGAAGTTTGTACTCATTCATGCAAAAATCTATTGCTCAGTCACATATGCTCTGCAATTTAAAGTCTAATGACAGTGAAATGGAATTAGAAGTCAAACCTCATCTAAATGTTAGCTATCGGTAGAGGAGGCTTATTTAGTATAGAGACCTATATGGCTTCACTGAAGAAGAGATACTAGGCACATGTCCAGTGGAAGTATGGAAGGCAAACAAGAACCCTAGGACGTCAATGTTCATTCTCACTTTTGATTAAATAGAAGTCCATCTCTTTTTGAACAAAAGCCACTTCAGTAGTACAGTCATTTTAAGTTTGGTCCATCTCATATATGCACATATGACAAGAATTGCAAGATAGGTTGAAAAACCTCATCTTGGAGACTGCATATTTGAGGCTAAATGCATACATTGCAGTATGAGCCATAAATCCAGTGATAGAAACTGCCAGCAATATTATTAGAAGCAGCTATAAAAAATACATATTCTAAATCCTATAAACAGGATTTAGAATATGGCCAAAAGCAATGCCAAAGTAGCGAAATCAAGGGAAAATTTTGCAACAACAAGCAAACTTTCCTCTTGACTGCTCTTTGGCCTTCTAAGACAAAAAGATGAATGAGTTGGTCTTGGAAAGAAAGCAGCAGCATGATAAAACAAGTAGACTGCCACACAAGATTTTGTTGGCCTCCATTGAGGCCAAGGTAGGTCACGCCCCATCCAGAATTCTCTATCTGGTAAAGATCCAAAAATACATTTTCAGGCAATATCTTTGCCATACCTTGTGGAGCTTCTTATAAATACCCAATTGCCAGATTTACCGGTAATGATGAATATATCTGCTCCTGGTAACTTTGATAACTAGTAGAGCCAATTCATCAACTCCTGTAACCATTCCTCCTGCTTGGAGAAATTAATAGTTGACACCTGATGTGGGGTGACGTTTTAGCAAATACAAAAGGTAACCTCATAGCATCACTTATTAAAAGATAGGGTACTGGACTGCTCAGTACAGACAAACCTGCCCATCTTCAGATTCGAACAGGCATACTGTCATGCATTGATATTTTGATTACTCTTTCTAACTTATTATAATTAACACCAAAAATAATCCACCAGCACAAAGATCACCAAGGTGCACTGTTGAAAAAGCTTACTGGCCAAAATTTTTAGTCATACACAAGAATTTTAGAGCCCAGTTTTCTCAGGAGTAGAAGCTGCCAGACATAAATGCTGGTCGTCTTTGTATCCTCCATAAATAACAAAACTCCTTATTTTGACTGTTTTGGGGAATATTGGAAAAACAGCAGGGAAATTCACACCAAATCCACCTCCTGTATGAAATGTAAATAATCAGTTTATTACCAGTGCCTCAGAGTTAAGTGATGCTTTAAGTCTGAAAACTTTGCCAGTGTGTCAGGCAAGTCTGAAACCATTCCAGGCTACCATGTCGACAAAGAACAAAAATCATTGGACTTTACAATAAACAAAATACAGTAATATAATCAACCTTTCACATATAGAGAACGTGATTCAGCTCTTTAAACTTGTAATTATACTTCCCCATGCCAAGATTAAATTCCATATGTAGTATTGAAACACATACCATCCAACACAGAAATTTGGTTTAAGCATCATAAATAGAATATGACAACACGACAGTCACCTGTGTGGAAATTGAGTATAATTTTAGAATTTTTGAAGTCAGACAAAGATAAAATTTATTGCAGTGATTTACCACCCAGGTGCATTGACATTTTGTCTTATTGAAATCATGGAGATTATGGTCAGTGAAAAATTGATATTCTACTTGAAAACAAGGTAATTTTGGCACTAACCCATTGCCACTTCAGGAATTGTATTCAATAGTAGACTTACTGACACATCTTGAGTCTGCTATTTGTGAACCATTTGCTTCAAACCACCATGTCAGTATTTTTTACCTTGAGAAGGCATACAGCATCGCTTGGAGACATGGAATTCATAGAAGTCATCATGGTTCTGGACTAAGAGGGGAATTACCATTGTTTGTTCAAGCTTTCCTGCTGCTTTTGCCAGCTTAAGTATGGGAATATCTAGTCTAACAGAAATATTGTCAGAAAGAAGGGGTTCACCAAGGGAGGGTGCTAAGTGTAACCTTTTTTTCCCTTGCTTTAAATGGAATAACATCTATTATTACCCATGACATTCTTCATCTTCGTTTTATAGATAAAATCCATATCTTATGCTGAAGCACAAGTGTCTTTGCTGGAGAGAAACTTCAACTCACAATTAGCAAAATCATCAGGTCAGCTGATATGAATGATTTAGGTTTTCTACAAGCAAAATGGGGATATTGCATATTTACTGCATTCGGGCAATGCATCTGGATCCTGACCTCTGTGTTAAAGGTCAGTGGATTCATTGTGTAAAGGAGACTCATCTCCTGAGATTAATGTTTGACCAGGTATTGACATGAGCTAATGATCCGAAAACTGAAAAATAATTGCTTAGATACTTTAAACATATCAAAAGTTTTGGCTCATTATTCATGGTGTGCAGATTTGAGAGGGATTTTAGTTACTATGAGGCACATTCTAAACATTCAAGTGGAAGATGATACAGTGCTAAAACAGAATGACTAGTTTACCCACTTGGAATCAATAATAACAAAGGAGGAAGGTACTGAAAAAGCAATGAGACAGAGAGTGAAAGAAGCATGGCAAAAATGGAGAGAAGTAACTGGAGTTATTTTGGACAAGAAAACGCCATTAAGGCTCAAAATGAAGATTTATAAGACAGTTATCAGGCCCGTACTATTATATGGGGAAGAAACTTGGGCACATAATAGGAAAGAGGAGGGACTGTTGGAAAGAACCAGGATGAGGATGGTGAGATGGATTGCTGGAATATCACTACTGGAAAGGAGCCAGAGCCAAGATATAAGAAGAATGTGTGGTATATGTAATGTAAAAGAGAAGGCAAGGGAAGCTCTTCTGAGATACTGTTGCCGTGTAATAAGGAGAGAGGAGGTGGAACCAGTCAAGAGAGCTAAGAACATGCCAGTGATGGGGAGGAGGTTTGTGGGGCGTCAGGTGATTAATGGATGGATGTGGTGAGGAGGGTGGGTGAGTTGGGATTGGGGGAAGAAGATGCAAGGAACAGAAAAAGATGGAGAAAGTTGTGTCAAGCAGCTGACCCTGCTATACAGTGGGACTAATAAGGTCGAATGAAGAAGACTACATTCTAACTCTTCCTGGCTTTATGGATTCAGGGTCAAAATTGTTAAGGAATTTGGATTTACTTTGTAATGAAGTGCTTCCCTTCAAGTTACCAAGAACTCCTGTACACAATTTGCCAGAAGTAGATTTTTGTAAATATTTTGAAGACTTGAAGTGTAATTATGATAGAGGTTGAAGCCCATTGGTTTTTCATGGCATATGCGGAGGATGGCTCTGAATCTGATGTTGGCATTGGGTTTGGAGTTTATACCAGCTTGTTTTATTGCGGGGGTGATTTCCTGAAGAAGCCTCAATTTTTACAGCAGAATTGTATGGTAATTAAACAACTATTAAAAAATCTGCTGCGGATGACTGAATAGCAAAACAGGCAGTAGCTGAGCAACATCCAAGAAGATATCCACTTTTGTTTAAAGATTTTTCCCCTGAAATAAAGCCATAAAACAAGGCACCTAGAAAGATCATTAGAACTTGATAAGTTCAAACAAAAATGAAAGAAATCACTTCTGTTACATGTGCTTGGAAGTCTGGAAGTATGGCAAGATGTAAGACTTCATTATCTCAGTTACTCAGAGGACATAACCACTTAACCCATAAATATTTGATGAATAATGATTACCAGCCTTTTTACAAAGATTGTCTGGTCCCCTTGACTGTGCTGCAATTACTGGTTGAATGCCCAGTCTTTGACTTCTAAGGAATCAATAACTTTGAGGATTGATGGTGAGGATGGCAGGTTTATCCTTGCAGGGTTTTTTGGAGGATGATGTATATTTTGCCATTGGCATATTTAGCTTTATCTCAGAAGCTGGTCTTCTGGAAGAAATCACATTTTAATTTGTTGTTTTATTTTTGTATGGAGCTCTAAGTGGTTATAATCTGACTTACGCGTATTTGTTTTTAATTTTTTAAGAATATCTGTGTCAATGATCCTGGTAGTCACTGTGCCATATAACTTCTAGTCATTCATTCCTTCATTCATTCTAGAAGGAAGGGCGTTTAAGGTGGTAGTGGTAGTTCCCAATAGAAATAAAACTTGTTGGATAACTTCTGATGATAGGGCAGTTCTTGTTGGTACCTATGATCGCCTTGTCTCTCCCAACTACCTTCAGGAGTTTGTCATCAGTAACTATTGACTGGCGCCTTGGACGTCAGTTGACTAATTTTACAAAATTCTTAACGTTGCAACTAATGAAAGCTACCTTTGTTTATTTAAGGTCCTGCACATACAATGGAAGAAGCCTGCATCCAAACCAACCATAAAAATTGAAAGATGTCAAATGGACCTCAGCCAGTGTACTCAAGCAATCCACCCACTTTATTGAGCTAGCACCTTCCAACCAAACCAAAACACTACGTGGGTCGGTCATACATGTTCCCTTCCCACCCCCCACCCCCTCCCCAAACACTCCCCCATATCAAACTGTAGAGATAAGTTGCACACAGGATGCCCCGAATATACTGATTTATGATCGAAGTATACTGACTTATGATCGAACTTGATCCTCTTTTTACAGAGTGCAGGCTGAAAAGTTGTCCTAGACCAGTGTTTCAGGGGATGCTATTGACACACAAGCATTTGGTCGAGATGGTGACCATGATTACCTGTCAATCTTAACAGCTATATCCAATATTGCAGCAGGGCATGGGCCACAAAAAATTGCGCCAACCGCACTTGCTGTGCATGGTGACAAAAAATCCAGATTGTCAGTGAGGAGAGGCAGACTTTGAGATTCAGAACGAGAAGCAACAGTAACTTTAAACCCACTCCATTATAGACAGAATCCATTATAGACAGAATCTCTCTTCCCTTATCTGTCATTCATATGTGATCTGACTGAATTCCCTATAAATGGAATGATAGAGTAGTAACAAAAAAGAGAAAATAACGTATAATGAAATGCTTGCCCATATCGTTTGAACTTGCATCTTTTAGTCCATCTCCAGGAGAAAAGTAGTCTATAAAGAAAATTGGGAACACTACATATGAATGCAGCCAAAGCTGTTTCACATGAGTAAGTTCTCAATGTGAGAACTCCAGTCCTCATCATGGTCATCAGCATCTGTATAAAATAACGTTTTCTTACTATGCAAGCTTCAAGAAAACTGAAGTCAATGGGAAAATGAGAAGAGGAATGCAGTATTTAATGGAAACAGGAAAATGCGAAAATGCCCATGGCAGAAATAGGCGCAAATAAAGACTGAGAGTTTGGTGCTGTATAGTATCATTACAGCATTTTTTCTTTATAGGTTTCCATGCATCAGCATCAGTCGCATTGCAAGAAAAATTTTTCCATAATTTAACGTAAGTGAATAAATAACGTCTCATACACACTAGTGTGCCATTGTGACACAAAGATGAAATGTGTATACTCACACTGCAAATTGGAAAGCAAAGCATTAACACGAGGGATACAGTGGTCAACGATGAAAGTGGAAGTTTCATAAGGTATCCAAGTAATAATTACCATTACAGACGAAAAGAAAAATAGAAAGTCTGAGCAGTTCTGAATAGAAAGCATCCCCCTTTTTTTTTTTTTTTATCACGCAGTGCTTTGATTTCTGTACGTAAACCTGAAAAATCCCAGATTCTTTCCTTAACACTTATCAAAACATCCACAACTGCACAGTCATAATGTTGGTCCCGAAGAAGTGGAAATTAACTTAATTTCTTAATTGGAGTGAACTTAGCTTTATTAGCTAAACATAATTACGTGATTGTTTCGATTCTTACATCAAGCAGAGAGAGAGAGAGAGAGAGAGAGAGAGAGAGAGAGAGAGAGAGAGAGAGAGAGAGAGAGAGAGAGAGAGAGAGAATCATACTATCTCAGGTATAGAATTACAGGGAGAAGTTTGTTTTCATTTTCCTCACACAAACATAACATTACATTGCATTTGATACAACTGACGTTTATACGACTTTTGGAGAGAGAGAAAGGAAAAATTTCCTTAAAGAGAAGAAAATTTTCATGGACATCAGAAGAGGAAGAACAATTGTTGGTAGCAGAGAGGTATTAAAATTATAGCTGGGGGCTTTGTATTGACCTGCAGATGGCTGTAAGAGGTATCTATGGCACTTCTGTGAGGCATAAAAAAAATAGAGTTGGAACAGCAGTGATAGAGTCGGGTAATAGGAGAGCGTATTTTTATTAATTTTTAGGATTTCATAAAAGTGTCGAAGTTTTCACTATTTTACTGACGGAAACTGATGTAGCAATATGTGAGGCTGTGAATGAAACTGAAGTTTAGGAAAACAAATTATTGCTCAAAATATTTCTTTAATCAGTATTTGGAACTGGTTCCAAATCTAAGATTGTTCAAATTGGAGAGTTGTTGCGATTGTGAAAGTTGTGCCTGTTCAAATTGGAGAGTTGTTGCGATTGCAGACGTTACGCAATCACATTCTTAATACGATATTAGAAAATGCTTATTTCTAAAGCATACAGATAAAGGTGTATTCTCTGACTTTTAGAGCTTATCCATGGCACGCTTTGTTGAGAGTCTATGATATGCAGTGTTATAATTTCTGGAAAGAAAGTTTTCTCAATACAGAACGGAACAATGACATTTTGAAAATCGATGAGTATACAGTAGATACGACGTGGGAAAGTTAATGAAGAGACAGTTTGGTTAAAAAATGAATGCCAATTGTTTATAATGTCATAGAACGGCAGGGTATATTTTTTTAATATTAAAGATAATCCGGTAATATTCTCATCCATGATTCCACGCGGAAAAAGGTTTTAAAGTTTCAGGATGTATTAGGAGAAATTAACAAACAACACATTGTGTTTCCGACTCCATTTCAATTCGTACAAAGAGGCCATGTAGAGCAGGAACTATTCACTGTATACCTTGATTAATGGTGTATATGCTGTCCACTTGTTGACCAGTATATGTCCTGATTATTTATAAGGGAGAAAGGGAAGAACTGCACCTGTTCCTAGAAAACACAAGCTAAATGAACAAATCCAGTTCACAATAGAAGAGAAGGAAGGAGAAATGCCGTTATTGGATGTACTGGTAAAGAGGGAAGGGGGAAATTTAAAGGTACACAGAAAGAAGACACCTAATTCATACATACATATGTTCTCTAGTCATAGGAAAGAAATTAAAATGGGAGTAATGACAGGGTTGGCCATCAGGCTTTTAGGATTTGCAGTCCCGAATTCTTATGTGAAGGGCTAGAATACCTGAAGGAGAGTTGTAAGAGATTAGGATACTCAAGTACTGGTGGGAACGGGCACACATTAAGTCAAGAAAAAACTATTTTGGGGAGAGGGAAGGGATAGAAAAGGAACATTTGGGAGGGAAGAAAATAATTACAGACCCGGACAACATCACTAGTACACCCATCAACAGGAATCTAGTTAATTTAAAATTAATTAAGAGGCAGTTACAAAAACACCATTAGGAATAAAATAGAAACAAAAAGTCGGTAGAGGGGAAAGAGGTAAGAAGGGTGTGTACATGGCAGCGTGTCTAGATTGTGAAGAGTGTTACTTCAGCGAAAGTGGCAAATCCTGCAAAGAACGAGAAAAACAACATATACAAAAAAATAAGGCACTACAATCAGACATTGGCAGTTGCCAAGCACTGTTGGAAAAAAAGACCACAAAATAGACGGGGAGAACACTCAAAAAACAGTCAGACTGATTGTAGAGAATGCTTTCATAACATGTGCAAACAATGTAATGGCAAGCAGTACTAGAAACGGATTTGAAGACAGCCTATCAAGATAAATCGTACACTCTGTAATAGAAAAGAAATGCAAAAACACGAGAGACCACATGGACAATGCACGCCTGGAAGAAGCTGCAGGTAGAGAAAGTCCAAGGTCACGAGGACTGGGCCTCACAGGAGAATGCAGGAAATCAAAGGATTAAAGAAGCCAGCATATGGAATTGGAAAAACAAGGGCTTTAATCCACTCCCCCATACACATATGAATGCAGCTGGAGTATGTGCCCGGCCATTCTTCGAATACTTGACAATGAGGATTGTTAGCCCTAGAAAGCTTGTAACATTTCCTGGATAAATATCTCCGCTAGGTACCATCCAGTGTTAATGAGGTCCTGTTAGTAATAATAATATATGTATGTGTACAGGGTGTTTCGAAATTAGAGCTCCCCCCCCTCTACAGCATTAACTAATATTGATATGGACAAAAACAAAAGTAATTCAGAACAGTATTTATGTAAGTTTCT
Source organism: Macrobrachium rosenbergii (assembly GCF_040412425.1). Taxonomy (NCBI): domain Eukaryota; kingdom Metazoa; phylum Arthropoda; class Malacostraca; order Decapoda; family Palaemonidae; genus Macrobrachium; species Macrobrachium rosenbergii. The sequence goes on from NC_089743.1 coordinate 68,063,847, forward strand.
CTCTGAGTATTTAATATTTTGTGTTGCCTCCATCTGCCTGTACCACAGCCTGCATTCTTGAGGGGTATGATTTCAGCAAACCGCAAGAAAGCTGAGACTCAAACTCCATTTCCCTGAGCACGTTGGTCACCTCTCTTTGCAGGTTGTTGAGGCTTGGTATACCATCATAGTTCACTGTGCCTGCTTCAACACAATCCTTTAAGATACTACCAATGTTTTCACACACATTAAGGTTAGGGGAGCTACCTGGAAATTCACTTGACGAGAAGAAATTGATACCACTGTTTTGAAGCAGCTCCTGTGTCTGAAAAGTCTTGAAACATGTTGCCTTATCATGCAAAAATGTGACTTCTTCAACAGATTACACATTTTCTGGATCGTTGAGGAAAGCAAATACTCCACCAGTAAGCATAGTTTCTCTGAAGTATTCGCCATTCCATGACTGTCCTTTTTCTTTGATGATCCACATTAACCGTTTGGCTGTGAAACAGAGAAAAATTCCCAAACATTCAGGAAATTTCGCCACTTGGCGATAGCGCATGTCATGCTGATATCATCCAACTTTGCAGCCCAAATGATGTCATTTTTATGATTTGGCTTCCTGACTGTGTAAATGAATTCATCTGATGCGGCAACATGGATAAAGCCAGCTTCATCCCAATCTTTAAGAAATGAACCACAAAACTATGAATGGTCTTCTCTCTGTTGCTGAGTGATGTTGGGCTTGCTGATACCTTGAAATGGCTTGATACCAGATTTTTTCAACTCAAGATACACAGCACTATAACTTCTCTTCTTTCCCCTTTTTGTTTCTAGTTCAAGTGCCAATTTACCTAAAGACTTTCTTGGTCTACCACTGCCTCAGCTATGATGTCTTTTGACTCCTGAGAAAGGACTTCAGGCCTTCCAAGATTCTCACTCTTTTCATGATGACAGTCATATGGATTTTTGTTTCAGTTTCTTTTAACAAAGGATTCATCTCTTTTAATGTATTTAGCTATCCAGGAACGGGAAATGAAGGATGCGCCAGCATTCCTAGCCTCACTGAAGGTTATTGCCCAGATTTGGCCAATGCATCTGATTTCCTCCGAGTCGTTAGCTATGGCTGTATGTAACTGTCACTCAGTCTGAAAATACAAGAAATGTAAAATGAAAAATAGCTTAATAGAAACTCAAAATAATGTACTTGGAGATTGGCTATAGCAGAAAACTTCATAACTTTCCATTTGTTCTGTGGAGGTGGGGGGGCTCTAATTTCAAAACACCCGGTATATGTATGTGATATATGTATATGTATGTGTATATATGTGTATGTGTATATGTATAGGTGTATATATGTACTTGTATATATGTGTATATATATATATATGTATATATATATATACATATATATTGTATATATATATATATATATATATATATATATATATATATATATATATATATATGTATATATATATATAAATATATATATATATATATATATATATAAATATATATATATATATATATATATATATATATATATATATAAATATATATGTATATACTGTATATAAATATATATATATATATATATATATATATATATATATATATATATATATATACAGTACATATGTATATTATATATATGTATATGTATATATAATTTATATATATATTTATATATATATATATATATATATATATACACATATATTTTATATACATATATCTTCTTTCAGTGCATCTTTTCCCACTTCTATATGGGGGTCGATGTTTCAGACAGCTGTCCTCCACCTGACTCTGACAAGTGTTTCTCTCTCAGATCTTCAGCAGTATCCATCCACCTTCGCTTCGGTCTTCCTCCCGCTCTCTGACCAGAGACATCCTTTGCATCACTCTCCTCCCCGCATATGTTTCGTCCCTTCTCATCGCATGGCCATACCACTGCATTCTCTTTTCTTAGACATCCTTTGATAGTTCTTCGACTTTAGTAATTCTTCCTATTCTTTCATTCTTGATCCTGTCCATTTTTGTCATTTCACACATCCATCTTAGGAGATTCATCTCTACCACACCCAACTTCTTTTCTTGCTTTTTCTTTAATGGCCATGTTTCATCTCCTTATATTAAAGCTGGTCTCACTGCAGTCTTATAATACTCTATCTTTACTCTTATGTTGATTCTGCGATCACTCAAGACACTTGATATCTTTCTCAAATTTTTCCATCTAGCCTGCACTCTGTGTGTTATTTCTACATCCAAATTTCTATCACCAGCTACTGTTGAACCAAGATGCCTAAATTTTTCTACTCAGTTCAACCTTGTCCCTTCCATACTAATCTCAGAGTCTTGATCTTCATTAAATCTTGAGTATTCAGTCTTCTTTCTACTGATCTTTACCTTTCTCTGTTGCTCTAGTTTTGACTCCACTACCCCTCTGTTGGTGATGCATATCACGATGTCATCAGCAAAAAGCATGCACCAGGAATTGATCTCTTTATTTCTAGGGATAACATATCCATAATCTGGTCAAAAGATATGGACTTAATGCAGATCTCTGATGTAAACCAACTCTTACTGGTATCCATTCATTTAACCCAACACTGCATCTAACCTGGGTTTTCGCTCCTTTATACATATCTTGGACCAACGTTACTTACTAATTCGGTGTTCCGTTTTTTTGTATACACCTTCAAACCTCTTGGAGTGTGACTCTTATCATGGTGTGTGACTCTTATCATATGCCTTTTCGAAATCTATGAACACTATGTGCCCTTTCTGCTTCTCCCGGTGTTTCATGTCAAAGGGCAAAACTGCATCTGTCGTTCTTCTCCCTGGCATGAAACCAAACTGTTCTTCACCTACAGATGCTTCTACCCTAACCCTTAGATCCATTATTTTTTCCCAGATTTTCATGGTGTGAGGCACTAGCTTTATTCATCTGTAATTTGCACAATCCTGAATGTCATCCTGCTCTTTGTAGATAGGCACAATAAAGCTTCCTCTCCATTCTTTAGGTATCTTTTCCTGACTGTATATTTTCTTGGCTAGGTCCCACAGCATGTCTATTCCTTCTTCTGTGTAGGAATTCTATCTGGTTCTATTGCTCTACCATTTTTGATCTCTAGTGTGCCTTTTTAACCTCGTTCCGGCTAATAGCTAATAGTGTGTGTTATACCAAGGTTCTGGAATCCACCTTCAATGATTTTTTTCAGGATTTTCTTCATTTAACAGGTATTTTTTTTATTTATCTTAATCTCGTTGCATACCTCTCCATTCTCATCCTTAACCTGTTTGATAATGGAGTAGTCTTTGGCGTTCTTGTCCCTTGACTTTGAAATCTGTGAATTTTTACCTCCCCCTCAGGTTTTTCCAGCTCTTCGTACACGTCATCTAATGCTTTTGCTTTCACTTGTGCAACTACCTACCTTTCTTGTTTCTTATGTCTTGTGTACCCCTCCTTATCCGCTTGATGTCTTTACTTTTCCTAGATCTTTTGTGCATCTTTTTTTGGCTTTCACCACTCCTTTCACTTTATCACTTCACCACCAGGTTTCCTTATCGTCAGGAGGTTTCTTTCCAGATGTCTTTCCCAACACCTCTCCACCCGCTCTCTTTATCACCTTACTGTTGTAATTCTACCATTCTTGCACTCCCCCTTGGAGTCTAACTTACCTCAACACTCTCCTTAAATTCCTGCCTCGCTTCCTCCTCTTGTGTCAGCTTCCACCACTTTATTTTTGGTGGGACATTTGCATGCCTACTTCCTCTCTGTGCTCCTTATTCCAAAGTCCTGAAATAAATGCCTGTATATGGTGTAGAGTTACAGTGACTCGAATCACTGTAATACGTGACAGATAGATTAAGGAGTTTTTAGTGTAGCTGACATACATAAAAATGCAATAATTGGCAGCATTCATCTGCAGTGCAAAATCTTGACAGTTGTGACTCCAAAATGACTACTGAGCTTTATAAATAACACTTGGTTTGACCTAGAAGGAAGGGTTTTCGAGAAAGGAAGTATTTTATTGAAAAAATCAGCCTTCTATGTAGCATTCATCGCAAAAAAATTTTTCAACGAGCTCACCAACGCTATGAACTTGTATAAACCAAGGTTGCTAAGTGTTCAGGAAAACGTTTAATTATCTGGCAAACTCTTAACATACTGAGCTACATTTTTAATCCTTGAAAAGCCAAAATGAATTAATTGTTTTACGTCAAGTGCAGCATTTGGACTTAATGGATATACTCACTGAAAAAGTTTGGCAATACATGGGTAAGACAAAACAGTGAAAGTTCATTTTTAGATATTCCCCGGATTGCCGGTGAGTTAACCGAACTACTACAGCATGTATCTATTAAGCCAAAACTCTGTATTTATTTATTAAGACGACGAAACCTTTTACCTTTAATAGTGAAAGAATATATTATGTATGCCATCGGAATTCCTCATGAGACATCCTGAATCTCTAATAGGAAATTCCTCAAGATGAGAAAGAAAGAGTGATTATTTCACATGAATATTTCACACCCGCAACTAAGATAACTGTCTTTGCAAAGCAACAAACCTGTAGATTATCAAGAAATCTCAATCTTAAACATACACCTAACATGTGCGTATTTAGTGGGTCTTAAAAAAATAATTATTCGATATTGGATAAATATAACGGTACATAAACACTATCCCGTAACCAGAAAACGATCCAATTGTTCTTCCGATTTTCAAAGTTCAATTTTTCTGCGTGATCTAGCAAATCATCCCTTAAAAAAAAAACCCGAAACATCAAACCAGAACGGGTCTCTTTTGTCGTTCCTGGAGTCCTCTGCAACAAGTGATATGGAAAATCGTGAGAATTTTTAGTGCAAAAAATACGAGCAAAACTATCTAAAAGAAATTTAAATTGATTTTGCTTGTTAGTTTTAAACGTTGATAATTCTGATTCTTTGGAATAAAGTCTTAAACTTTACCAGTGAATCATATAGCTTTTTAAACGTTGATAATTCTGATTCTTTGGAATAAAGTCTTAAACTTTACCAGTGAATCATATAGCTTTTAAAATGAAAGCATGCCGTTGAGTTTAGCTCGACAATCAACAAGATTGTGAACAGACAAACGATGGAAAATTTTCACTAGGGACCCAGTATTAAAAATGCCCCTGATAGCTTAGGACTGGTAAAAAAACACTTGGTAGTTCTAAAATATTGGGACCTTTCCTCACATGTAAACACTTTAAATACGTATAATAACAGTAGTAACTGAATTCATTCAATTCCTGAATTATCCTTGTGAATTAAAGCTTACTAATTATGCAAGAAGATTCAAATTTAGTATTACTGTAATCTTAAGTTTTAACTTTGCATCCGAATAATTATCATCCTGACAGGCGTCAACTAAACTCATGTATATATGTATATATATATATATATATATATATATATATATATATATATATATATATATATATATATATATATATATATATATATATATATATATATACGTATATATATACATATATATATATATATATATATATATAAAATAAAGCACTAGACCTTATGCATCCCCTATATATATATATATATATATATATATATATATATATATATATAAAATAAAGCGCTCTATAGACCTTATAATATATATAATATATATATATATATATATATACATATATATATATATATATATATATATATATATATATATATATATATATATATATATATATATATATATATATATATATATATATATATATATATATATATATATATATATATATATATATATATATATATATATATGTATATATATATGTATATATATATATAGTTTATGATCTGACCTGGGAAATGCTTATCATGAGCTAGTTATAGACTCTAAATGAATGATGTCATTACTTACCTTTATTTTTTGTATAAAATCTGACTGACTGTATATATATATATATATATATATATATATATATATATATATATATATATATATATATATATATATATACATATATATACATATATATATATATATATATATATATATATATATATATATATATATATATATATATATATATATTTATATGTTTTATGATCTGACCTGGGGAAATGCTTACCATGAGCTAGTTATAGACTAAATGAATGATGTCGTTACTTACCTTTATTTTTTGTATAAAATCTGACTGCTGTTGATTCAGGAAATTGTAAAAAAAAAAAAATCAAGGAAAAGGGGGAATTTTATCAGAGCTGAGGGCTCTACTCACAAGGTATTTGTAAGTAAACACGTTAAGGTAAGTTTAAGATTATGTGTATATACATGAAATGAAATAGATGAAATGGACTAATCAGGCATGCAAGGCCTGAGAGGTTAATTATAACTGGGAAAACTTGAAAGTATGTCCGTCGGTGTGACGATGCTGACACAAGGCAAAGTCAAGAGAGATTTCCACTGCTAACAAACCGTCTGTAAAGAGAGAGGCTCATGAATTAAAAGCCAGTAAGGACACAGCAAAATATACATAGGACAAGGCGATCATAGACGGGGCCAAGAAGCCTTGAAAACACGATTTTTTGAAATTATTTAAACACAGGCATTTACGTAACACTGTTTTAACAAGGCAAGGTTGATATGGAAGTACTGGCACTTAGAAATGGAATTAGGGAGTTTAGTTAAAACAGTGTGATTGATGGAAAGAACCTTTGCAACAGATCATTTTACCTTGCAGATGAGGTGGCTTCAGTGAGAAATGGCGGGGGAGGAAGGGCTGGGCTTCACTGATAAGAAGACTAAAGGTCCCTACAAGATAGGACCACGTGGTAGGACATGGCTCTCTGAAGGAGATGCATCTCTCTCATGTCCAACAGTGCCTCTCTCTCGTGTTCCTTCGGTGAGACCCTTTTATGACTTTTGGTCAGGGGTCAGGAGGATACCCACAGGTAGATTGGGGTTGGTTGTCAACTTTGACTCAGTCCCAGGTGTGTCTGCCAGCTGTCCCCTCTTAATCCAGGCTTAGGATTCTGAAAGCAAAGTCTCCCACAGTCATATGTTCAAGAAGAGAAAGTTGAAAGGGATATAAAGTGATTAAAAGATTAAGGGAGGGGCCTATATTCCTTTCACCCTTCCTTGTCAGGCAGTGCCAAAAATGCACTGTTGTATTTTCAAGCTTTAAGTTAGACATTTGATGGCTGGGATTCTTGGGAAATTATAATATGTATATATACATATGTATATATTGTACTGATATAATGATATATGAGTAAAGTGAATATAACAGAGAGAAAAAGAATTCAGAAGAGAACCAGTGATAGATTGATGAATAGAAAAGAGAGAGAGAGAGAGAGAGAGAGAGAGAGAGAGAGAGAGAGAGAGAGAGAGAGAGAGAGAGAGAGAGAGAGAGAGAGAGAGAATAGAAAACAGGATATGTTATATAAACCGGGCACCAGTATGATCTACTGAAATCATTGAAGGAATGACGATCGAAGCAGAAGTGTCTTGAATACGTAGCCAAACATTGGTTCGGCATTGGTGGAAATTAATCAGCATTGCAATCGAAAAGAATGCCATAACAACCTCTCCTGTAAAGCTTAGTTGTGCAAATCTAGCCGGAAATCTTACTAAGATTTCCGGTGACATAATTAGTCCCACCTACTAAGGAGGGGTAATTCATTTAATTACACCTAGAGGAAGTCCTTAGATAAGTCTTCAACCAATTAGACATCTACCAAGGAGTTGGACAGAAGCTGTTGCCTGCCTATTTTAGGAGGGGCATTCCATTTTGAAAATCCTTCAAAAGGGAAGGAAGAGAAGCAGAGAACAGCAGAGATAGAAACAGAGAGAAATAGAGCCAGTGGAGTGAGGTCGTAGCCTCACCAGTTGTGGGTTAGAAGATTCAAGAAAGCAAGGCTCACACTCTGACTCACACTTCGATTCGTATTCATACTACTTAACTTGTATATATATTTCACTTGTATATGTACAGTGTTATTTTTACTAGTGTGTTAATGAAGTAAGAAAGCTGCAATGTGTCTTTCCAAAGCCTCCTGGGACTGAAACGCTAGTAAAACAATAAAGCCAGCAATGATAAAGCATCTAAAAAAGAAATTAACAAGCTTCTTTACATGGGCAACGAATAACATAAATCATAACAAAACAAGAATAAAAAGAAAGACAAATCAGTAAGACATAACCTAAATGGTGCCAGGTGTATTGGATCCACTGAAGACCTAAAAAAGTGCAGTGTATACATACAGGAATTCCATAACAAATCAACATGCAGAGCTCCAAACAGGCGACGAGGTGAATCATAACATCAACGAAAACAAAGATTAAACCATGAGAACACAAGCATTTCCCACTGCAAATGTCAACAGTCGAAATATTCAAAGTGAAATAATATTTATAAAAATTACCGCTTGGAACACGCACAACGAGAAGTAACGTAATATACCAGTGAAGTAAAAACAACACCTTTGTGTTGGTAACTATCAGCACACACACCCAAACAGATTTTTCTTACAATCTGTTAAAAACGGATGAGTGCATTTCACATGTACATACATTCCCATTAAGAATAAACATTACTGTGAAATTGAAGAAGAAAACGTATTTCTGATGGTCAACAAAACAAGAATGGGCCAGTTTTAGTCAAGTGTTAAAACCAGAAGTAGGATACGACATGCCTATAGCGAACTGCATGTCTACAGTGAACAACGTGTCAACAGTGAACGAAAGCAACGAGTGTAGGTCGCAGAAAGGAAAAGTGATAATAAGCATCAGTTAAACCCAACCACAACAGATTAAGACTGAACAACAACAAAAATAAGTAAGTCATGATTGGAAAGTTATTTTAATTCTCTCAGTTCTCTCTCATTGAGTGTATTTTGAAAATTATCTCTCTCAGAAGGTATACACCGGGTGTTTCGAAATTAGAGCCCCCTCCACAGAACAAATGGAAAGTTATGAAGTTTTCTGCTATAGCCAATCTCCAAGTACATTATTTTAAGTTTCTATTAAGCTATTTTTCATTTTACATTTCTAGTATTTTCAGACTGAGTGACAGAGTTAGATACAGCCATGGCTAACGACTCGGAGGAAATCAGATGGATTGACCGAATCCGGGCCATAACCTTCAGAGAGGCCAGGGATGCTGGCGCATCCTTCATTTCACATTCTTGAATAGCTAAATACATTAAAAGAGATGAATCCTTTGTTAAAAGAAACTGGAACAAAAATCCATATGACTGTCATTGCGAAAAGAGTAAGAATCTTGGAAGGCCTGAAGTCCTTTCTCAGGAGTCAAAAGACATCATAGCTGAGGCAGTGGGTAGACCAAGAAAGTCTTTACATAAATTGGCACTTGAACTAGAAACAAAAAGGAGAAAGAAAAGAAGTTATAGTGCTGTATATCTTGAGTTGAAAAAATTTGGTATCAAGGCATTTCATGTTATCAGCAAGCCCAACATCACTCAGCAACAGAGAGAAGACCGTGCATGGTTTTGTGGTTCATTTCTTAAAGACTGGGATGAAGCTGACTTTCTCCATGTTGCCGCATCAGATGAATTCTTCATTTACACAGTCAGGAAGCCAAATCATAAAAATGACATCATTTGGGCTGCAAAGTTGGATGATATCAGCGATGATGTGCACTATCGCCAAGTTGCGAAATTTCTTGAATGCTTAGGAATTTTTCTCTATTTCACAGCCAAACAGTTAATGTGGATCATCAAAGAAAAATGACAGTCATGGAATGGCGAATACTTCAGAGAAACTGTGCTTACTGGTGGAATATTTCCTTTCCTCAAAGATCCTGAAAATGTGTTATCTGTTGAAGAAGTCACATTTTTGCATGATAAAGCACCATGTTTCAAGGCTCTTCAGACACAGGAGCTGCTTCGAAACAGTGGTAGTGATTTCTTCTCATCAAGTGAATTTCCAGGTAGCTCCCCTGACCTTTATGAGTGTGAAGTAAAACAGGATTGAGGAGGTGGACGGATTGAGCCTGAGTGTGAAACAATATTACGCAACATTGATATGGTAAGATTGAGTCGAGAGAGAAGGTGCCAATACTTCTATATGCTATAAATTCACTAGTGGCAACTTTCATACTGACCTGAGAGTCATACCAGTGTTGCCACAGACGTCTTTCCAGCCATCAGTAATGTTTCTGACTTGAAGGGGGAAAGTAATACATCTATCTCTCACATGTGTCTTTTTTGTAAATTTGCTTGTAAATGTATGAAGAGGTTGCTGTTGTTTTTTGTTTTTGTCTTTTACGATAGTATGTCGGTGTAAATGTAATTTTACAAAGAAAATTGCAAAGAAATATTAGATAAAGCATGTAAAGTAAAAAAAGTTACTGAATCTTCCTTCTCGTAAATTTACGTGAATATTTTTCAACAAATATGCAAAAAATTTGTTACTGCTTTTATTTCTTATCTGTTTTGATATTGTGTGAGCAGTAATAATAATTTTGTAAAATACAATAACTTTATTTATTAGAAAAAACATATATAAGTTGGTAAAATTTACAATTGTCTTGTAAATGAGGCCCCATAAGGGGTTGTAAATAGTAATTTTCAACTTCTCATTTATACAGTATAAATGTATGTGTCATTCTCTTTCCATTGATGTGATTTTTTTTTTTATTTTGCCGACCTCAAAGTTTCCCTGGTCAGGGGTGCTGCACATTGATCAATTGTGCCATCCCTTAAGGGTTAAAGGATGGTGGTGAAGCGCACACAGTGAACTATGATGGTATACCAAGCCTCGACGACCTGCGAAGAGAGGTGACTGAAGTGCTCAGGGAAATGGAGTTTGAGTCTAAGGTTTTTTGCGATTTGCTGAAATCATACCCCTCAAGAATGCAGGCTGTGGTACAGGCAGATGGAGGCCACACAAAATATTAAAAACTCGGAGAGAAACGTAAATAAATACCTGTTCTGAATTACTTTTGTTTTTGTCCATATCAATTTTAGTTTATGCTGTTGAGGGGGGTGGGTGCCTCTAATTTCGAAACACCCTGTAATTAATTCTCTCTCATAAAATATAAACTTTTTTTAACTTATGACTTTTTTTATTTTGATAAATAGGAATTTTTAATAACTTAACATGCTTTTGATGCTGTAGTTTTGAATACTGTTGTGCATTGTATATAAATTTTCTTATGATTTTTAGAATACCATTGTAATGCAGGATTTGTTTGACACATTGAGGAATGCAATTAGAAATAGACATTACCAGTTCAGACCAACAACAGTTAGACAAAGTCGAACTCCAGTGCCAAGTTCACGGATATCATTAACACAAGGAAGTACTAACACAAGTAGCAATAATAATAATAATAATAATAATAATAATAATAATAATAATAATAATAATAATAATAATAACCATACTAACACATTTCAATTTAGAACAGTGGTGCAAGCAGCGATCATTACGTATGCCACACAATTCTGTGGAAGAGTCGACAGTTCAAATCCTGACAAAAATCGGTTAGAATCATATTCTGTGAACCAGTGGTTAGCGGGCGCAGACAGTCGCATATCAACAGGGAGAATAACAGATGAATGAGCTAAAATTAATGAAGCCTTGCTTCTTGTTACTTCAGAAAGTGGTGATGCACATAGAACTTAGAATTCAGTTAGATTCAACAATATAACGACATAAACTGAATTTAAAAGAATTTGTTTATCAATCTGGGAACCTTTCGGCAAAGAGAAAGCTGTGTACTCTTGACTCTCCTTACTAAGCAGTACTTGCAAATACCCTTGCATCAGATCAATTAAAGAATAAATATTCTTGCCCCCAATCTCGACAAATAAATCTGGCAATCGTGCCACAGGGTAGTGCTCAGGAACGGTTTTCTCGTTCAACTTCCTAAAGTCCACACAAACTTGGACTGAACCATCCTTCTCAGCCACTGCCAACATTGGGAAATTAAAAGGCCTTCTTCCTCCCACTTATTAACCTCTTGCTCTACCTGTTCTCTAATCTTAGAAGGAATCCTATATGAAGGAGCAAAAATAGGCTGAGTCTTGTCCTCCAACTGAACCTTGTGTCCTAACACATAATTTTGTTAGCCCTAACTTACCCCTTTTAGTGCGACTACGTCTGCAAACTCAGCCAGAACATCTTCCACATCGCCAGCATATTCTTTATAATCAGCATTGGCTAAATGATCCCTAAAAACTTGCCTCCTAGCCTGTAAATCTGCTTCTGAAAAACTACAAAAATCCCCAACAATAGCCACTGAATTATCTTCATTGACCCAGTCAACAAAGTCGATTGCATTAGAACCCTTTTGATAATTGCGAACCGAATCATTACAGTTTAACAATTCCACTCGAGTATCCCCTGAACTCGACATCTTGTTTACAGAACCTGTATACACTCATCCACACACACCTGTCTGGATTTATGCACTCCTTCCTCTCGAACTTTCACCGTAGCAACCATACCAGGACCAAGAACCACGTCATCCGACAAAACCCTCTTATAACTCTTCTTACCCACTGGCACCTGGTCAGCATCCGCCTACAGACTCTCATGCACACCTGATCCATCATCATCATCTATTACACTCACATCTGTCCCCTCATGAGGCACAAACACACCAGGTACTCCCACAGTTATGCTACATACCCCTGTATGAACTGAGATTTTCCATCTCCGACATGCTTGATGACCCAGTAACAAAGTATTCCCCAAAGCAGCCCTTGTATAACCAAATATGTAAAAGTTCTAACCCCAAGAGATAAATCTACATGTATGTATCCCAAAACCCATGACCTGTTTGCTTGCACATCACATACTGTCTCTTTAGTAGGTCCCAAAGAACGATCGGAAGACATCGATCTGAACAACTCATAATTCATCATGTGGTATTTAATCTTAGTAACCCAAAGACTACTTATTAGAACCACACAGTCATCCTTGGGTTTCTTACATCTACAAAGAAAAAAAATACTTACTCCCTATTCATTATGACTACAAACTAAATGTGAAATCTATCCCAGATTCAACTAGCTCTGTACATATATATAATAATTAATCATGTATCCTTTTGTCATCAAAGAAATCATTATACTACATTATTCTATAACCTTGTTTAAAGGCAATAGTAAATAAATAAATAGATAAGCAAATTTATACAACAGTCATATTTTTGCTTTGAAGCAAAACAGGTATATATCTGCACCCAGATAACGCTAAAAGAACAAAAATGAGCAACTTTCTGACATAATCGACAATTATTTCATTCTGTGTTAGTAAAGGGGCATATTGTGGGATGTGCCAATCCACTTTCTCCTCAAAACTAATAAACTACATATTCTGCAATTCTTTCGAAAGATACAGAAACAAGGACACAAAACATTCATCAACATTTATCTATGAAAGTAACACTTGTATATCCCGAGTGACCTATTACAAAAGTCAAGTCAGAGTTGTGCCTGGAATACCAGTTATCTGTCTTCGTTGTTATCAGTTTTTACGATATCTTTCATCCAATCCTATCGATCATTAAGTCAAGCACCGAAGAAGTCTATTATGTTTATTTGATTTTAGTGAAACCAATCAAACAGATTTTGTATTGTCTTTCTCCATTTATGTATAAATTCAGCTTTCATCATCCTTCTCTTTCCTTCATTAGATTTTTTTATAAATTTTGAGAATCTCAAGGCAATCATAAGAACCTTAACATAAACACTAACAACCCAGAGCCCAAGCGCATTTTTATAGGGCTTAGTGTCCCCTTGTGTACCTAGCCAAGAATTTACTTTACATCTCCAAGGTATAATTTGCCACAGCGTTTATTCTATGCTTGCAAGAATTTTTCATCATCACATCCACCTAGAAAATGGATCTTTGAATTTTAAGATCTGAGGAAATTGGAAGCTCTTCCATTCCAATTATGTGAAATCCAATGCAAAAATATACCGTCGACTGGTTTAGAATGATTTCATTTATCAACAATCTCGTCATAAAATTAAAACATGAATTAAATTACGGTCTTAATGACGCATGCCACGATTTCTCGGATCATCAACAAAAATCTTGATGTGAAACTATATACTGTCACTGATCTTGCTTGATAAGTCCTATGTTGCAAAACAAAAGCAAAAAAAAAAAAAAAAATGCTGCTGTCACCAATATTAATAACTGGAAAAATATTATACTGCTCAGAGCCGATAGCGGTTGCATTATTAGTGAAAGACGATATATTGTAGAGTTTAGATCGATTAGCAAACGAAAATTTGTCATTCCTAGGTTTAAGAATTAGAACTTAAATACTGTCCCAAACTAGTTATGTTCAGAATAAAATATGACTAAATGAGTTTCTAGCATTGCACACAACCGAGAAAAAATTGGTCTATATACTTGTAGGCAAAATTTTCCCCCCGAAGTTTTTTTTTTTTTTTTCTTTTTGCAAATCTATACATATCATAACGATAACTGTTTACAATCACGCTGAAGGCGGTTACTTAAAATAAGACAGAGTGAGACAGAGAGATTCCATTATTAGATGAAAATAACTGGATGACTTGATAACCCATGGTTGCATATTTTTAGCTTTTTAACCTTCATCATCCTTGCTGCCAAATTGAAGCGAAAGGTAAATAATGCCTTTCTTTTTGTTTTTGCAAAAGGTTGCATTCGGAAGAAAACTGAAGCAAAATGGATTTCTTGCAGAACTAAGATAAAAGAGAGATACAGAAGAAAATAAAGTGAAAGATTCAGAGGATAGTAACAACGCGAAAATTGAGCGATGATTGATGTCAACGAGAAACAATGTAAAAGTAAAAAAAAAAAAAATTATCGTTAAATTTTCAGGCAATGATAGTGAATTTTACTTTCTCTGACAAATTAAGATTTTTCACTTCCGATCCACTTGTTAAACTACAATAAACTACAATATGAAATAATTAAAACAACTTCAGATATACAAAATTGTAGTTCTAGTGAATTTTATATCATAAACAATAAAAGGATGAATCCAGCGCATACCCATGAGTCTCTTTAAAAGCAATAGCTCTCTTTTATTACATGTTTACCACCTGGGCTAACAATACGGAGTGCTTAACTTAACAATTCATATATCCCAAAGAGTAGAAAATAACAGCTGATTCACAGAGAAATATTAGGTTACAGCCGTGAACTCCTGCCTGCTGTAACACGCAAGATGTAAATTTTTCTTTCCTCGTTTACTTTTCTCAATAAACTCTGCTGGTACACCATCTCAGCCTATAGTTTGTTTTTTGGGAAAGGTTTTTCGTTAAGTCTACTGGAGGAAGTAATAGAAAATAGTTTTATTCTAAAGACTCCTCGATGAGGAGCAATCATATTCCTGCCTCATTACCCCTTGCGGTCGATCGGGCACATATGATTAATGTTTGTACCAGACACATCTGTTTATCACCAACCTCGAAGTGGTCTGTGATCATTTTCTTTGATCACTTGCTGCGAAGCTATTATATATGTTACGATACTGTTATGGTGCAGTGCTTGTAGTTAGTTATGGTATGGTAAAAATGCGAAAAAAATAATTAAAATGGCGAGTTTAAATTAGCCATGACACAGTCTTTATTTCCATAAATTAAAATTTACATACATTCAGTTAATAAAGATATGGTAATTTTGTTATACAATTAGAACTAAAATAAATTGCCGTTGTTTTGATGTATGTTTTTATGACATTTATCTAATTTTGTGTAATTAAACGTGAAACAGATGCAATTTTTAATTTTTTTTTTTACTCGGTAGTGTTTAGCTATATTTCCTTTAAATGTTCTGTCCACCGCTTCCTGAGTGAAGCTTGAGGATGTTTTTTCAAAAGACGCTTAATCATGTCATGAATTACTCGACAATTAGATTTTTGACGACGCCAGTGGATTGCTAAGAACGTCTTAAACACCAATCTCTTGCAATATTCAACAGATACTAATCTATTTGAGATGATGTCCACTTGAGTTGGAATCATTTTCCCGTAGAAACTGTATATTAAGATGAACATGGCTGCATCCTGTTACTTGATGCCATCTCTTTAACAGAATTGTAGCATCTCTCTCAATGAATGGGCACCAATTTGTTGTTTGTTCAGAGCAAGTACATGTATAAAGGAAAACATTAAATAATGAAGAGTGAGATGTAACTCCAGAAGAATACTCAACCTCTCAACAAAGGAAAGATTATATGGCTTAGGTAAAAAAGGAGCAGCTTGGGGCTTAATGAAAACCAAGAATTTAACAGTACAACAGGTGGAAAACTGCTGGCTTAGAGGGCAAATGCAGAGCAACTGGAATGAAGAGTACTATATAACAAACTGAGAGAAGTATGTAGTGACATATTCCATTCACTGGGAAAGGAACCGAAGACTTGCACCAGCTAACGATAGTACAATTCAGGTACATTCTGTGGAACCCATTATTCCTTCATCGACCTAAGCAGTGAATTATTTCCTTAGCAGTCAGTAAACTGCAGTACATAGCAGATGGGGTTTGGTAAAAGGCCAGGTACTAGCAACCTCATCACAAATTTCAACCCAAGAGATAAATTTGTAACAGCTGTTGGAGTCATCACTCCTGAGCTGAAAAGACAAACATGTTGGTTGTTTGTTCTTTGATGAGTGACTGCTATACAGTATCTTGTGGCAAATGTATCAGAATCTGCAAGAATCTTCCAGTACAAAAAAATTAAATATATATTGTTAATGATAATTCAGTTCATACAAGGAAATGGGCAATTTTATGTGGTGTGTTGTTAGAGCTGTTACTGGCAGAGCTCTTAAGGTGGGTCAATGTCTAGGTTATTTCTTACTTAGCTCCTATGTTCACAGATAAGAGCTTAACCCTTTAACCATTACCTTTGCCAAACAACTCTTAGAGTTCTGGCAGTCAGCTAATGAGGTTCCTTCTCTTGTACTGGTCATTTTAATCATTATACTGTTTACTTTGTATGTTAGTATTGACCTTACCTTTTTCTTATAAACTTTTCATATGAAAATAAAATACTGGGATTAACTATTGCTGTTAATGATATTTATCCTCCATTTAGTTATTGTATCCAAGTTTTACATATATATACTCATATACTCATTCACTCATACATTCATTCTTATAAACTTAGCGATACTTTAGATGAAGAAAACAGGTGTGACAAGTAAAAGGGTAAGGGAGGCATTGTTATTGTTTGGTTATGATCCTCAAGATTTCCTGAGGCCACGATTATGCCTGTTCAAGTGGACTGCCCTTTAAAGTGGGGACAAGCAATCGTATATATAAATACTTAATGTCACTGTCAAAACATTGGCACTAATATATTCACGTACAAAACGATGCAGGTAAAATTGGTGCATCATGCATATGGACATATGAAATGGTTAAATAACTAAGGCGGCACCTCCCCCTGACTCTTGTGTGTACTGTTTCACTTTTAAAGGAACAAAACTTTATTTTGACTGTTTATAGAGGGGATTAACTCATTTTTTGTTTGTTTGTGTATGGTGCTATCTGGCGGTTGCGCATGTAGTGTTTTCAATTTTAGTTTCTTAATTTACAAAACCCTTGTTTGTTGTTTAAATGTTTACTTTGGTAGGAAAACTAGTGAATTCAAGTGACCTTTGTAATTAGTGATAAAACTGTAAAAGAGTGACATGGAGTTTATCTGCGGTTTTATGAATCTCTCTGGTCAGGTCAAAATAAAGACGACTCCCAGGAGACCTCAGAAGCCGGACTTCTCTTCCTCTTGTTATAATTGTAGGTCTTTAACAGGTGGTGGGGGTAGGGGAGATGTCACAAAATCTGTTTTATTGTTATGGGGTGGCGAGTCGAGAACATGGCTTGTATCTCCGTTCCTTAAGTTTGTGTGGGTGCTTATTTTCCTTTGCTCTCTCTGGTGATCTGTAGAAAACAAAAAGGCAGAGGACTGTGACCTTTTTTTAGGCACTTATGACGAGAGATAGAAAATGGTGAAAGAGAGAAATTAGATGGGGAAAAAAATAAAACGGTTGTATGTGTTAAGACGATCAGCATGGAGCCTCCTTCGTTAACCCATGCAAGTGGTTCTGAGTGCAACATAATTGAAAGGCATTCTCCTTTTCATAAAACTTTCTCCCTTTACTCTTATTAACGAAGTTTACCTGTGACATGAATATGCCATATATATATATATATATATATATATATATATATATATATATATATATATATATATATATATATATTTATATATATATATTATATATATATATTCATATATATATATATATATATATATATATATATATATATATATATATATATATATATATATATATATATATATATGTGTGTGTGTGCATATATATATAAGTGAATGTTTGTATGTTTGTTTGTATGTTCTTGCACTATAGAAATCCGAACTGCTTGACCGATCTAGACAAAATATGCCACATGGCCATCAGTTGACCCAACTTAGATAATAAAGTAGGTTTCAAACCCGCACCCCCGCCCCCTTAAAATTCCCCCATTCCCCTTCCCCCTTTCTTTTGTAACTTATGTGGTAAATAAACTTTATGGGTTTATCATACCCCATTTCATGTACTCGAGACCATAGAAATATATTATTGAAAATGCTTTTCAGTCACTACAATAATACCTGGATAAAAAGGACAGACAACATTGTAACACCTGGTTAAAGGTGACAAACAGTACAGCAGTACCTGGATAAAAGGGAAAGTTACCACAGTAATACCTGGATAAAAAGGACAGTCACAATAGTAATACCCGGATGAAGGGGGCAGACAGAACAGTAATAAATGGATAAAGGGAGTGTCACCACAGTAATACCTGGATAAAAGGGACAGTCACCATAATACCTGGATAAAAGGGACAGACAGCACAGTAATACCTGGATGAAAGGGACAGACAGCACAGTATTATCTTGTTAAAGGGGACAGACAGTACAATAATACCTGATTAAAGGGGACAGGGAGCATAGTAATACCTGGATAAAAGGGACAGTTACCACAGTAATAGCTGGATAAAAGGGACAGACAGTACAGTAATACCCTGGTTAATGGTGACAGACAGTACAATATACCTGGTTAAATGGGACAGTCATCACAGTAATACCTAGATAAAAAGGACAGTCACCACAGTAATACCTAGATAAAAGTGACAGTCACCACCGTAATATCTGGATAAAAGGGGCAATCCTTTCCCCTTTTCCCTTCCCCTACATGTAGACTGTCATTCAGAGTTTTCCCAAGCAACTCCGGGATGGTCAACTAGTGTGTATATATGTGTGTGTGTGTGTGTGTAATTGTAATAGCTACAATGCCTTCTTAACTTCTCGAATTCTTTGCCCTAGTTGGATATGCTTGATATTACAAAGCTTTTAATCCAAGTTTATATATAAAATTAATCCTTAGCATTTATTAAGTAAAACTGGGAGGTATTTAAACATTTTTTCGGCCTATTACTGTGGCTGATTCTTTGGAGGATTCATTGGCTAAATATGCTGAAGAATGGTATGCAGTTCCTAGCTGACTAAAGATACTGGCCCCTGTAATTGGCAGTTGGATTTTAACAAAGGGCAGCTGCTTTCATCCAAACTGGAATAAAAAACATACAATGCCTTAACCCTGTCCATCATCCCGCTGCCTGTGATTACTGGTGCTCACCATGGCAAGGCCACAATTTTCCATTGTGGTTCCGAGATTTTCCTAAAGAGGTATTATCCTACAAGTAAACAGGAGGTTGTATCCTAAACCTCAGGCCCAAATCTATGTTCTACCAGGAGGGCTAGCTGATCCTAGTGTTAACTAAGGGCAAGGGACGCAATTCTTTGAAAGTATTTACATAACATACTCCTATTAACCCTCATACATACAAATAGTTAGAAAATATAGGGCGAAGGAAAAGTGGAAAGGAAGGCCATAAAGATTGAGTTGATTTGGCGAGGAAAACTACTTCTCCGCCCTCACAGAAAAATGAGTGACAAAGATAAAAATGAATACTGTAGAGTGAAATCTACGGTTTTCGTAGTTTTTCTCGTGCATTCTTAAGTTTAGGTTTGCCAAATTGTGGCCCAAAAATATGAATGCGATTCAAGATTACGTTACCTTTTGGAAATAACACGTTGCTATCTTGTTTGTATTTTGTCTTTATCGTTATCTTACTCCCTTTTTTTTCTTTTTCTTCATATTCTGTTAACCTTTGTCATCATAAAATTCTATTATACTTTACTAATTTGATTGATTACATTGTAAAACTGGCTGTGATTTTAGTCCTTGACTCTGGGAAATAAAATAGGTACATAATACTGTGTTGTTCATTTTTCGTGAAGGGACGGGTTGTGTTACTGCTTGCCAAAAAGAGAAGGTAAAGAAAGGAGGACGTCCGTAATAGAGCCAATTTCCTCGCGAAGTCATGGGTGTTTACATCAAAATTATCAGTTCTTCCTTTTTGAGGTGGTCTCCTCGTCGTTCGATGAACGGAATTTGTAATGCAAGCCTGATTCAAAGTTTTTGAACATCCGTTCTTTATAACATGTGCTTACTGAATATACAGTAAATTACATTTAATAGTTTTTCAGCTGAGAGAGAAAAAATGTAAATGAAGATAAGGAAAGTCTTTTCGGGAAATATGAAAAAGAAAATATGCCCTCCTGTTTGCTTGTAGGATGATAAATGTTTAAAATTATATATATTATATATATACACATATAAATACGTATATATATATATATATATATTATATTATGAGTATATATATATATATATATATATATATATATATATATATATATATATATATATATATATTGTTATGGGCCCATGCCCATCAAACATACACTAAATTCTAAAACACAAATGAAGTCATTAAACGACCAAGTCCAATAGGTGGAATGGCTGCAACAGGGAGTGTAATAGAGATGGAATCAAGGAGGATAAAGTAAAACCAAAATAAAACCTTAATATTGCATTACAAACTTTAGAAAGAAATGACCACTGAGCCTCTAAGGCAAAATACATTTAAATAAACATTAAAAATTCAACTACACACTGAAAACATCGAAATAAACGATTCACTTACACCAAATTCAAGATAGCTATACAATTACACTTAAAGAGAGGGCCCTGGAAAGTAATAGGATGTCGAAAGACAGAATAACCTAACTACAGACTCAAATGTTTATAAAAAAACTGCTTCCTTATGAGCTGTAAACAGTAGAA
This sequence comes from Macrobrachium rosenbergii, assembly GCF_040412425.1. NCBI lineage: Eukaryota > Metazoa > Arthropoda > Malacostraca > Decapoda > Palaemonidae > Macrobrachium > Macrobrachium rosenbergii. The sequence continues at coordinate 68,085,053 of NC_089743.1, forward strand.
GAGGCAAACGCAGCCTTCAAAATCACGGGTCGAGGGGCATAATATATATACTCGAGACCTTACCAAACGTAAGAGAGGTCCCTAGGCAGTATTACTTGGAACCAAAGGGCGTAGACAGATAGAATCACTTTAACGTCGAAGACGATCAACGGACACGGCCATTCGACAGGCAATCACACTCTACCAGTTGGTAGAGAGGTCCCCTTGGCAGTGTTACTGACCAAGGGCGCAGATCAGTAACAAATCAATCAAGAAACATGCAAACGCACACAATGCTAAAGGTCCAGAAAACAACTCTCTCAGTCCTCGAGAAACAGCGCCGAATACAGCTCCGGACGAGAAGCCAAAACCACACGTGAAAATAAAACAAGCTCATTGTAATTAAAACTAAACAACAAGTCAGAAATGTCGGGGAGGAGGAAACAGGGTCATAACGTTCCAAAAGAATAATTACTGCCAAAGTGGCTTATTCAAAACAAATTAATTTACGTTAAATTAAACACATACTGACACCTCCTCACCCAACAAAAAAAAAATTTTCCACAAGAAAATTTTTCTACAAAGTATTGAACTTAACCTGCTAAAATTCAAAGAAATATATAAAAATGCTAATATCAAAAATAAACATAGCGCAATTCAATCTATATGAAATAAAACAGGGTCAATAAGAAAATTCAAGTCCAATGACAAAATCAAAAAGGATTGAAAAATAATTATATCACACGTCATAAAAATAGATTAGTGGGCAAAAATTTTGTACCACTTCAATACAGTCAATAGATATCAACTGTAACTAATATTATGACTTAAACTAATACAAGTAAATAATTTACAGTGACCACGCCAAAAATAACATCAGTATCAACACATGAAGAAATATGGTAATATCCCCTATGAACTCACAAGTGGAGCGGTGGGCACAGGTTAGCAGAACAGCAATATTAAGGAAGACTAACCTATTATTAGGACTAAACTCAGATAACCAACAACCAAAAATATAAATCGACCACAATGGGGCTAGTGTTACCGCTAAATCCAAGGTCACCACTATACACCAGCCTGTAGCGCCTAAAAACGGCCGTGTTAGGACCCGTGAGCCCGTGACCTGGCTAAATTATTCTGAAAACACAAATATCAGCCAACAAAATATGACCAAAACCTAATAAATTAACCTTAACTTAGTCTAGGTCACCACTCATACACCAGCCTGTAGCGCCTAAAAAACGGCTGTGTAGTGCTACAGACCCGTGAGCCCGTGACCTATCTAAGCTTTGTAAAGAAAGAATTACAGACCATTGGCACAAATAAAGAACAGGGACATAACAGTATATGATTAATGATTCATAAAAACTAACCATCAATCACCAAAAATAAGAAAAAACGTAACACACCGTTCACATATCCATGATTTTACGACACACTCAATATTGTGGCCCTTCACAACACCTTCCAATAATGCCTCTTTCACTCCAGAGATGTCCTACTCAACACTATTTGTTTTGCAACTCACTGAGTTTCAAAGAGCGTCTTTTTTCACTTCATCACCCAGCTTAGTGCTCTACACTTCAGAGAGCGTCCTCACACTAAACGGGTTTGGGCCTTAAATACACACATCATTAATGGACATATACAAGACAATGGTAACACCTTAAAATTAGCCTCCACCAATAACACATACTAAAATAAACAGAAATCAAAAGTACCCTTAACCACTCTTAATCAAAGACGACACCGAAGAAAAACCTGCAAATCACGACATTTAATCTAATCTTAAGTACTTAATCCTAAATTATTTCATAAACAAAAACACCTGACACAACATTACAAATACACCTGAAACCTGTACATTCAATAAATTTATAGGATTAATCAAATCAATTAATATAAGTATATACAAAACAACTTACGAAGAAATCAAAAGGTTTTTCTAAATCAACTCTGATCGATCAGTCACTGATGATAGTGCATCAGCTTAATAACATTACTTTTGCCTGGAATGTGAAAAGCTAACCCAACCTGAGCAGGGAGGCTCCAACGCATCAACCGCTGATTTTATTCCTAAACCTGTTCAAGAAAACCAACGGATTAGATCCGTTAATATTTTAATCGGAGTCCCCAGAGTGATAAATATACCTGAAAATGATTAACAGCTAAAATTAATCCCAAAGTCTCTTTCTACAGTCGAGTATTTCGTTGTGCCGGGGATAACTTTTGGAGAAATAGGCAACAGGACAGAGATACTCCATGAGCATCTTCCTGCAACAAAACTGCTCCAACCCCAACATCACTGCATCAGTAGCAAGCGAAAAGGAATGCATCAGGAGCTTTCAAAATAGGGAAATTCATTAGACCTGCTTTTAACTTTTCAAAGGCATTTTGGGCATCATTAGTCCATACAAAAGTCACATTCTTACGTAATAAATTAGTCAGGGGCTCAGCGATATCAGAAAATTCTTAACAAATCTACTGCACAATTCACTAACCAAGGAACTTTCTGACATCCCCATGACACTCGGTATTTCAATATGTCTATTAGAGTCTACGTTTGCTCGTTCTTTGAGCCACTTTCCAAATCCTACTGTGCCCTAAATATACAACCTTGCTTTGGCAAACTCACTCTTTTTAGGTTTATAACCAAACCAGCTTTCCCTAAGTACCTGAAATAAAGCCTTAATACGTTTAAGATGGTGTTCCAGTCATCACTATAAATTACAATATCATCACTATAAACAACACACCCTCTAAACCTTGGACCAAAGTATCTATTAATCCTGAAAGGTTGCAGCGGCATTCTTCATCCCAAAAGGTACACACGGCAGATCCACACAAGTGCTATAAACGCTGACAAATCCTGGTGCCCGCTTGGACAGCTGAACTTGCCACACTTCTTTAACAAATCAAATTTAGTTATATATTTTGAATTCCCTATCCTGTCAATACAGTCTTCTATCCTGGGTAAAGGATAACTATCAGGCTTTATGACCTCGTTGACTTTGCGGTAATCAAAACAAAGCCTGAATTGACCATCCTGTTTCTTTACCAAACAATAGAAGAAGACCACGGACTGTTGCTGGGTTCCGGATCATCTGCGGTCGAACATATAATCAACCCTTTATCCACAACATCATTTTTAAATGGATTAACCTGTAAGGGGATTGTTTTACCGGAGTTGCGTTACCTATTATCCAATATCATGTTCGGGCGACAGTGGTCTGTCCTGGAACATCCGAAAATAAATCCTTATAACTAAAAACCAACTTTTTCAAAGATACCTGTTCTACTAAATTCAAATGTGAAACCATTTCTGAAAAATTTTCTAAAGAATGTTCATTATCATTAGGCCATTCGGCACCATCAAAACAAATCATCAAAATTTACCACGTCTGAAAAGAAAAGAATTAATACCGTTACACTTGTAAGTATCATCACCAATCAATGCCACGGGAATAACTTTGTCAATGACCTTTATGTTTTTAACATATTTATGTGACACAACTTTGTAGGGTCTCCTCTCAGAGTTTCAACTAAATAATTAACATCACTTACTTTCTTAAAATTCTTCCACGGTCCTGAAAATGAAGCTTTTAAAGGGTTTCCTTGAATGGAAGCAATACTGAAACATTAATACCCACTACAAAATTACGCTCCTAGTCTTTCGGTCAAAAAGTATTTCATTTTCTTTTTGGCTACACAATAAATTTTCACCAGCAAGAAACTTCCAAGCCTTCGTTGACTTATCACCCAAATTACTAACATAATCTAATAAATTCATATCAGGGCGTCCTCCCAAGATTCACGAACCACATCCAATGGATCACGCACACAATGACCAAAAATAAGGCTGAAAGGTAAAATCCTAAAGACTATCTCCTGGCACTGACCGAAATGCAAATAATAAATAAGGGTAGTTCCTTATCCCATTCAGAACCATTAACCAAACAATACTTTTTATCATAGACTTCATGGTTTGATTTAGAATCGTTCAAAACACCTTTGACTTTCAGGATGGCATGAGAAGAAGTCACATGATTAATTTTTAATTCAGCCATCTTCTCCTAAATAATTTACTTCAGAAAATTAGACTCCACAATGGACTACTGGAATTGGGTATCCTGAACCTGGTGAAAATTCAATTACTTCAACAATTTTAACAGATTTTACATTTCGTAGTGGTATTGCTCAGGATATCGAGACATCCTAATCCATAATTGTTAAAATATAATTGATTGCCACTACGAGTTTTCGCAAGAGTGACCAAACTACGTCAATAATTACCCCTCTGAACGGTTCAGAAACAACAGAACAGATGCACAGTTCTTGAATTGGTTGATTAGGCTTCCCTGACCTTTGACATGCATCACAACTATTTACAAATTTTTTAATCTTTCATCTTAGGCCAAAAATAATTTTCACACAATTTACGAGTGGTTTTAAAACACCAAATGACCAGCCAAACCATTTTCATGAGCTAATTATTAACTCCTTTCGATAAACAAAGGAACCACAATCTGTTTAACACCACAACCTGTATTAATGGCATCAAAAGGTCTACTTATTCTATACAAAATATTAATTATCTTAAATCGAGGGACAGTCAACCAGTAATTTCGCCAGACTCAAAACTGGTATTCTTAAAATCTGCTTTCTGGAGCTGTAATAAGTTCCTTAGTAGTCCAATTAAGTTTATTATCCAACACACCACTATCTATAACCAAGCTATCACTACGATTCAAACTACTCAAATCAACATCAACTACCGACTCGGCCGAGTCAACACTACTAGCCTTCGCATCGGAGTGACTACAGATATTTCATTGTCGTGAACTTAATACAATAGGAAAGTTTTATTTATTAGGCGACATCATTCCCAACACCTAAATCCACATCTTTAATAGAAATTTATCAATAACGGCCAGTTTTAAATAACCTGAAAAAGACGGGCATGATAAATAAAAACTCTCAACCGGGTAAGACCTGACCGTATCTGGAAAACCACTTAACAAAACATATTCCTTATTTGAACATTCCCGATCAATAGGTAAGGGATTCTCTGAGAATTAAAGACTGGAGAGCCCCAGTGTCACGTGCGCAAAAATTTTAACCTTTCTTTGCTCAGTCGTGAATTCCCAGAGCGAACAAAACCATCAGACAAAAATTTCTGAAAAGGAGCCAGTGACTCATTGCTCAGTCATTGACACATGTGGAGCCTCAGCCACTGACTCGTTCTCATTCCTGGCCGAATGGCCATTACCGGACGTCTTTCGGTCCTTTGCGACCTTAAATGCATAACACATGCTCTGACGTGTCCCTTCTTATGACAGAAGAAAAACAAGTCAAAGCTTTCAACTTCCGCTATCTGTGGTCTGCCTAGTTATAAATGTTAACAGGAGTAGCATCGAGAACCACTAACATTAGCCTATTATACCTGTTCTGATTACTACTCCTGGTTAACCTCACCCAACCAGATTTCTCATTTCTGGGTACTTCCCCTATCACATTTTTAAGGAGAGAGGAGGTACTCATCACTTGCAATAGCCACCTCCTGCAAAGTTTCTACTTTAACTTCGAGGTGTAATTCTTCACCTCATTAGGCACAGACCTTTTAAACTCTTCAACCAAAATTAATTCTTTTAATTTCTCAAAGTCCGTCACCTCCTTAGACTTTAACCAGTCGCCAGCAAACTGCTCTTTAGCCCTGGCGAACTCTACAAAAGTCTGCCCTCTTTCCTTCTGTAAATTACGGAAGCGTTGTCGGTAAGCTTCCGGTACCAACTCGTTAGCTTTCAAAACCATGGCCTTACAGAATCAGCAATCTGGAAGACAGATCTTCGTCCAAGGTAACGTAAACTTTCTTGGGCCTATCAATTTACTCTGGAATAAGAGTGGTCCAATACTCTTTTGGCCATTCCAACCTTGGAAGCTATTCTCTCAAAAGAAACAAAAAACTCTGCCACGTTAACTTCCTGAAAATTTGGGACTAACTTTAGAGCTTCAGTTAGATTAATACAAGGCATTGCAGACACATTATGTTGGGAAGAAGAAGAACCCCTATTACTCAATGCTTGCATAGCAAGTCTGTGCTGCCTCTCTCTCTCTCTCTCTCTCTCAGCCTTCAACCTTTGGAGATCTATTTCCATTCTTTCAACTGAATCTGCCTATCTAAAATTTCTACTGACACCGCTTCCTCCACCTGCCTAGTCTCTGGTTTACCTTCTGCCTTCACTTAACCTTTCATAAACATTAAGCAGCAACAAGCCCTTCCTAACAGACCCAGGATTTTCAATTTCAACAAATTCTGCTACACTCTCTAAATCCAGGCTTATTCAATTTCTGCCAACCTGTCCTGCCACCCTCTCCACTCAAGAGCTCCGGATATTCAATCAGCCATTGTACACTACACACAAGTAAATATATAACGATTTCACAAAATATACCCAAAAACAAAACCAATACACTGAACACCAATAACTACACAAATATCCTACCACGGTCAAGAAAAAAAATTATAAACACCGATCAACACAAGAATATAGGAGAGAAGGTATTACTATGCTGCAAAACACCCCAAGAATCCACTCTATACACTCAAGTGACTACAGGATCCGACAAATCCTGGCAAAAGGTCGCCAAATGTTATGGGCCCACGCCCATCAAACATACACTAATCTCTTAAAACACAAATGAAGTCACAAACGACCAAGTCCACAATAGGTGGAATGGCCGCAAACAGAGGTACAGAGATGGAATCATGGAGGATAAAGTAAACCGAAAATAAACCTCATTATTTATCACAAACTTTTGAAAGAAATGACCACTGAGCCTCTTACAAAATACATTGGGAATAAAACACAAAATTCAACCACACTGAAAACATCGGACAAATATGACTTACACCAAATTAAGATAGGCTATACAATTACACTTTTTAAAGAGAGGGCCCCAGTACAGGGATGTCGAAAAAGACAGAATAACCTAACTTAATACAGACTCAAATGTTTATAAAAAACTGCTTCCCTTATGAGCTGTAAACAGTAGAAGAGGCAAACGTAGCCTTCAAATCACGGGTCGAGGGGCATAATATATATACTCGAGACCTTACCAAACGTAAGAGAGGTCCCCTAGGCAGTATTACTGAACCAAGGGCGTAGACAGAAGATAGAATCACTTTAACGTCGCAAGACGATCAACGGACACGGCCGTCCGACAGGCAATCACACCTTACCAGTTGGCAGAGAGGTCCCCTTGGCAGTGTTACTGGACCAAGCGGTAGACTGGAAGAATAAATCAATCAAGAATAAGTGCAGGCCCACAATGCTAAAGGTCCAGAAAACAACTCTCTCAGGCTCGAGAAACAGCGCCGAATACAGCTCCGGACGAGAAGCCAAAACTACACGGAAAATAAAACAAGCTCATTGTAA
>NC_089743.1:68094970-68097470 GCF_040412425.1 Macrobrachium rosenbergii
TGTGTGTGTGTGTGTGTGTGTGTGTGTGTGTGTGTGTGTGTGTGTTTGTGTTTGTGTGTGTGTCACTGAATCAAGAAAATGTGGAAGTGATGAATATACGAATAAAAGACAAAATCCACGAAGGAAATGGAAACAATGGAGTACTGCAAGACCTTTCGACTTAGTGTCCTTTACTTAGCAGACTGAAGAAATATAAAAATAAGTTTATAAAGAAAGATTGTGTAAATAACAGATGGGGATTGCAAAGAAAAATATGTACCTGGAATCCAACACAGTTGAAGAATTAGTAGACATGCCAAAACAGTGTTTAAACATTTTAGAGGTTTTACAAAGGATTAGGCTCAACAGCCCAGAAGCAGGGACAGGACAATTAAAAGATTATACAAGGATGGCGACTGACCACCAAAAAAGTTATAAAAGTACAACTCAGTAATTCTCATTTTGTAAACAATAACAATTTTTGCAAGGTGAACATTTTTACAAAAAAAAAAATATATTAAACATACGAATACATAGAAAATATATACAAGGTAACTAATTTGTAATTAAGTCAGTGATTTTATCTTTTAGGTCATTCTTGAATATTTTATTAATACAGGGATCCAAGTAATACATGCCAAGGCTAAGGTTAAAATTACAGCTAGAAATTTGTATAATAACGGTTTCAAAAAGATTTCGTGAAGAGAAATCTTTTGACCTGGCAATCACTGAACTTTCAGTCCAGTTTATCCTGTGAGAGTTTTGACTTAAATGAATGAATTTAACATTGGATGTTTGCCCAGTTTTGACAGAATACTTATGCTGTGTAATCCGTACTTGAAAATGCTGTTGCTTTCCTTAGGGTTATTTTTTTATTAACATTCCTTTTAGTGTGTGTTTATAAGAAAAGACAAGGTTGGCATTAAAATATTTTAACAGTGATTTTATGTTTTCAAAACCAATAAAATAAAATAAAAAATTTCTTTGTGGTTTCTTTCTCCAACAGTGTTTATTATAACCAATATCAAGTGTATGAAGGATAACATAAATCTGTCCCTTTTTGCGTTATGTATTCGATTTCTTGATCCAGATACTGGGGACTGACAATGCTCAATACTCTTAAAAGTATAGAAGAAAAATATGGATATTTTGATGTTCAGGTGATGGACATTAGTTTAATTGTTGGCTGGTTTCCTATATAAACTAAATTTGCATTAAAATGTGAAATATCTAAGAAAGGGAGGCAATTGTCTTTTTCTAATTCTAAAGTAAACTAAGTGGAAAAAAATTCTCCGATGTAAAATAAATTGATTTAATCTCAGTTTTTTTTAATATACCACGAACTGAATTCATTGTCCTTGTGTCTGAGACTTCTTTATTACCAGTATTTAATTAGTTAAATGATACTGTATGTGTTTATAAATGAAATTCCTTTAAAAACCAGCTTTCATTTCCCATTTAGAGTACAGTAAATATACATTGAAAATATTATTGTGAAATTATCAGAGCTGATCTTAATGTCAACAGTTCTTCTGCCGCCTACGACCTTTAAGACTATTTTTTAACACTTGTTTTTACGATAGAGCTTCGAAAGTGGAAAAACGACACACCCATGGTGGAAACAAAAAGTTCTAAAGGTCACCCATGTCTTTGCAGGGCCCTCCGTCCTCACTCACAAATAAACAGAGCTTAAATAAATAAATGAACAACTTTCCTGCTAGAGTTATGGAATGAATGCGTCAGATTGAGTTACTGTGTGAAGAGAGTTCCGCATCTACAGATTTATAATTATCATCATTCTAAAATATTCTCTGGCTGTGATTATCTGCAAATTTAGAAGCTTCACTTCGAAATAGACAATAAATCAAGACCATTATGAAGACAAATCGTCCAGTGCACTGTTAGTGCAACGCTCCCCTTCAATTGCAGAAAAATACTAAGATGAAGAAAGACTACCAGTTGAAGGCTGTTTCAGATATATATAATATATATATATATATATATATATATATATATATATATATATATATATATATATATATACAATATATAAATAAATAGATAAATACACACACATAAATATAAATATATATATATATATATATATATATATATATATATATATATATATATATATATATATATATATATATATATGTATATATGTAAGTATATTGAATGTGTTTACTGCCATCAAATTCAGTAGTCTTTTTCATCTTGGTATTCTTCTGCAATTGAAGGGAGAGGTTTATATTGGACTAGGAGTACTCCGTAGAACGAAATCCTGAATGGGAAACTGAAAACACAATTTGGCCATGATATTCTAATGTCAGTTCGAAAGAGCCACCTATTTCGCTGCTGCTTCCCTCCCTGCCTCCAGCCCCCCTACCCCATCTGCCTGAGAACCATAAGATAAAAAGAAAGAAAAGAAACACCCTTATTCAGAAGATATCGGAATAAGTTACTGTAATATTGGCCCATGGGCGCTTCCAGCATATTTTCCAGGGGAGGTGGGGTGGGG
>NC_089743.1:68104970-68107470 GCF_040412425.1 Macrobrachium rosenbergii
ACCTTTTTCATTCCCACCTGTGAGCTCGACATCTCATTATCATTTTGTGAGGACAGCTGCTCAAAACACTTGCTCGTGTAACATTGCTCTTTCATGGTTTTATCCTTGTAGTTTATTTTATTATTTTGAAAACAGAGATTATTCTCTAGATCTGTCGTTCAAGATTAAGTACGCGTATTATCTTTTGACATTATTTTCTAATTTTTTTTAGGAAATCAACAAATGTTTCCGAAAAAGTAAAAATATAAAAAAAACGGTAAATAAAGGTGCGTTTTCATTGGAAACATGTTGAAGTCCAGAAACGGTACGCGGTGATCTTGTTAAAAAAAAATTTTTGTGCCAACTCATGCGCACGCTTATCGTTATCTACCTTTCACGCATGTTCATGCTTAGTAGTCGTTTTTTTATTACTGGGATATTGGAAAAATGTTCCGTCAACGAATTTGTAAACAATTAAAAATAAATCTTCCTGTGGAAAAAAAATTTCCCTAAAAGGGGATAATATCCGGTAGTCGAAGCCCATGTTTTCGAAAAGTAGACTTGGCGTATTTATCATATCTACATTTGTCGAGGGATATATTTTATGAGGGCAACCCCATAAACAAACTGATGAGAAGTTTTGGTTCGTCACCAATTATCGTAACCCTATGTGCTTGAAAATCGCCGTTTGTACCTCTTAAGTAGTTTTTGTAGTTTTGCCTTTAGTGCAGAGTACTCATACTCTTATCTAACAAGAAATTGGCTTAAGTAATTCGTTTCTGTTATATCCGGGTCTTTATTTAAAGCGAAATTAAGTTTACTTATGTAGATGAGAATACTAAAATAATCACTAATTCTGAGCCTTTGCTATTTTGTTGCGGTTAAAAGAACAGCCATCATTATGTTTAGATCTAATTTTCATGGGTACCATACAAAATATAACCTAAATATTTTTAGAAAAAAAAAATTTTTGAGGAACAAGATTAAAACATCATTCTCTGTCCTTAAAGAACCCCAGCAAAAAACTTAAGGCTTGATATTACACTGTCATGCAAAATAGGATCATACTTATTAATTGTCATTATCAGAGAGACTGAATTCTTCGTCCAATATAGCAGTTACTTCACATGACTGGACTTGTTTTCTGACCCCTGCCAATGGCAACTAATGTAAAAAAAAAATGTTTATCCTGCTGCACGAACGGCTTCTGTTTCAACCTTTCAGAAAGCCACATCTGATCTTGCTATACCAGTTTAACTAATGAATGGCCATAAATTTACGAATGTTCTCAGACTAGTCTGGGTAATATGCGCTGTTTTTGTCCAGCAATGTAGGCATTGCTGCTCGTTTGACTTGCATCACAAGCCTTCAGATGGGAGCAGAGGTATATTGTCCAAACTGAAGGTTTGTGTTGTAAGTCAGACTAGCATGGCCAGACCAGAGGTCCAACAATATTTCGTGTAACTTTCTGACAGGCTGCAACAGAAACTGTGTGCGCAGTGGTCTGGTTGTTCAAGACCTCTTGAATTCGTTACCATTTCTGGTGTGCACAGCAACCAGGCAATCTCTGGCTTGCTGGATATGGTCTGCTGCTATGATGTTAGAAGAACTCTCATCTGCATAACCAAACTTCTCAAGTCCTTGGATTTCCACCTCTATGCTGCATTTCAGCCATATCTTTTTAATGGTGGATAAAGGGAAATTTGTGACACTGAGCCCCATTAGGTTGTGGTTGAAAGAATAGTATGCGCATGACACAAATAACATCTGTATCGTTTGTATTGATAACTAATCATTCCATTCTCTCTTTCTGAAAGATGTAGAGTAGATATAAAATAACTCTGGTGCCTGCTTCATGCTGATTGGACTTGGGCTCTGTAGTGTAATTCACAGTACTGTTTGGTGCTAATGTACTGTTACCTCTTTGGAACCACCATTTAGATACAAATGAGATGAACCTATTTATGACTTTAGCTGTTCTTTCTGGCTCCATGGCATGCACAGAAGGTTTAAAAGTGGTACTTTTTAGGCAGAAATCAGAAAAAAACTATGTGAATCAGGAGCCATGTACTGCTTACATTTCAAGCACCTTTGCTTATTATGACTTGACATACCTGTGCTTCTGTTCTGGAGCTCTGGGACCATTTTTGCTGTATAACTCACAGTAGGACTTCATAATGGCAGTACCATCAAGAATAGTGTGGAGGTAAATGTCTCATATTCATGGAAAGACCATTAATATATGACAAACATGGTATCTGTAAACATAGCTGCTCTGAGCTGAACTTGTAGGAGATGAGAAACTGTTTTCACCTTGGTTTCCTCCTGCTAGGTTTGACTAACTTGGGCTTTGTTCCAGTTGTTTCCGTTGTTCCAATTTCATTTAATAGTGATGGGGAACACTTTCTGTGTTTGGTTGAAGAGACGGTAAGCTGTTGTAGTGCCTAGTGGCATTCTACTGCAGCTGTATGGTGCAGAAATTACTGAGAAAGTGCCAGTTCCTTTTCTTTAGTTCTCAGCT
>NC_089743.1:68112470-68114970 GCF_040412425.1 Macrobrachium rosenbergii
TTCATAAAATATTCAGAAAGGAAACTAATTTCTTGATGGAAGGATTGCCAGTTCTAAAATTAATATATATATATATATATATATATATATATATATATATATATATATATATATATATATATATATATATTGACTTGTATAATAGTGTTTTTATCCACTTGTATATAGAGACATGGTTCCTAATGTTAGAGAATTCAGGTTTTGCTAATTTCTCTGTCCTGTTCTGAAACATATATATATATATATATATATATATATATATATATATATATATATATATATATATATATATATATATATATATATATATATTATATATATATATATATATATATATATATATATATATTTATATTTCTGTAAAGTGGAGACAGATGAAAAAAAAATGGCAATATAGATAAAACAAAAGGAGAACACCGAATCTATATATTGAGTAGTATATCCACGACTTTACTACGAACTATAATGGTTGCCATGAATAAAGTATCTATGTAAGTACTGGTACACATAGGCACGCTCGTGTTTTAACAGGTCTGCGATTTCCTCCTTGCCTACGGCGAACCAGTGGTCACAGCTGTAAAAGGATGTTGGATTAATATCCTCATCCCTAACTGCTTGCTCACAAACTCGAACCCTGCGCACCCTTTGCACTAACAGCCTACACACACGCACACGCACACACACATATATATACATATATAAATATATATACTACACCTAGTATATATGTAAATTATATATATATATATATATATATATATATATATATATATATATATATATATATATATATATATATATATATATATATATATATGTGTGTGTGTGTGTGTGTGTGTAAATGTGTATTTATATATATATATATATATATATATATATATATATATATATATATATATATATATATATATATATATATATATATATATATATATAATCTTTTCCTTCTTCGTTTAACGTGCTTTTTCCCATTTTTTCATATGGGGTAAGCACAATGCCTTCTGTCAAAGGACTTTTGGTTTGGCATTGGGGTAGGCCATAGCCTCGATCGGCTGCCCTGCCTGACATCGCTTAGACCGGGTAGCACGTGTATATGTATCGTGCCAAATCCCCAGCTCCCTTTCCCCTAGCAGCGAGGAGACGAGCGGTTTAGGCCGAAAGTTCGAGACGTGTAAGGCGTCTGTTATGTTTTTAGAAGATGTTGAAGTGGCTTTTGTTTGTGTGTGTATTAGTCTGTAACACCCATTTGCTTTCAGCAAACCTATCCGTTGATTACATACATAATCCCAGGGTGTCTACACGGATAGCAAAGTGTCCGCCCTCTTGACCGGCCAGCTGCGGATTTGAACCCGCGACACAGACTTCTTATGAAGTCCGAGTCTGCTGCTCTACCGACCGAGCCATCGAGGCTCCATATATACATATATATATACATTTACATAAATATATATGTATGTATATATACAGTATATATAATCAACACACAATCACATGTGGAACAGAAATAAATTTCTGACTCACATCAGGATCGAACCTAAGTCTTTCAATTAAAAGGCAAGGGCGCTGCCCACAAGGCCACACAAGTCATAAAAGAAGTAGGAGCCTGAGGGCAACTGCGCCCAAGGGGCAAGCTAACTGCTCGTACACCAGCGTGTTTTCCCCAACTTCCCGACTCAGCAATGACCCAATTGATAGCATTTCATTCGAATTATCCCTTCTGAGTGAATAAGATAGAAATAATTAACACACAATCACGTGTGGAACAGAAATAAATTTCTGACTCATATCAGGACCGAACCTATTGGGCAACGCCCTTGCCTTTCAATTGAAAGACCTGTGTTCGATCCTGATGTGTCAGAAATTTATATATATATATATATATATATATATATATATATATATATATATATATATATATATATATATATATATCTATACATATACATATACATATACATATATATATATATATACATATATATACACACACACACACACATACATACATACCACAGCCTTCGGCTGTATTTAGGGGTGACGATATTGGTCGACACAACCTCTATTCGTAATTCCCAAAGTGAGGTTCCATGTCTTGTGAATTATGATGACCCATCTTATTTCTCTCAGGATTTTAATCTCTTTCTTTCGTTCTGATGAGCCACGGATTTTAGAAGAAAGGTTTAATGAAAATATAATTGAATTACTCACGGGACATTGCGTAAGATGATATCTATAATTTAGAACGGAATTAATGTAAAAGCTCTTATATGTGCACGATCGTACATGATTATCAGTATTTACCTTTTATCGCTATCGTATCCTTTAATGAACATATGTATTGACGTACATATATGAATATCTATCTGTCTAGATCTCTCTCTCTCTCTCTCTCTCTCTCTCTCTCTCTCTCTCTCTCTCTCTCTCTCTCTCTCTCTATATATATATATATATATATATATATATATATATATATATATATATATATATATATATATATATA
>NC_089743.1:68119970-68122470 GCF_040412425.1 Macrobrachium rosenbergii
AGCGGTTAATGCATATTTGTGTTTTATTTGGTACCACCAACCAGGTGCCAAACTGGCCATGGAGAGAGAGAGAGAGAGAGAGAGAGAGAGAGAGAGAGAGAGAGAGAGAGAGAGAGAATTCGACCACTTTTCCCCCCAAAAAAATGCGTAAGAGCATTTACATAAACAATAAACACGTTTCCTCGTAACCAGTCGAACAATATTACATTGTGTTTTTATTTCATGGTGAACCAGCAAAAGGTGATCTGATTCCAGGTATATGACTATTTTCTACCAAGAAAACCATGAATTTTTTGCTATAATCCACATATTTTGTTTATATTGATTGCTATAGCCTTGGTGTTATGACCTCTAAAAGAGTCCTAATTCTAGAGCTCAAAAACATAATACTAGACATTCGGTAACTAATAAAAAATCTAAGATCATTAGGCCAACAGAAGTTCGAACCTTGTTACTCATTAAAAGGACTCATGAATTAACGTATTATTTACACTTTGTTACTAAATAGTTTTAGCGGTTCATTAGGTAGCGGTTGGTAAACACATTAAAACGTAAAAAATAATAATTTATCACAATGAGAAATTTTACTACTCAACGCAGTATACGCCGAGTTCGTCGCCTGGACAGATTTTTATGCAGATACGTGACGATACTAAGCTCTTCATAGGATCTCGGGTTCACGCTGTAGTTAATGACTATTGTCTTGGAAGTCCACTGAAGGGTGTAAAGTATTTTGTGGGTCCACGATTTCACATCAGCGACGAAAGGAGTTCCCTGAAGGGATGCAAAGTCCTAGTCGGGTGTGCGGTTCCACTTGACGACGAAGTGTAAGAAGTCCTCCACTGATGTCTCCAAAAAGGGCTATGTATAGTCATTGGCCATTACTACAGTGTGGTGTGCACATCCACATACGGAAGCATTTTTTGGGGGGGAGAGGCGAAAGTACTATAGACGCAAGTGTCGGACCCGTCAAAAACACGGCCAGACACCTCCACCTTACAAAGTTAAAAAAAAGTCAACGTGTGCTTCTCCAGCCACGACATTCCCAGTCGTACAGACACTCACTGAGTAGGTCAAAAGTCTATCTTAAGTCTTCTACTGAAATTCCGGCTACAGCCAGAATCGCCACGCCCTTCTTTCACCGCACTCGTTTTCCTCTCGTCTTTTCGGTTTCGGTGACTACGCGACGTCTTGCGATATAATTATTGAAAACCAGCATCAGGTTCCTCAATGGCTAGTTTTAGATGTTAAAACCCAAACTGCCGTCTTATTAGGCGTAAACTAGTTTATGATTAATTAACACTATATAACAATATTCATACAATAATTCCGACCACCCGAAAGTGATAACAGTAACGAGATTTTTGCTTTGAAAATTGATTGAATGGTTGTGAAATTTTTGTATTTTTGCAGTTTTATTATTGAAGTCTACTTTTAACAGATAATAATGTAGGTGACACTTACCCCAAACCAAGGAAATTGTCGTATGGTTACTGGAAGAAATTTGAGTGCCCTTAGACCTTGATATTCTATTTTAATCTTGACATTAATAAATACCTAACGTTTATAAACGTTTTTTCTGCCTTGTGTATGACTAACAACAGTCCACTTTCAGTCATCAGTTAGGTTCCTTATGTTGAATACATCTGTTTTGATCATCAGTAAATTTCATTGTGTACAGTATCGCTCAATGGAAAGAAACGCACAGGAAGCGGAATTTTATTCCTACGGCGCTTTATACTGTTAACTGATTTTCATCATCAGTATTTATAAACTGTGTACCGTAGGATGTCTTAACTCATCAAATCCCAATTTTTTATTTTTTTTGTATAGATAAGGCATTTTTTCGCTAAACTGTTTGAGTAAAGGACATAAAAATCTAGAAATTATTTATTTTCTTACGGGATAGTGCCGTCAGTCTACTTCACGCGGTGCACTGTAGGCATTACTTAAGGGTCTGTGCAGCGTACCTTTGCGCCTAGCTGCAACCCGTTTCATTCCTTCTACTATACCTCCGTTCGTATTGTCTATCTTTCATCTTACTTTCCACCCTCCCCAAACAGTTGTTTCATTGTGCAACTGCGAGGTTTCCTTCTGTTACACCTTTGAAACCTTTTCACCCCCAATTTTCCTTTCAGCGCTGAATGACTTCTGAGGTCGCAGCGCCCTGCCTATGACCTAAATTTTATATTACATACCATTATATTCCTAGAAATTGTTTTGATTGGGCTTTAAAAGGTTAATGTAAACTGTCCTCATCTAAGACCATTAGGACAAAATTGATGAAAACAAAATCATCTGGTAAGCCTTTGTTCTTCATTCTGATATGAACCAAACCATCTTACAAGGCAATTCTCATAGTGTAAAAAGAATTAATAAAACGCTTATCTTTCTTTCGAACAATTTTATTCGAATTTTTGCAAGTTTCTTCATTAATTTTATGGACAAAAATGTCCATTTAAGGAGTGACAATATTAAAACATACTCCACAGCAGTGGAC
>NC_089743.1:68127470-68164970 GCF_040412425.1 Macrobrachium rosenbergii
AATTGCCAGGACTAAGTACCGCTGCAAGACCTGTAACGTAACAGGGCACTCCACAAATTGGTCGGGGTGCCCTAGCAAGCAAAATGCAGTGGACACCACAACCAGAACTACTCCACGAGGCTCTGCCTTCCACCTGAGACAGGAATTTCTGTTTCATGCTACTTCAGGCACATTGAGGGATTTTGCACACCCGGGTTCCACGTCAGGCATGCCCGACTCCAAATCTCTGCCAGTGCCACTTGAGAGCCTTTAGCAGTGCCAAGTTCCATCTGTTTCGGGCATGAAGCCTTCACTAACCTTAATCTCTGTGCCTAGCCCCGAGTTAGTGCCAGTGCCAGATACCAATCATGTCATGGATCCTCCTATGGGAGATCCTCCAAAAATCATGGAGTTGATCATTGCACATTGTAAGCCTTGGGCCACGACGATTCTTCTTCTCCATCACCTTTGTCTGCAGAGGATGAACATCTGGCAGACCTTAATGCCACGCCACACCTTTTCTGGTTGACCCTTATGATGGTTATTGCAGCAGCCAAAGTAGGGAGTCTCCCTGTAGCTCCTAGGGCTACCTCTGATTCTGCTCCTGCTGGCACTTCTAGCCTTTCCCCAGAGTCAATGCCCTTGTCACCTTGGCGGAACCCGAAGAAGAAGAAGGGCTGGAAGAGATCAAATTAACCCATAAGAGCCACAAGCTCTCCTTAGCACTCGTGTCCCATTGGAACAGTGCCTTTCCCATCTCAGAGTGATCCTGGCACCTACCCAGAAGAGGTAGCCTGCGTGATCTCTGCCCAAGTAGACTATCACCTAACACCCTAGGCAATCTTGTAGTACTAACCTGTAATAAACTTATGATAAAACCATCCAACAAACCATCCAATACTAAAGCTGGTACACACCTGACCGTGTAGCATAATTAACCCTTCAGGTTGCTCATTTCTGAAAATATTGCGTGTGGTATTCTGTAAAGAATTGTGTAATCCGTAAATAATTACAATTAGGCAGGTCAGTGTCATTTAATTTAGTGCCAGTGCAGTAGGATAATAGACCATGACAACAAAGCACATTTTTCCATGTACCCTTTGCCTAGGAATAGAGTTCCCCTGTCGTCAGAGACAACCAGTAGAAGTCTATAGGTACCGTTGTCTAGTGTTAGGCTCTGCTGTAGTAAGTTAGTAAAATTAGTATTCCCTCCTAGCAGTTAGGTAGGTCATTTTAATTAGTTGCATTGCAATAGTACGAATCATTTAGGGAAGCTAACTGAGTAGTCGAGATGAATAACTTACTTAGCCAAGGCCTTCATGCCTGAAAGGGAGTGAATGCCTTCTTAAAGGGCGAGCTTTCACGTATTTAGAAAATTCGTCCCTCTGGTCCGTTAGCTAGGAAATCAATTTCATGGTGGCTGGAGGAGACCCCACTAGTGGGGACAGATGTAGGTGTTCTAATCCCAATATCATACGATATTGGGAGACAGAAAGCTGTTAGGGCACAAGGACCAGCCAGGATAATAATTGGGCTGCTAGGCTGACCCTTAGTTAGTCTTAACTATAAGACCTATTTCCTCTCGACTCTTGTACTGGCAGTTATTGCTTCTTCCAGATCTACCGTTGTCCTGTGCCCACCACTGGGATTGAATGGGGCACCTCGTTGACCTCTCTCACCCTCACTCCACGTCAGACCCCTACAGCACAAGGTCGCTGAATCTTAACAGCGATAAGCAGGTGCTGTTTTGTCCTCCTACCACTGACCATGTGTCGGGACTTCTGTGGCCTGAATCCATCTTTTGCAAGTGAGCTCAATGTGCAGATGCAGTAAGAATCCTGGAATCTGGCTCTTTAAGTTCTGCCCCTGCCCTTGTGAAACAATTGCCTTAGAAGACTCAGTTTCATCTTCTAAACTCGACAGTACAAGGCCGCATATTAGGCCTCTCAGCGTTATCGTTGCGCTAATGTAAAATAATTTTATCAGCCAGTCTTAAGTATTGTTGACCTTTTATTTATTGGCTAACTGTAATTACATCTTTTATTGCACATTGCATGTGCCTTGATTGCTGGACTGCTAGCCTGGTATGAAAGGCAACCTTCCCATTTTCTTTGAATAGATGTAATTTCAAAGTAAGTGATACTATTAATTACATTTATTGCTTATGTTCTGAGCTCTAGGTGTTGGCCCCTATATATAGATAGATAGATAGATAGATAGATAGATAGATAGATAGATAGAGTTGCGTGATTGCACAATTCACAGAAGAAAGTATATTCATTCGATGTGGTGTGTTGGTCTTCCTTGGTGCTAGAGCTGCCACAGGCAGAGCTCTTTAGACGGAGTAATTTTTAAGAAGACGTTATCTTTTAGTCAGTTCCCAGGTTCACAATTAAGCTCTCAAGGCTGTACCTCCCCATGATTTGTGTAAACTAAATTTTCAGTTCCAGAGAAACAAAATATATAGCATACTATGTTTAATCATTCTCTCGGTCTTGGAAGTGAATTCAAGGGGATGTCCTCAGAGATAAATTTTCGGATCCTTTGGGTTCCGTCACTTCATGTTCTTTAACGCTAAGAGGGTTTCATTGATATCTGTTGTAACACTACCCACCTGACTGTTTCTTTTTTTTAATAGACTGGAACACAGCAGATAGGTACTAAGGCCTTCACAATAATAATAAGGTTTTGCACTACACTTTCTCCAAAAAACTAAAAGGGAAACAGAAGTAAGAAAAAACGAACATGAAATGATACACTAGACTAGTAGCAAAATATATAAAATATGAAAATGAACAGTTTTCATTTGGAATTTAATCTGAATATTCATGTAAATATAACGAAATCATCTCAAAGGCTAGTTTAATTCAATTAAAAATGAAGTGGACAATCAATGGAATGAACATTCCTTGCAAATAGAATTTAATTTACAGTTAGTTATATTTATCCTCCCAATGGTAAGGAAATTCATGGAAAATAAAAAGGAACTTTCTTACACCAACAAGAGCAAACCAGCAAAATAAAAGATCCCGTTCTCAGGAATATAACATGTAATGAAAAAAAATATGAATGTCCAGAATATTAGAATTAGTCTAAATATGCACACTCATCTACAAAGGTTCTTCCTTAATTATATACCATAAGTTAGTTAGTTAAATATAAGAGAAAATAAAGAATGTAAAACCGCGTAACTTGAATGTATGCCACTTTAATTAAGACCAGCACTCTATCGTGAGGCACTGTCTCAGTTTAGCAGATATTGTACGGTTCACTTTTCTCTCCCTCATCTGATTATTTTAAATTTCACTCTTTGGCTTTTATAAAATAAATAGCAGTTCATTGGGAATTAATTTCCGTATTATTTTATAATATCAGACAATAATAGAGAAACACGTAATTTTTTACTGTCGCTGTGATATTCATATGATTATATATATGACTGTCTTTTATCTTGAGGGATATTCAGTTCTCAGTGTATAGATTATACAAAAGCATTGGTAAACCACTAAGTATCACGAAAATAATGAAGTAGACAAACATTAATTTCTTTTTGGCACCTGATATGAGGGAAATATATTTAAATACGAATGGATGATAGATTATCCTCGATGAAACTGAGAAACATTTCGCCCTTCAGACTTTTAACATTATTTCAAGTCGAAGATAGTTTTTTCTTCCCACTCTTAACCTAAATTATTAACGTTAATAATTCTTTTCTCTTCCACCTTGCATGTACTGTGTGTGATTTTTAAACTCTGCTTTGTCTCCTGCAACTTTTGGCAGTGTTGTAGGCACTTTGTTGAAGTGTAGATTCTTTCTCGTCCGGAGATGGGAACTTGGGTGCTTGGATATTGTAGGATAGGGCCAGAGTTGGGTGGCGCGGTGTACCTTGAGAGAGAGAGTTAAAGAGTTGTGGCTACCTTTTTTGATACTGGTGTGATTTCCTGTGGACCTCTCTAATTACCATACTGGACTTGCTATTTGATGGTCCTTCAGGTGATAGCAGTTCTGTCCTGACTGACTACTGCTTTACAAGTCCCTCCATCTAGGCCTAAATAAAGAGCTGTGAATTAGGGACCTAGGGAGATCAAATGATTCATTGGCCAGGACATTCTCTTCGCCTGATGTGTGTGTGTGTGTAGTTGTGTATGTGTGTGTGTTTGTGTGTGTAGTTGTGGATGTGTGTTTAGTTGTGTGTATGCGTGTGTGTGTGTTGGAAAATCTATTTTATTTATAAGTGGGGTGGCTGGGCTGGATGGACAGCAGCATCTCCACAAGTTAAGCTTGCGGGTGTGCCTATCTTTTTGTTCAGTATCGTGGGTGAATTGTAGAAGACACAAAAAGGGAGAAGGTGAGGGCAGTTTCTTTTTGAGGCGCTTAATGGTCATAGATGCAAAAGAGCAAAAGAATGCGAGGTTAGACGGAGAGATGCAAAAGAACAAAGGAAGCGAGGTCAGACTGAGAGATGCAAAAGAGCAAAGAAAGCGAGGTCAGACGGAGAGATGCAAACGAGCAAAGAAAGCGAGGTCAGACGGGGAGATACAAAAGAACAAAGAAAGCGAGGTCAGAAGGAGAGATGCAAAAGAACAAAGAAAGCGAGTTCAGACGGGGAACAAATGCAATGGTTATCTCTTTTTAGCTGATTAGCAAGTCTCCCATCTTTAATCCATGCAAGTAGCTGAGCGTGCAGCCTAGAAAAAATGTAGAGGGTTTTCCTTCTTACAAATTTCTCTCTGTTACTTATTAAACTTTTAACCATTACCTATAGTAAACACCTTTGGGAGCCCCAGCAGTCAGTTAAAAGCTCGTTCAGCAAACATTAATTGTCAACAGATATGCCCCATAGAACTTTTTATTTTGGCTTTCAAACTTGTCATACAACTGTTTCATAAAGAACACTAAATCTTATAATGTTTTTGATGTAACCCTTTCAATTATAAATAAATTAATCTAAACCCAACCATAATCTCAGGTTTCCTAAAAAAATATGCTTACAGTTCTGTTTATCACCTCAGTTTCCATGTCCTTTTTATATAGGAACAATTATTCCTCTCTTTCACTATTTCTTAAACTTTACTTCTCACCCTCCATGCAGTAAACTCCGTGGTCAACTATTCATTTACTCTATCATAGTACAGAATCTCACTTGTAATAAAGTCATCAACTCGAGGGACAATTTTGTCCATAACCTTTTTGTTATCTTGCTATCATTGTCAGTATCCCCTTCAGTGAACATTCTCAAATTTACAGTATCACCCTCTATACGTACATACATACATACATACATATCCAGTTGTTTGTTGTTCATTTTATATGGTTTCTATTAGGTAAGGTTTTGGGGATGTTTATACAGTTTTGTCATTTACGTTGCTAGTGGGCTTTTCCTATAGTATGCCTTTTGTACAACACCATTGTCAGATATGATCTTCACCTCCTGAGCATAATTGCTCTGTTGTCGAGGAACAGATCGGTACTTCTCGTAATTTAGAACTTACTCTAAGTCACCTGCCGCAGAAGAGATCGGATTTATTTGTTTATAAGGTTTTCACGTGAAAATTAGTTTCAGATTTGTAAATGTGGATATACTGCTATTTTAGATGGCATTAGGAATGAAAATTCAAATTAGGTTTACTTTAATGACTTAGAGATGATAGTTTTTATTATCCCAAAATAATGTTTTAAAATATTTCTGATCAGGTTGAATTTTATTCTCTGAGAAGATTATTACATGAAAATTACGTTTACCATCAGGTACATTGTCTTTGAGATGGCTGAGCTTTACGTTGTTGTTCTCCACCAGTTTAATTCCCTCCTTCTTAATAGCCATGTTGATATTGAATTAAACCAGCAGTCGTTAAGATTTCTGCAAAAAAATGTTTTAGAACAATGTTTTGAGGTTTGAAAAGTTTTACAAAGTTTATTGTTTTAAGTCTACCATTTGTTGGTCATCTAATAACTGAATGATTTTCACTGAAAATCCAACAGTACCGTACACCTTAGAATGACATGTCTCGTAAGGTGTTCTATTCCTTAGATATGTAGATAAATCTGTATTTATATTAGGGTACACGTACATGTGATGCAAGGAAGATATATAAATGAAATTATATTAATTTTAGCAGGTAAACGTGTATGGGATGTAAGGGAAATATATAAATAAAACTGGATTTAAATTAATAGTTGCATGTACTGTGATGTTAATTAGTAAAAAAATTGAATAAAAAGACGGTATCTGCTACTCGTAGGGTCATCGAAGATCATTGCGTTTTCCACTCAAGGGCGAACCAGTGGGTTGAAGATTCCATTAAGAGATTGCTCTAAGGCTTTCACCCTCATACTCCATTTGGTTCTTTCACTCTTGCATTTTGTTATTCTCTCTTTCCCTCTCTTATCTTGTTAATGTCTCTCCCTCATCTGTCCAGGGAAACGAAAAGTATTTCCATTAAGACTAATTAATAGTGGGAGGAAGCCTTGCTCTTTCATCTTATCATCGGCGACACAATGATTTCTGAACATGGAAAATGAAGCTCCAGTTGATTGTGGGCCATCACATGAACGTATGCTTTTCAAATATTTTTCAGGGACTTTATAGCTTTATGTTTTTATTGGGCCTTATGGACGTAACTTTTGAGTGACACCCCTAAATATTTCGCTATTTAGATATAGTTATTGTTTGTGTTTGCACATTGTTCTTCGTTGTAGTATTTTTCTGCCTCCACTTGTTCAAGGAAATTTTCTCGCAAGCTTGGATTCCATTATTGTATTTGCAGTGTTTCTGAGGCATGCGTTTGCAGATTGCGTTGCTCCCAGTGCATTACAACGCTGCCTTTATGAACAAGATAAATTGTCATTAATCATCATGCTATGAGAAGACTGGACACTCAGAAGAAAACGGACAAGGAAACACAGATGATGGTTTTATTGGTTACTACTAAATCGGTCCAGAGTAGGTGAGCTTAGATGAAGAAATTATTCAAAGAGTGTGTATTATTGTCTAGGGGTACTTCCATGTAGAAAGGTGATCATGGATCACATAGCCGTTCATTTTGGCGCATAACTTCTGTCGACTTTTCAGTCTCATTGAAAACATACTTTCCTCGAGGCATTTTCCTGGCAGCGGAGACATGTGCAACAGCAGTGGAAGAGTTAAGGCAGGGATGTCGTGATATTAAAGTACACGGACATAAGGTTGCTTTTTCAATCGCTACATGGAGCGATTTTTGCTGCGAACGCAACCGTCCCGCCTCCTGACAAGTGCTGGGACCCAAGCATTGATAAACGAAAGTAGAATGGTATGTACAGGAAAGATGAATAGATAAGTGATGAGATGTACTCTTGAGTGTCTTTGGATGATCATAAATATTGAGTTGAATATCTTAGTATTGGACAATGTTTTTAATATGTTATTCCTTCTTGGTGTCATGGTCATCGTTTGATATGTTAATTTTACTTTATTATCAGTTCCTTTCCGTTTGTGATGTCCTCGATATGATTATTCTGGCATGGAGCTCAAGACTTAGTTGCAGGAACATGGTCACATAACTATGAGGATGTGGTCCAATTAGGGTAGGGAGGAGATGACCTGACCCCACCCTTATGAACTTTGCTTGATTCGGACCCTTCAGCATCCAAATATTAAAGTTCTAACATTAAATATGACATTGTTCTTATCATTACAGTGGGATGAGGGTGTCAAAGTAATCAGTTTTTGATCCATGCCTCGCCCTTATTCACGGGTCGTGGCAGACTGTCTTAGATACTATCCCGACTCACGCATTTTCTCCATGTGCTACTGTACATAGCTTTATAGTGATAGCATATGTAATACATAGAAAAATACTTGAGAAATCTTTTATTTTTACAAATATTAAGCCACAAATATCTTTTACTATTCAGTTAACTATAACTCAGGGACTGCTACAACCAAAAGGAATTATAATTGATAAGTGCTTCACCCCCACTTGGATTCAAACCGCCGCCTGGTGAGGAAACAACGGCATACAGTGACTCTTGACCACTGACCCATTACACGTGTGTGTGTGTGTGTACCCATTACACGTGTGTGTGTGTGTATGTATATACTAATACTAATACTCAGTTAACTATATATCGGGGATAACAACACCCAAGAGGAATTATAATTGATGAGTGCCTCGCCACAAGTTGGATTCGAATCGCTGCTTGTTTTAGAAACAATTACTTACAGTGACTTTTTCCAAAACAGGCAGCGATTCGAATCCAACTTGTGACGAAGCACTTATCAATTATAATTCCTCTTGGGTGTTGTTATCCCTGATGTATGGTTAACTGAGTATTAGTATATATATATATATATATATATATATATATATATATATATATATATATATATATATATATGTATGTATGTATGTATGTATGTATGTATGTATGTATGTATATATATATATATATATATATATATATATATATATATATTATATATATAAATATATTTATTTATATTATATATATATATATTTTTTATATATACACTATATACTATATATATATATATA
Source organism: Macrobrachium rosenbergii (assembly GCF_040412425.1). Lineage (NCBI taxonomy): Eukaryota > Metazoa > Arthropoda > Malacostraca > Decapoda > Palaemonidae > Macrobrachium > Macrobrachium rosenbergii. Next base: position 68,135,987 of record NC_089743.1, read on the forward strand.
TATATATATATATATATATATATATATATATATATATATATGTATAAATATGTTGAATCAGACTCCTAGATACTTACTTTTTTTGTGGGGGGGGGCGACCTGTCTTCAAGAGCGATAATTCTTCTTCATTTGTTCCACAGCTTTAGAGATTATATTGCTTTTTTAACAAGATTAGTTTTGTAACCTGCAACACATTCAGTTCATGTGTTTCTTATTTTAAAAAAATCATTACGGTGGGAAGCGTGCAGGCTTATGAAATATATTTAGAAAATGATGATAAACGATGTATAATTTCTATTTTTAAAGTGTAAGCTACCTTTTTCCACATTTTTTGCTTCCAGATGAAAAACCAACTATTCTTACTCTGAGATTTGTTCAATATGATTTGTTTTATTGTGTGTATATATAATGTATGGGAATCCTCGAGTCTTTTGAAATACAGAAAATGGCGATGAACGATGGATATTTTCTTTTTCTTTTAAAGTTTATGCTGCCTTTTTTCCACATTGTATTGTTACAGTTACACTTGTTGAAAGGCATTGTTATTATGAGATTTGTGCAATTGTTTTTAGTTTTATTGTTTGTATTTGTTTGATAGTGTGTATTTGTATACATAGTTAAAGAGGCAAACCGCTGAATATTTGTTGGTGTCAGAAAGTAACAAAGAAATAATGCTACTGAGTCATGTCGAATGCTCGTTTTTCACGTCGAAGTTCCAGCGCAAGAGCTATTATACTCGTTTCTTTCCCAGAAATTTTCACCAGCCAGATTCTATTAGCGTTCTTAATAGAATAATGTTACTGAATATGACTGTTATTTGAAGATATCAGATGGTTTTCTTTCACAGAAAAATCCTCTTAAAAAGCAAGGATGAATCTTAGAATAGTATGATGACCTGAACTTTAGCGTGAACGAAAGCAGCTCAATACCTTTTATGATTCCAGTTTGACTGATCTAGTTTTAAGCATTATATAAAAGTCAGTATTTGAGCGTATTTTGATGCTGGTTTATTGCAGGCTCACAATTATTCAATGTAGTAAATCAGGAGGGGTCACCGTGTGCACAGAAGAGTTGTGCCAACGCAAAGTCAAGAGCCACAAGGCCTCAGTGGGTGGGTGTGGGTATATTTCAAGTTTCTGAATTTTTTCTGAAAATTATGCTGTTGATTTATTAGCAGGTGAGATAGTAGTTCTGTGAAGCGTAAATGCAATGGACAGGTGTTCAGGGGATTTTATTTCTTTCAATGAAACACGAAGATTTTAGGCGGTCAAGTAGTTAAATGATCATACTAAGCATGAAATTCTTATTTTGGTTTCCTGAAGAGCAGTAAAGGATTTACGGCTCAGGCAAATAATTCCCTACCAGCTTATTTTCAAGAAAATGTCTCTTAAAGGGCGCTCCACGCTGTGTAAATTTAATGCTCAAGTCGCTCGTAATGTTAGCAGCATTTTTAAAATTTTGCTTCCGAACGATTTCTGCAGGCACTAAGAAGCTGAAATAAAAAGATGATTAATTGGTCGCATATTAATACTGATACCGTGTTCCTTCTGTTTCCTGCTAATAGAAAAATGTTAGCAGCATTATTAGACTAATAAAAGGTTACACATGAAAAATGCCATGTTTCAGGTTTAATTACTGAAACACGCACCACATCTGTTAAATTGCGTTAACGTCTTCCTAAATTTGCACGGAGTATTTTTCAAAGAATAAAAGAAATGAAACATAAGATTTAAAGACAAAGGAGAAAAGTGAACTTCTGTAGACGGGTGAACATATAAAATTTGGCCAGAACAGTGTAACATGAAAATGTTGCATATTGGAAAACCTCTAGTAACATAATTTCAAAATACCGAAGAATATTTGCAGTACGTAAATATAATGTTTTAAACAAATGTTAACTATATATAAAGGAACGCTGTGGTTTGTATATCAAGTCCGGGTGTCTTCTAAGTGGTACCAAAAAAATTCTTTATTTTTAATTCTAAATTACTAGGAACCTTCGAAAAAGTTTTAAAACACGATCACTCGACAATTTCAAATATCACCAAGGCTTCTTATTATAAATTTGGTAGATCTATTATGTTTTATTCTACATTTTACTTTGTGATGGTATACTTACAAAGAGTAAAAGGTTAAACTAAAATCTACTGGTAACATAATTCAGATGTTGGTTTTCATTTGTAATCTCTCTCTCTCTCTCTCTCTCTCTCTCTCTCTCTCTCTCTCTCTCTCTCTCATGTAATTTTGGTAATACTACAATCAGATATAACGAAACGTTAATAGAATGATACGAATATGGGAAATACGCCAGTAAATTTTCCACAAGCAACAGCAATATCAACATCATCAGATCGCGAAACAAATATTCATTCTTACATGAAACGCCATTTCATATGTTTTATTTTCATTTTTATTTCCTTTGCTATTTATTTTTTTCTATTTAATTATCAAGTTATTCCATTTTTACAATTTTAATTGCGTCATGTTGAGGATTAATTTTTCTTGGCGTGGGTGCCAAAATACTTTCGAATTCTCACCAAAGGCCAAAAACAACTTTTTTTTTATTATTTAGAAAACATCTAAGACTTTTTTTTCTTTTTAGCTACAATGACATTTTACTTGTCATGATATCTGTAGTACCTTTTATACTTGATAATTTGTAATGTGAGCGAATAAACTGGCTTTTCCCAGCCGTGAGTGAGGTGTATGAGGATTAAATTACTTGGTAAATTGTTAACTCACCACTTCGCTAATAATTGGCAACAAGCGGACGAGGCGAATACCCTTAATGAAAGTACCTTGCTCAGCTCCCTTGATTGTTGTCAGCGAATATGATTTGCTCCAAGTTATGATGTCAGATAGCATTAAATGACTGAAAATTTGATTTGCCGTTGAGACATTTTCAACGTACATTGATATTCTCAAGGTTTTAGGACTCTCGGACTGAGATTCGTCTACAGTATTTGAAAGTGTGGATAGTTTTGCTTTGAAGGTCTCTTTGATTCGTGATTTTTTTTTCCGGTTTGCAAATATGGTGTCAACATACTTCTGGCCTCAAGCTTATTGGGAAATCCTTACCAAAAATTTAGAGCTTCAGGAAAGTTCGGAATCATATGTGTATGTGTGTTTGAGAGAGAGAGAGAGAGAGAGAGAGAGAGAGAGAGAGAGAGAGAGAGAGAGAGAGAGAGAGAGAGAGAGAAAGGGCATTTTTTATTTTCGTTTTCCTCTAAGAAATATATTTGCTTATCATCTTTTACGATGTGAAAGCTCAAGTGGCACACTCGGAAATGAATTGCTCTCCGTATGACGGAATTTATCGCCCCAGCAGCTTTTCTTCTTTCAAAGTGACCATCTTTTTCGTTCGCTGATAATCAGTTATGTGATGTAGATGAATTATAATTATGCCGGGGTATATAATTCACCACCTGAATATGCGTGTGCAGTTTTTAATGTTTTAATAACGTATGATACTTAGTTTTCACTTTCAAGGACGTTTACAGTAAATGCTTTGTTTATCCAAGTATAAAGTATTGTTATCGTGGTCAGTATTTACGTATATGCATCGGTAAATGTAGCATTTCCAGCAATTTGACTTGTTTTAGGGAGCTTCATACGTTTTCCTTGACTTCATGGCTTGATGCTAATGTTTATAAGTAATTAGGTGTCAGTTGTTTTTAAGTTGGTCACTGTCAGCATTTTTACTCTTCTCCTGTTGTTTACAAATTTTATTTTCCTCTTTGGAAGTGAGTGGTTCTTATTGTATTGTAAATTTATTTCAAAGTTATAGGGTCATGCTTTTCATTTATCGTACGCTTTTACTGACTAGGAATGAACTTTTTTTTTTTTTTTTTTGGCTGTCCCCAAGGGTTGTTGCTAATTCTTTATTTTATTTGATGTTGTATGTTTGTTTTATCGTTTGCAAAGCTGGCTTCGTCAGAAATGTATGAGTTATGGATTTTTAATTTTTAATATTGTGTTGTACGATATTTAATAATTTTTGAAGGGGAATACTATTTAAATACAACTGTTATGTTGGTGCAGCTCTTCCGTAACGTTGCTGAGAATCCTTGTTGTCATTGCTGATTTCAGTAACTTCATAACTTTATATGCTTAATCACCATTGGTTTTTGGACTTTATTGCTTTCATTTCCTTATCAGTTTACTTTAAAAGATTCGTGAGTGAAATCATTTTAGACCAAGTTTCTAGAAAAAAAAGGCTAAACCTTAGGAGTCTAATGATTCAGTTTTTATTTTGGTGTCTGTATTTTTTGTAATATCAGCATTCCAGTGCATGAATCTAACAGTGATACACAGTGATAATAATTGTTAATGGAACTGTAGTGAAAATAAAGAAAAGTGGATTATATCATGAAAGGCCACAAACAGAATTCCTTACCTGCAATATCTCTTCAACTGTCTGACCTCCCTCGTGAAATTACTAGTCTTCTTTCGATAGGATGATTCTTATTACTGGAAGGATAGTCAATAACAAAAGCCGTCTGAAGCAATTTTATTTGAAGCCGCTATTACATATCGACATTGAATAATACCTCGTTTGTTTTTCTGAATACTAACCTTAGTAATATGGAAGTATTACAAAATACATAACGATATCAATCATCACTGTGACTGAGTTATAATAATAATAATAATAATAATAATAATAATAATAATAATAATAATAATAATAATAATAATAATGTTGATATTCGTAAAGGGTGGAGGTGCATAATATATTTTTATATCAATATTCTGCGGAAGTAAAGTGTACATTATTATCCGTAATCTCATCTCCGCCGTTGACAGGAGGCAGTATTATCATATTAAAACTGTCATCCAGAAACCAAAATACGGTATTAGACTGCCCTCTCTTCATTTAGATATCAATATATGTTTACAAGCATCGGTAATGCGACAAACGGCATCGGTCACCAGACACCTGTCAGCCAAACATATCACCGAGTAAAATGGGATATGATTAAAGCAACATATAATGTATGTCTGTGTATATATATATATATATATATATATATATATATATATATATATATATATATATATATATATATATATATGTATATTACTTCATATTAAGATTTAATGGGAAATTTTTAACTTTCCAGCATTAATTTTTATGAATATATTTCTATAGTTTTACTTTTCTTTTATGATTTATGACTGGAATATTTTGAAGTTCAAAAGAGGAGCAAGTCAAGAAATTTCTTATTAAATCAGACATATATATCATTATTGTAAAGCTTCTTAAGTGAATGTAAGGCTTCCATTATGATGTGAATGGAAAAGTAGGACATTAATCTGAAATTTAATATCCGATTGCCTGGAAGGTTATATTAGCAACCTGGCCGATCTGAAGTATGCTACAGTATCAATTTCTTGTCACTAAATCCCGGTTATATCAATACGCATAGGGTATTAGTATACTGGCAAATGGCAGAGAGAAAGAGAGAGAAAGTCATTCGGAAGTCTTAATTTAGGCTTATAGCTTACTTATGTGCTGATATGTCTTTTCAAATAAAAAAATATTTAAAAATTAAGTCGAGGAAAATTTTAAACTATATATATAATATATATATATATATATATATATATATATATATATATATATATATATATATATATATATAATATATATATATATATATATATATATATATATATATATATATATATATATATATATATATATACTGCAATAACACTTTGTGTGTGTGTGTGTGTGTGTGTGTGTGTGTGTGTCGGCGCGCGCACAAGGGAAAACCAAACACAAGTATGAAGATGTATTGTTAATTTATCAAAGACCGATTTTTTTTTTAATTTGCCCTTCATTATACTTTTGCACTTACTTTCGATTACTTTCACCTGTCTTCCTTTCTGTTATGTACATATTACTTTATTTAAAACTGTGTTTTGTGGGTAAAGAAAAGCAAGCTGAAAGGAGGAACTGAGAAGAAATTTTCCTTTAAATAAAAAAAAATAGATAAATAAAAAAGAAAAGGTTTGTTGCGGCTTTGGCAAGATAAGAGCGTATATTACCTGTTTGATAATTTTGTAACCCCATCATTATAATTCATGGACGCGTGAAATTTCACGAGAAACATTATAACTCAACAATTTGGAAAAGAATAAAAATCATCAACTTCAAGGATAAGGTAAATACTCAGTGGAATAGACAATGACCGACGGTTCTCCTAGCGGTCTGGCCGTTAAGTGCATTGCAGGTGGTTAATCCTAAAGTTGAGGGACATAGCAAATGAGTCCTGGGTAAATTTATTAGTCGGTGAGAAACCTCGAATAGAATCCCAGTTGTTTTGTATAGGGTGATTTGTAAGATGAAAGTTATACTTGAATCTTTACTGATACCATGTATAACAAGAAAGAAACATTGCTAGAAGGATCTAAGTTATTCATTTGTTGATTTCTTTACAGGCAGGTAATAGTCCCCTTGAAAGGTAATGCAAGAGATATGAATACAAATATCAGGAGTCAGTAACGCCAAGTTAGCAGAAAAAACACAAAAATAAATATTATGTGTCATTAGTTTCCAGTTTCAGGTACACCAGAAAATAATTATAGAGATAATTTATTTGAAATATAGGATTCACCATTCCTTGGAAGACATCAGGAATTAATGTGTTGGTCATGCCGTCATTATAGTTACGATATAATAGACTTATCGCAAACGTAAAATTGACTTTAGAATATAGTTAATAAATGCTTCAGATTAGCTGTTTGAAGAAATATAGAAATAGTATTATATTTCTTTTTTAACATTTATCAGCTAGTACAGTGAACTAAGGAAATCTTGAGCAGATTAATTTTATATTTACAGTCGCATATTGAATTTATTGAACAATTTGTCTGTAAAATTTACACTTGATTCGAATTAATGTACAAACATGCAAATTTGGATAGGTCCGCATCCTCTTGAAATAGATTGTGGGTGGGTCATCGTTAGGGTTGAGGAGCGTAATGGAATTTGTAAATGATAGTTGTACCTCTGGTGATCATAAACAGTCTTGATTCTTTTACCAAAAGGTTATATGAAATCGCTGGAATGAATATTGTGGTATCTGGAATCTATAAGTGCGTTTTAACTGCCATTGGGACAAGCAGGGGCTCAGGTGGGCACTCTAAGATTCCAAATGTTTTCCAGGATCTTACTTGGACACTGCCAAGCCTAAGGGTATTTAGTGGTAATCCACAATTGAGCTCTGTGAACAAGTACAAGTACCATCGAGGTAGGAACCACGAGAACCGTTTATTCATATTTATCGTCTCTAACATTTTGATACATACATTTATTAGTATATACATAAATACATCTGTGGTAATGATACAAAGGTTTTTAATCACTACTCAAATAGGGATTAATGTGGTGTTTACAAACTCCACAACCATAAAAGCTGTGTTTTTCAAAGTTAAGTAGCACCAAACATAATCCCATAAAAGCCACATGGACATAAAATATTTATATCTGTTATAAGCATCAACATTACACAAAGGTTAATAACATAGACAAAAGCTGATGTAAATGGTCTTCACATTTGTTTTGAATCAAAGTTTGAAGAGTATTATATCATATATATATATATATATATATATATATATATATATATATATATATATATATATATATATATATGTATGTATATATATATATATATATATATATACTGTATATATATATATATATATATATATAATATATATATATATATATATATATATATATATATATATATATATATATATATATATATATATATATATATATAAATCTTAATCATACAGAATAATACGTTTATGGCGTAAAATACATGATAAACTTTAAATGTAAAATCAATACACTGTACAATTTACGATACTAAAATTGCGTCCTACTACCTTTCCAGATCACACGTGACTAATTTCTTACTAAGAACTTATATGAAATGTTTGTCCGGTAACTCGTAGATGATATTAATACATTTTATGTATTAATATTATATATATATATATATATATATATATATATATATATATATATATATATAAATATATATATATATAAAAAAGTGAATCCCACAGGAAAATGACAGGCGGAAGTGCAGTACCAAGTGCTTTCACGTCTATTAACGCATCGTCTGGGCACATATGAAACAGATGAAAATATGGTTACAAAGTAAACAAAAAGAACAAGAATACCAGATGGTCAGGTGTCAAGGGGTAATAAACAGAAAGATAACCCAGGATAATCCGGGATCAAGTAGTCACAAACTAAACCATAGACCTAACTACAAGTGATACGAAAGTTTAGCCATACAAAATCCAAAAACGTATAAAATTGAATACCAGATGGCTAATTGCTTTTTTAGTCTTTCGAAAATCAACTAACATTGCCTCTTTTGTTCATTATTATTCCAATCATCATCAAGATGTTCAATTCTCTGTCTTTTCTGGAATGTTCTTAAGGGCTTTACGCATTTGTAGCCCGCAGTTCATTGATGCTGAGATCAAAACTATTTATGATATTGCTTTGAAACTTAAACACCCAAGGACCTTTGTAGCGTGGAAAGGAGCCAAGAAAACATTTTATTTAACTAATAACAAACTTGAATTCAGCAAGCATAATATTCTCAAATTACCGTATGATGAAAGGTTTTGAGAAATTCGTAGAATTTTGAAGCTTTTCAACATAAATGTTGTTTTCAGTAATTTTAATGTTAAGAGTTTAATAATAAAGAATTCTCCTAAAGATGTTTCTGGCTGCACCTATGAAATTCCTTGTAAAAAGTTTGATAAAATATATTATGGACAAACTGGAAAATCACTTTCACAACGAATCAAACAACACCAATATTCTGTGAGAACTGGCCAAATATCGAATGCATTATTCGTATATATGAGTTTTAGATCATCCTATTAACTGGTTTGAAGCAAGATCTTTAGTCCCAGTTAAAAGGAATATCTTTGAATCTTGTTTTATCAAGTCAAATAATGAAAGTATTCTGAATTTGTCTTGGTTTGTTTAAACTTGATGCCTTCATAATTAAAAAAGTTGTTGATAAATAAAAGCAAAATTAGTATTCAGTTTTATACATGTTTCTGCAATTTGAAAGGGTAAGATTTCATATCTCGTATGGTTAAATATATGGTTCTAATTTGTGACTACTTGATCCCGAATTATCCTGGATTATCTTTCTGTTTACACAATTAACGATCTGATATTCTTGCTCTTTTTGTTTACTTTCTAACCTGCTTTGCATCCGTGTCTCATTTGTGCCCAGACGATGCGTTAATAAACGTGAAAGCGCTTGGTACTGAACTTCTGCCTGTCATTTTCCTGAAGTCATGTGCATCTACTGTGATTTCTTAAATATATAAATATATATATATATATATATATATATATATATATATATATATATATATATATATATATATTATATATATATATATATATATATATATATATATATATATATATATATATATATATATATTAAGTATATATATATTAAGTATATAATATAATGTATATATATATGTGTGTGTGTTTATGTATATATATATATATATATATATATATATATATATATATATATATATATATATATATATATATATATATATATATAGTATACATATATATACAGTATATATATAGTAATATATATATATATATATGTATGTATATAATGTATATGTGTATATATATATATATATATATATAAATGTATATATATATATATATATATATATATATATATATATATATATATATATGCGTTTGTGTGTGTGTGTGTGTGTGTACTGCAGGAAATGGCTGGGTAAAAGTTAGCTTTCGCTTTTTATTCTTATCTGATTAGTAAGTTTTCGTACTAGAGTATATAATCATTGTTACAACGTCTTATTTATAAAACAAAATCACCTTTGTATCAGACATGTTGGGTTGAGGATTAGTCCCATTTCTTTCTTGTTTTATTGACGCCATTGTAACTTTGTGAAAATAACTGCATTAGACATTTTGCTGTGATCATAACGAGATTCTTTGGTCTATCAAAGTTTTGTTTAATTGACGAATGCAAATTCTTCTGTAGTTTAACCTGTTTTCAATAGTTGCTGTTGCTCATCGTGAAGTTGACATCTTTCCTCTAGTTTTATAAAACATAGTGGTAATAACGTTTATAAACTAACTGCGGCATTGTTGACGAAAAGAATTATATAGAAACGTTGCGTATGTAAACATTTGCGTTGTTTGAGTGATGATTCATATTTGTTCTGTCAGATTTCTCTTTTCCTGTGTATAATCTAGATGTATTTCATCGCGCATTGTTTTTAATTAGAATAGAAAGTAGCGTGGAAGAATATTTCTGGAAATAATGGAACAATTTTAATTCAGTCTTTCGTATTAAAAGTCACTAATTGCGCATTGTTTTTAATTAGAATAGAAAGTAGCGTGGAAGAATATTTCTGGAAATAATGGAACAATTTTTATTCAGTCTTTCGTATTAAAAGTCACTAATTCAGTCTGTGATACCTACTATTGTAAGTGTCTACGGATATTGATGATTCATATTTGCAAAGTTACAGTTTATTTATTTTTCTGAAGTACTGTGAAATCATTGATGCTTTTGATCCAGTCTAATGTAGGCCACAGATCTTGTCTTTATGGATTGCTAGTTAAATCTCGTATGATCTCCTTGTGGACTTATGATTTTGTATGTAAAGTTTTACGGAAGTATCTAGCGGTGTTTCGTTGTAATTTCTTTGGAGAATTGACATCTGTTAGAATAAACTATTATAAAAACACCATAGCTTGGTGATGCTGAATGTATTTTCCATAAGTTAACGTGAGTCTCATTACGCCACCACTAACAGTGATACTTGTCTAATTAGCAATTAAATACTTAGGCAATTGTGCGTACAGTTTGGTAGTTAACTGATGACAGGTTGTTTCTGCGATTTTAAAATAAAATTTTTAATATAAATATTTCCAAAACTCTTTGAATAATGTCCTCTGTTTTGAACTGTGTATGCAATAAGGTCGATTATGATTATCCGTATATTTTAGAAGAACCCAGTTAGTGGAAAAATTCTGTTTGATAGCTTGAGTTCAGGAAAACTTGAAAATTTGGAAGTGCTTCGAACACCAAATCTTTTTATCCCCGACTGCCTTTTTTTTCAGCCTTCCATATCGTATATCTTCCAAAAAATGAAAACGGCTTAACCCTTTCCCATCCGTACAGTTCTGTAGCGTGAAAGATGAATGATTTGTGACTTTGCTAAAAAGTTCCATTTTCTTTAGTTTGTTTTCGTATACAAGTTTCAATTATTTTATTAAACTTTCAGTCGCTGCTGTTCAGATTTTCTTTATCAGAAACATTTTTTCGTTCCTCACGCGTGTTCTGATATTTATCTCTTAAATTTAAGAGTGTTTTCTCCTTCCTGCCGAAATGTTTATGGTATTTCTTGATTGGAATGAACTCGTTACCGAACGCTACTATGTTTTCGTGTATAGCAAACTCTCATATCATATTCATAAAATTGAATATTTAAAGATATAAAATTAGAAGATATCATTGAAATCACGGAAAATTAAACGCAATCAAAATGTAGTTTAGATTTTGTAGGAAGTCCATTTTAGCATCGTGCATGAATTGTTTACATTGCAAAATATCATAGATACAATTTACTCATAACTCTCATGAAAAATATTATGACACCTTTAAATCTCACTCACAAAGGTAATATAAATACATAAATATTTTGACAAATGCATCATATATTACAGGCAACAAAAGCACATTAAATAACACAAACCTTCATATATTTCACATTCATGGCTTAAGAAGAAAATGTATCTTCATCTTGTAATTAACATTTCAGAGTAAAATAGAAACAGAGCATTAATATTATTTTATGATGATATTTCTAACATGGGATTTTCTTTAGCTTGCTGCAGTCCAAGCCTTTGTTTGCCTTTGTTTTAGTAATAAATTCTGAATATTGTATATTACTTTCACATGCATAAACACACATACAGTATATATATATATATATATATATATATATATATATATATATATATATATATATATATATATATATATATATATATATATATATATAATGTATATGTAATTATATAAATTATATACACACACACACACACACACATACATATATATATATATATATATATATATATATATATATATATATATATATATATATATATATATATATATATATATATATATATATATATATATATATATATATGAAATTAATACTCTGATTGCGTATTATTCGATATGTAGCGTACTTATGTAAGTATACTCTGTTGACTGGTAACAGTATCCTTTATCAAGTAAATTATTTTTTTGCAAATGTTAGACTACATATATATATACAATGTATATATATATATATATATATATATATATATATATATATATATATATATATATATATATATATATATATATAATATATACATACATACATACATACATGTATATAACGTGCGTGTGTGTGTGTGCACACAAGTGTTGACAGTAAAATAAAACATATAAAAAAATCCGGATAAACTATTGAAGCTCCCTTTTCTAAATGATTACAGATATCAGAGGACTAGTCGAAATTTCCGAGACTAAAGGTTGATATTCACTAATCTTCATGAAAAAGGATACAGAGCGAACACTGATGTTTGATGCACTTCAGGTACCCTGAGTACTATTGTTAGAGAATCTGAGTTACCTGAAATATCTCGGGTGCTGGTTTGTTGCGGGGATTGGTATCAATTATTCATGGTTATGCTTGTTTTTTATGTATGGTTTTAAAGAGCCTTGTTTTTTCTAATAAGGAGAGCAATGGAAATGAGCCTCACGGCCAGCTTAAAAAGAGACAGCCATTCATAGAAAATATATACTGTATTGGTCGAAAAACCTGGGAAAGCAGCGTGTGCCTGAGAACCATGCAAACAGTCAATTGCCTTTGATCTGTAGATTAAATTTATTGTCAAATGGATGTGTTGGCTTAAAAATGTTCAGCCGTAATGCTTTACCTTACTTAAAGCTGCCCTTGACATGCCTGGCATATATATATATATATATATATATATATATATATATATATATATATATATATATATATATATATATATATATATATATATATATGACATTTTTTTATCACACCGTGATTTATATACAATCATGAAGCTACAAATGTCGCTGAATATCAATTCCACGCTACCTCGGGAATATCCCCGATGGGGAATTATCACCGAAGGGGAATTTATAAGTGATAAATGGACGGGTACTGCCGAGTCGAGACTCGGCAGTGCCCGTCCATTTATCACTTATAAATTCCCTTTAGGTGATATTATCCCCGATGGCTCAGTGGTAACGTCGACTGGAGTTGCTGGATGGCGCGTCTGTGTCGTGGGATCGAGACTCGGCAGTGCCCGTCCATTTATCACTTATAAATTCCCCTTCGGTGATAATTTCCCATCGGGGATATTCCCGAGGTAGCGTGGATTTGATATTAAGCGTCATTTGTAGCTTCATGAATGAATATACTCGTATATATATACTGTATATATATATATATATATATATATATATATATATATATATATATATATATATATATATATATATATATATATATATATATACGTGTTTGTGTGTTCATGCATGCTTTTTGTAATTTACCCAGTTCTTTTGCGCATTGTTTAAATATTTATACTTATATTTATACACAGTATTTACACTTTGGTTACTTAAAAGTGCTTCACAATAAGAATAATCCCCTTAGCTTGTAATATCTCTCATTAATGTATTCCTTTTAAGTATTACCTTTTTCTTACCAATATTCCATGTTGAAGCCTGAGCAGTTAGACGTACTATATATTCTCATATCTTGTGTGATTAATATAATCACTTTCAAAATATATTACATTGATGTCTATGCACATTATAGACAGACATCTATTTCTTAGCATTTTTTCTAATAAAACACACATCTATAGTTTTGCATGTGAGAGGGAATATGAGAAACTGAGAAGGTAATGTAACTTGACAAATACTTTATACGGTATGTTGACTTGTGCCGCATTGTGTTACACGTATTTCATGACCGTGATTTATATATATAACCTAATTGTGGTTGACATTCTTGGATTAATCCTCTAGAAGACATTTTGAAACACATTACGATCACACGTATGATGCTATGTCAGTCTAACTCTATTATAATATTTGAGATGGTAAATACGTCATATAACTCCTCGATATGTGCAATTGGTTGGCTCAACATACTTTTCTTACGCCGTATCTTCTATGGTTACGGAAGTCACTTCATTTGGTATGATAGCTGAATATAATAACACCAAAATTGTTTCACATTTTACTTTTTTGTCGGAAGTTGAAGTCTTTCTTCTGAGAAGCAGTGTCATTGTAAATGGTGGTTTTGGGGATATTTTTGTCTTTAAAGAATATGTAATGAGAAAGATATCAATAAGCAAAGCGTTGTAAGTGACAAGACGTGGTCAGCCATTCATTTTGAGTGATTAAATCGTGTTTTAATTTGTTTTTCGATTTCTAGGAACAGCGGTAAAGTGTACTTCATTCACTCGGTGAATTCTTCGTTTGTCCATAGCAAACGCAGCGTTGTTCCACGATATTCTTTCCCTTTTTGTAAGTTTCTCAACTATTTTCATATTCCGTTAACAGTTTTATGGAACCACAAATTTCATAAACATGCGTTTACAAGTTTCTTTATTTTTCATTTCAAGGAAATTTTACTTTTTGTTTTAATGTACATTAGAGTAAGTCCACACCTTTCCTAGGCCTATTCATGTAGATGAGGTAGCGGGACTAATTATTTTTCGTAGTGTAAGTTTGGTTGAGGACCTGAGAAAATGTCGAATAAAGTTCCCCTCAGGTTTGTTCAAATAGTTATGAAAAATTTAGCTGTCGTGTGCCAACAGTGATTCGTTTCGTACAGGAAATTTTTCAAATGTGCAATGCCAAGTGTTGTAATGATCCTGAAGTCCAAAAAGTGACCGACATAGACTTTTACTGAGGTGTTTTATTTTTACGTATATTTATATTTTACTCAGGAGCGCGACTGTGGTATGTGTCCCATCTTGAGTAAAAGATCGAAGTCGGCTTTCATCAAGTCTCTTCCGTTTCCCTTCTTGAGATATTAGATTGAGGAATTGATGACTCCATGCTCAGCACATTTCTTCTGAAATAAAAAGAAAAAAAATAGATTAAAGCTTTGGAGTGATTAAATCTAGCCATATAAGTTGGATTTTATCGTTATCATTCTTTTGCAAGGTATTATTAATAGTGTGTATTAAACACAGGCAAAAAATTATAGTATATATATATTTATATATATATATATATATATATATATATATATATATATATATATATATATATATATATATATATATATATATATATATATCAGCAGGTCATATAGTTTGCTTCAACATTAAGCCGTTTCCGTAAATGGGGTTGGCGTGTGAGAGAACAAAATTCGATGGTCACTACCATATTTTTACTTAAACTAATGAATCATGGACGCATAAACATTGCAGAAAACTTCATCATTAGTTACTTCATACTTTTATTACATACACTATTCGCCAAAAAGTTTGTCACATGCATTTTTAGACGAGCAATTTGGAATAGAATGGTCTGCTCACAAAATTGGTAGTAGTCTTGTGATGCAGAAAAACTTCCCAGAGAATTAGGAAACGAAATAACACTTTAAAATTCAATGCAAAGGACACATTAGTCGCAAACAGACCAGTGTACACTAAAATTAGCAGGAAAAAAGTAGGATGTGAACTCTTTAATGTTTCACATTTGAACCTTTTTCTCAGACATATCAGCAAGTCAAACACATGTACATAAGTTACAGTAACCTTTATATACATATCTGCCGGAGTTCGATTCCCCGGCCGGCTGATGAAGAGTTAGAGGAATTTATTTCTGGTGATAGAAATTCATTTCTCGCTATAATGTGGTTCGGATTCCACAATAAGCTGTAGGTCCCGTTGCTAAGTAACCAATTGGTTCTTAGCTACGTAAAATAAGTCTAATCCTTCGGGGCAGCCCTAGGAGAGCTGTTAATCAGCTCAGTGGTCTGGTAAAACTAAGGTATACTTAACTTTTTACAGAGTCAATAGTGGGTATGACCTCCGCGAGCGGTAATAACGCCCACTAGGTGGCATGGCATGCTGTCCACCAGCTGTACTCGTACGAGGTTCTCAGCAGGTATCCTGTCCCATTCTTCCAAGAGAGCCTGACCTAATTCTCTAATGGTGGATGACTGGTTGTCCCTTTGTCTAATTGCACGGCCCAATTGATCCCATAAATGTTCTATGGAGTTAAGATCTGGGTTCACTGCAGGCTGCCAATACCTTTTTTCACCAAGTACCTAGTGTGTTCGAGGTGTTCCGCTTCTCCTTTCTCCTAACACTTCGAATAAATTGTAACTATTCTGCGTTAGCACCACTATCCTAACACCAAAATTATCTTGACACAGGCAATTAGCAAGAGATGGTTGTACTGCTATCGCAGCGTTACATGCCAAGAAAATATATGGATACATATTGCATTTTATACAGCAGGATGTTTCACCTTAGTGGTTTTAGAGTTCATTATGATATCCCTTCGTTTTGCCTGTTCCTTAGAAGCTGCTCTGGCTATAACAGTAGAAATGTCTCTTATTTTGCCTCAGCTTTAAAGGTTTCCTTGATTCTACTTAGCAGCTTCGAAGTTGGTCACTTTTCATAATCACACTATAGGAACAGCAATGCTGTTTTTATGCTGATACTGGTCACTATTTTCATATTGATAATAGTATGAGATTTATGAGTATGAAATATACTTGAACATTAGTTTTTGGATAGTATCTCATTATAAATTTAATGCCCATGTTGAAGGTAAATAATTAGAAATGTAAATAGGACAGAAGGGAAATATAGATATGTAAATAGTAAGGAAAGAAAAATAATGAATAAGCTCTTTGTGTTACTTTGTCTCTTAAAAAGCTTCGAAGAAATTAGTGACCAACAGTAATATAGGTTTATTTAGAGAAATCTGATTTTTACCATAATGTAGAAAAATACATAATTTTTTCCATTGCTTTGCTTTGCTATTCAAGTCGGGTTAATATTTTTTCTGATTTTAATGAGTTCTGGAAGACATGGAATGCATACAGAATTTACGAATCTAAATTGCGTCATTTTAATATACCTTCATCTGCTTTGTTTCTATAAAATTAAGTCAGCATATATTCGTAATCATAATTATATCACTAACTAGTAATTACTACTCGTACTTCGTTTTTGGCTTGGCTTCAGTCTTTATAATCCTGACGATTATTTATTGATAGATCATGGTTATTCAATTAATAAAAGTTCTCGGAACTGAAAAATTACTAATAATATAATCTCATTGTTAGATAGGCATGCGTTTTTTCCTTTTTTTTTTTTTTACTTTACATACATGATCAAATTAATCTCTATCTCTCGTATAATTTTTCCTTAAAGAGAGAGCTCTTATTTACCTGCTTGTTGTTCTCTTCTTTTCCAATGTTTTTATATGTTAGAGATGACTGCATTTCACACCTACTGCTGGCTTTATTTTCTGGTTACTTGTTCAGAGAAGGTCTTCATCTATCAGGATTAAAAAAAAACGACATTTAGCTTTGCTTTTTATACATAGTGAGGTTTTTAAATGTTTTTATGTACAGCAGCATCATCTCTTTTTGTTATCTGTTTTTACATGTGCTTTTATTCTTCACTAAATAACTCTCGTGTTGTGTTTGAGCACAATGGAATCACCGTCATTTTTCTCGTTTTCGAAGCTGACATCTCAATTCCAAAAGGGGAGTTGAATAAGCTTATATAAAACTGGATTAAATTCGTGCAGGTATGGTAATGGCTTTGGGTTTTGTATTTATGTATTGGCCATTTATAAACATTGCGGTCTGATTTAGTCAGGGAATAATTTACAAAGCGCGGAAAAGAACAGGAAAATTTTCTCGAACGAAGTTATTTGTTGTTGGAGAAGGTAAATTTTAGGAAACTGTAAAACTAAGAAACAGGTGCTTTAGAAATTAGTAGCCATTTTATTTTGAACTCGTATTTATTTTCGGGAGACTAAGAAATGTGCAAGAGATGAAGAGAAGGACTTCTTTCCGAAAAAGATGATACCGGATTCCTATGAGGCAACTGCCTGAAAACGCCACTATACGTTTTTGAGCTCCTTGCGTAAGATGTGATCATTCATTCTCTACTTTTTTCTCCAATAAAAATGGTCATACTCGTTCTTCACGCTTTGCAACCATTCCCTCTAATAACCAAACATCATCCACTGACATCACATATTGCAGGTTCAGTTTACTGCCACTGCTACATTTTCTCAAAACGCGTAAAATGCTAAGTTCATTCCTTTGAATTTTCTCATCATTATCAGCATCAGAGCTAAACCATAAATGAAACAAAAACATCTTCTCTTGGGTCTACGTTCACGCATTATTATTATTATTATTATTATTATTATTATTATTATTATTATTATTATTATTATTATTATTATTATTATTATTATTATTCGATTGGGTGGTTTTTATAGTGTGTGGTTCCGGGTTACATCCTGCCTCCTTAGGGGGCTATCACTTTTCTCACTGCGTGTGTTGTTTCTAGTAGCACACTTTTCTGCATGAGTCCTGGAGCTACTTCAGCATGGGATCGTGCCTAGTGTTCCTATGATTATGGGTACAATTTCCACTGGCATATCCCATATCCTTCTTATTTCGATTTTCAGGTCTTCATAATTATCAATTTTTCCTCTTTCTTCCTCATCTACTCTGGTGCCCCCATGGTTTTGCGACTTCAGTGAGTGATACTTTCTTGATTTTGTCAACCAGTGTCACGTCTGGTCTATTGGCAAGTGTCACCCTATCTGCTCTGATACCATAGTCCCAGAAGACCTTTGCCTGATCGTTTTCTATCACTCCCTCAGGTTGGTGGTCATATCACTTATTACTGCAAGCTAGCTGGTGTTTCTTGCACAGGCTCCGGTGGAGGGCTTTTGCTACTGAATCATGCCTCTTTTTGTACTGGTTCTGTGCAAGCGCCGGGCATTTGCTTGCTATGTGGGTTATGGTCTCGTCTTTCATACTGCACTTCCTGTATATGGGTGAGATGCTATTTCCATCTATTGCTCTTTGAACATATCTGGTTCTTAGGGCCTGATCTTGTGCCGCTGTTAGCATTCCTTGTGTTTCCTTCTTGAGTTCTCCCCTCTATAGCCATTGCCATGTTTCATCACTGGCCAGTTCTCTAGTCTGTCTCATGTACTGGCTGTGCATTGGTTTGTTGTGCCATTCCTCTGTTCTGTTTTTCATTCTCCTGTCTGTATATTTCAGGGTCTTCATCTACTTTTATCAGTCCTTCTTCCCATCACTCCGTAGCCACTCGTCTTCACTGGTTTTCAGATATTGCCCCAATGCTCTGCTCTCGATGTTGACGCAGTCCTCTATGCTTATTAGCCCTCTCCCCCTTCATTTTGTGTTCTGTATAGTCTGTCTGTATTTGCTATTGGATGTAGTGCTGTGTGTATTGTTATGTTTCCTATTTTTCTGGTCTATGCTGCGGAGTTCAGCCTTTGTCCACTCCACTACTCCTGTGCTGTATCTGATTACCATGTGTTTATGGCTTTTGTCATGTTTCCGGCATTGAGTTTTGACTTGAGTATCACCTCAAGTCTCTGCATATATTCTTTCCTGGTCGTGTCTTTCATCTCTTGGTGTTTTATATCCTCTCCTATTATTCCCAGGTAATTGTATCCTGTCTTATGTATGTGTATGATGTTGTCCGTGTCTGGTAGCTTTATCCCTTCAGTCCTTGTTACTTTGCCTTTGTGTATGTCGACCAAGGCGCATTTTTCTATTCCAAACTCCATCCTGATGTCCCCAGATACAATCCTTTCAGTCTGAATTAGGGTATCTGTTTCCTTGATGCTCATACCATACAGCTTGATGGCACCCAGCATCCATCTTCTACAGTACTTTTGTCATGGGAATCATGGCTGCTACGAAGAATAGTTGGGACAGTGAGTCGCCTTGAAAGATCCCTCTCCTGATGTTAACCTCTACCAGTCTTATCCCAGAGCTTGTAGTACTGTATTCCAGTTGCGCATGTATTTTTTTAGGAAGCTGATGGCTTTCTCTTCTGCCCCATATATTTTCAGACATTCTATTGGCCTCTTGTGCGGTATCATGTCGAAGGCTTTCTTGTAGTCAATCCATGCCATGCTGAGGTTGTTTCTCCTTCTCTTGCTATTCTTCATTACCATTTTGTCTATCAGGAGGTGGTCTTTTGTGCCCCTACACTTCCTTCTGCAGCCTTGCTGTTGGTGGGGGATGATGTTTGTATCCTCTAGTAGTTGTGTAACCTTTCACTGATGATACCTGTCAGTAACTTCCACATTATTGGTAGGCAGGTGATAGGCCTGTAGTTACTTGCTATATTTCCCTTGTTCTTGTCTTTCTGTAATAAAGATGTTCTCCCTGTGGTCATCTCTGTGGGCGCATGGTGATTTGTGATACAATGCTGGAGTTGTTATGCTATTCGTGGGTGTAGGGCCTTGAAGTTTTTGAGCCAGTATCCATGGACTTCATTGGGATCTGGGGCTTTCCAGTTGGGCATTTTGTCGGGACCTGGGGTTTTCCAGTTGGGCATTTTCTTTAGTTGGTGTCTGACTGTGTCTGTCGTGATCTCGGTGAATCTTTGTTTTATTCTTCCAATTTCTTCTGCCTTATTATTATTATTATTATTATTATTATTATTATTATTATTATTATTATTATTATTATTATTATTATTATTATTATTATTATTCGAAACATGAACCATATTCATATGGAACAAGCCAACAGGGGCCATTGACTTGAAATTCAAGCTTTCAAAGAATATGGTGTTCATTTGAAAGAAGTAACAGGAGGTAATAGGAAATACAGAAATAAAAGATCAGTTATTAGAAAAAAAATAGGATAACAAATTAATAAATGTATAAATATGTAAAAATGTAAGTAAATCATTAAAATAGAGTGGGAGTTGTTTTAGGGTAGTAATGCGTTACAAGTTAACATATTTGCATGAACTTTTCGAGCTCCAGTTTCACAAAATCTTCAGGGAGAATGTTCCACGATCCAGCGGTGTGAAGAATAAAGGACCCCCTAGAAGTGAGAAGTTCGACAACGAGGCAAATTTACTGCGTATTGGTGCTGCTGTTCAGCTAATCTGGTTGCTCTCGGCAGGAAGGGAGGATCAGGGATCAGCTGTGAATGTGAAAGATTTCTGCTAAAATAAAACTTACGAAAACTTACCCCAAAAAAATTAGGAAAAATTACCTAACAAGAGACCATCCGTCGATGTTCCAAGTCATAACAGCTAATGTTAGGAAACCTACCACTACGAACCACTCTATCTAAGAGATCAATCTCTTGCAGAAGCAGACATCCACACCGGAGAACAGTATTCTCGTAATCATGCAAGTGCTGATAACACAAACATAAATACAAAAAAACAGTATCTACAAATAAAAAAAAAACTTTCGTTAATTTCCCCACGGCATCTTTTAAGTAACCATGATCTTTCTTTGGGTCCATGTGTAAGAAATTAGTTTTTCATATGGTATTTAATTTGTAACTCAGTATTTTTATAAGAGACTCCATCAGTATGCTCTCTCGCTTTCTTAAACCTTCACTGCTTTTTACCTCTCAGACTTTGCGTTACTTCTCGAAGAGCGCGTCTACACTACAGTAAAACATGTCGTAAACATATGTAGATGAATTATGGCACAAGCTTCACAAACAGGTTCAATGCAAGTCAGAGATTTACTGGTAGTTCCTACCATTGCTTCATACAGTTATACAGTATTTGCCAAAGATTCGTTCTCTCGTTCTCCACTAACGGTCGTTGACTTGTTTTCAACCTATATGTGATATGTATGCGATAAGTTGCTGACATGTGAGTATATGTTTTAGTGTAGTGTGGACGCATCCTAACTTTGTCAACCAAAACCAGGTACTGTACCTTCTTAAGTGAAGTAAGCTATGCGATTGGCTTGAAATTCGTCCTTTTTTTCTATTTCCCTGACGCAAAAATAATATTCTTATCAATTCTTTGAGTCTTTTTTACTACAGGATATTATCTTGCCCTAAGTAGTTTATTTTATCAATATTTTGGCTATTCAGGTAGCTTTAAACTTGTTTGGAAGTCATCACAAAGGTTCAATTGCTAAATGTTGTTTCTAAAACGTCTTACGCAGTGTGTAGTTAAATTTATATAATCACCCCGGCTTTTGCATCATTGTTCTGAATATTGGTCTCACGTTTCGGACCTTTTCACTTAGCCCTCGCTTTCTCGACTGGTAAGTGTTGAAGCTAAGGCAATTCGTTCCATCAGTGATCATACGGTTACCTTTTCTGTTTATCCTCTTCCTCTCAGTTGCAAGGTCCTGGGCTTAGGGAGAAGGCTCTTCACAGATTGCACCTTCAATGAACGTTTCTTCTCGTCTACTGTGAGGCTTGATATGTCTTGCTGCGTCTTTTTTTACGTGGTTCTTTGAAAATATCTACTTCTAAGAGGCAGGATAATGTCACGTTCTTTATAGTTCAGGTCTTCCGTTCTTCCTTCCTTATTTATAAACACTCATGCATACGTATGGCGTAAATCTACGATGAGAATAACTAAACAAATCTTGAAATTTGCAATTATTTGATATTGGAGTACTGGCTTTCCTCACCAGTGGTCGAAGTTAGATCAGGACAATTAAAATACAGAGCCAGTAACTTGATCACAAGTAAAGCCGTTCAGTTTCATGTGTATAGACCTGATAGGTTTAGTAACATTGTCTGACTTATAATTAATCAAATCCAACTTTGACAGCATGGTAATGAGTTGAATGTACCGGTCATAGAAAGGGAAGTCCGGATCAGTATGCCAGGATTCAAATGATACAAATACAGTATGTTTTCCACGGACCCGCACACGCATAAACTAACTAAATATATATATATATATATATATATATATATATATATATATATATATATATATATATATAGATATAGAGAGAGAGAGAGAGAGAGAGAGAGAGAGAGAGAGAGAGAGAGAGAGAGAGAGAGAGAGAAGCGTATGGTTGCTGGTATGTGTCATATATGTGTCATACATGGTAAGTAGATGATTGTGGGAGCAGATTAATCACAGTGATGCTTATTTTCTTTTGTGTGATCGCTAATTCCTGCACTTAACTTTTAATCGAAAACCTTCACTGGTGCAACCCATTCCTTAGACCCGTGTCCAGTCTCCTTTCAAATGAAGTGTTTTGTATTTTAATCATTTCGTGTTATACTTTGCCTTATCATCCACTCAGAAAGCAAGGAATAACGATGGAATCCATCTCTACTGTCTGTAAAAAAAAAAGTAACTACTAGCAAGATTGATATGTTTATACCACTAAAAATCAGCGACCTTAAGTCAAACTGGTAATATAACCCTAGGCCTTCTTAAGTTTATGTGCATCTATATAGATAAGTAGTTGATTGGTTTCTATTTCTACATTCTCCTGGCTTATTATTTTATTAGTTAGAGAATTTTAAATAATAAATAATTAGAAAAGCAGTTGTTCCTTGGACTTTACTTGAAATGTTGCATTAAATTTTTTCATGCAATTTGATGATAAAAATTTTTTCCAGTTTTTTGGGCACTTACCCCAATTCTGTTTATACTGGTTATGGAGTATTGAGTGGAGAAATTAGCAACAAAAGTCTAAGGGAACATACATTCAGATGATCTGGTGACTACGGCAGAGGCTAAAGAATTGCATTGGAGAGTAAGAGAGTGGTAGGAATCTCGTGAAAATGATAGTATGTAGGTAAATTAAGTAATAGTGAGCTTATTGTGCCCACCAGGGAGGGGGCGTTAGGTTATTTATACAAGATAGAGGAGGCTTAGATTTAAAACAAGTAGAGCATTTCAAGTGTAGGATCTTCCTCAAGTCAGGGAGGAAGGTAGTGAAGCCTAGGAGGAAAAGGCGGGAGGTGGCGGGATAGTTTGTGATAAAAGAATACCAATTTGATAGAATATAAAGATCTGTTGTACCGTAATCAGACCAGTGATGATATATTACTCAGAAACACGGGCGTTAAGAAGGAAAGAGGGGCAGAAGCTGGAGCAAACATAACTTAGTATACTAAAGGGGATTTTATTGATTTTGTGAAAATGAGAGGCCAGAAACTGAAGTCAGAAGTGCTAGCGAGGTAAAAATTATAAATATGATAAGAGTCGAGAGGGCAATTATACTGTATATGCCTGTGGTTAGGATGAGTGAAAGGAGGGAGTGATGAAGGGTAGGTCAAGAAAGAAGCATGGGATGAGAAGGCGGGATAAAGTGAATGAAGATTTAGAGAGAAGGAGTTTACCAGAGGGTGCTGTAGATAGGAATAGTTGGAGAAGGCAGTTGACCACTTACGGATTTTTCAGTTTTCTGTATTCAATGAAATTGTTGTTTACTCATCACTTTGGAAGAGAAACGATACTGAAAATCGGTATGCAACAGTTAGTTTTACATGGTTTTACGGCGGAGTGCTTGATTTTGCCTAAAAGTGGGCCTGAAACAATATTGTGATATGTTACAATATTTTTTAACATTTATGTGTGAAAGTCCGAAAAATAACTTAGTTGTGGGTGCAGATTTCTGGGATAGAATTGCGTCCTAAATGGAGAGTGGAACTGATGAATTTTGGCAAAGGTTTAACACTAACGGTGAAGACATGGTGCAGAAACTTGTTGAAAGAATTTGAAAATGTTTGCTGAAGTAGAAAGTTGAGAGTAAATATTAGTAAGGAGGAGGGTTTGAAGGTAACTGTAAACAAGAGGGAAGGAGCAATGAATTGCGATATGGACTGTAAAAGAATAGAACAGGTAGATTCATATATGTATTGAAGGTAATAGAGCTTTACAATTTTTATAGAAATCGAGGTGGGAATGTGTGAAGGGATTTTGTAGCCAATTTTCCTTTATGGGGATGAAGTGGGAGCGCTGAATATGGGTAGGAGAAAAAAGATAGTTATGATATGATTAAAATTTATATAGTATATGTAGCATAAGTAGGACTGAAAAAGTGAAAAATGTGGAGATACTTACAGTAGAATTGGTAAAAAGGTTAGTGTAGATAGAAGGGTGGATCAGTGTTTAGGGATGATGAGGACAGTTGGATAATGGGAGCAAAATATAATGCTGAACTGTTGTTGAGGGTAGGGGCAGGAAGACATTGGAAGTGCTGGATAGATAGTATGAAAGTATGAGCATGGGTGTGTACAGGACAGAGGCAAATGTATGAAAGGAGTGTTGACGTGCTGCCTGTGCACCTGTATATAGAAACGGCTTGTGTGGAAGTTTTCTGCAATGGGTTCATCCACAGTGCAGCCGTGTAATTATGACTGACACCACAGTTACAAGAATTGGCCTAAAATACACAAGTGTGCACAGACATTTACAGACCTATATATAATATACACACACACACAAACACACACATTAGACCACCCATGACCCGTTGGGTCACTTTTTTATTTACTACAATTTTAACAAAAGGTCCATACCCATACCCATATCCAATGCAGCACGGAGCAACAAGTGCTTGAGAATATCACAAAATCCATGTAAGTAATTTTGTAGTTTACATTTTCAAGTTCACACTGAACCATGTCCATATCTGTACCATACCCATACCCATACCATACCCATACCCATACCCATACCTGTACCATACCCATACCCATACCTGTACCATACCCATACCCATACCCATGCCCATATTTGTACCAAACCAATACCTATACCCATACCCATACCATACCATTCCATACCATACCCATACCATACCAATGTCCATACCCATGCACACACATACCCATATCCATATCCATTCCATACCATACATACCCATATCTGTACCATACCCATACTCATACCCTTATCTGTACCATACCCATGCCCATATCCATTCCATACCCATACCTATACCCACACCCATATCCATTCCATACCCATACCTATACCCACACCCATACCCATACTTACATCCATATCCATACCATACCCATTACCTACAGAATACCCATACACCACCCCATATCAAAACCATACCCTTATCCAAACTATACCATTCCTATACCCATACCCCTATCTGTACCATATCCATACCCATATCCATGTCTGTACCATACCCATACCTATACCCACACCCATACCCATACCTGCATCCAAATCCATACTGTACCCATTACCTACAGAATACCCATACACCACTCCATATCCAAACCATTCCATTCCTATACCCATACCCCTACCCATACCGTACCCATACTCATCTCCATACCCTTACCATACTCATACCCACACCCTCAGCTAAATTAACCCTACTAAAAATAGTCAGCAAAAGAGTACGGGCAGCACCAGCACCGTTTACCTTCCAGTGTACAAACAAACAAACATACATTTCAGAGTATTAGTACGATATTGATAATATATATATATATATATATATATATATATATATATATATATATATATATATATATATATATATATATAGATATACACACATCAATACATGCTTCATATAGTTCCATTATTAAGGTGTTTGACTCATGACCAAAAGATCCCAGGCACGATATCTGAATGAACCAGAAATAAAATTTCTTTATGCGCCTGTTTACCTAAACGGTGATTTATGTACCTGGTAGTTAATCGAGTGGGATGGGTGACTGCCAAAATGGGGAAGGGCGCAGGTCTAACAACCTCATTCCAGAAGAATTATTGGGAACTAGAATGCTAATGCATTTTAGGACTGGCACTACCTGAAAGACAAAATTTGTGTGTATGGTGTATGTGTATAATTATATGTGTATATATATATATATATATATATATATATATATATATATATATATATATATATATATATATATATATATATATATATATATATATATATATATATATATATATATATATATATATATATATATATATAGTATATATATAAATATATATAAATGGATGTATGTATGTATGTATGTGCCACAATAACTTTGAAATGCATGAAGAAATTTCAACCAAATTTGGTATACATATGACTTATATCTAGAAATCAGCACTGTGGGGGTAAGGCATCATTAGCACGAAAGGGCACCAAAGGTGGGGGGGGGGGTTTCCTGAAACGGGGCTGGTTATGCCTGTAGACTTAGTAACTTTACGAATTTATCATACCTAATTTCGGTACACAAAAGACTTACTATCTGGAAAAGAATACTGTAGGGGTAAGAGATGAAGGCGGCAATAACTGAAGACGCTTTCATCTTTAATGACAAGACTCACAGCACCGACGCGCATGCGTGCAGACACATAAATATATAATACATATTATATATATATATATATATATATATATATATATATATATATATATATATATATATATATATATATATATATATATATATAAATATAAATCATAATAGATGCACGTGGCTTCAGTGTATAAGATTCGCTTATATATATATACATATAATATATATATATATATATATATATATATATATATATATATATATATATATATATATATATATATATATATATATATATATATATATATATATATATATATATATATATATATATATATATATATATACTGCATATTTAAGACTTACGCTGACTAATTGCTGGCCTGTGAAAAGGTGTCCAGTGCAGGTGACCTTTATGTTGATGGTAGTTTCCTCGGTTAGATACAACAGGTATCTGATACGTTCATTTTTGCCTTCCGATCACGGCCACGATGCGTGGGGACAACGTGACAGATTGATGGAAGCTTTGTCATATCTGTGGATTCAGAAGGCGGGGTTCTTCAAACATTGAACTTGACAGTGACGTCGTGCCTCAAGGGAGGGGTTATTAAGTGAATGTGTGCATAAGTGCACACTCTAATTTGTATATTATAGAGGAACCATACAGTGGGTATTCACTTCTGTTTGTGGCTGGTGTGATCACTCTTTGAGCTGTGTTAGTGAATAAGAACAGCCACTGTGAGGAACAGTTTCCATGGCCATAGAATGTAATAAGATAACTCATTAACACAGCTTTTTGAGACATTATATGGGATATCCATTTTACGTTGCAGTGAAACCCCTCTGTTCTCCATTATGCATTTTCCGTTTTGTTCTCAATAATGCATTTTTCCATTTTAAGTGTTTTTTTTTTTTTTTTTTTGTACACCATTCCAGGTTTTAATATAAACTATGTTTGTTTTAACAGGAACTCTGGTTCAGTCCTGTGAGGACGAATATATTGGAAGTGGTGTTCTTTAAACATACTATATGACATTTATTTTGGTTTACAGTAATTATGATCCTATTTATTTTGTGTGGTGACCAGGTTATTAGTCACTAGTATTGGTTGGACTAGAATCATTAAATTTGATTGGTTGTGAGTCTGAGTTTTCTCTAATTATGACTTCTATGTTTGTGGGGTGTCAGAAACTCCATCTCATGACTGTAGATTTTGCTGAAGTGCTTTCGTTAAATTTGCAAGTTAAGTCTAGTTTTGTATCTAATCGTTATATCCCAGTAGGCCTTTGTTTGAGGATAGATACAGTGAGAGGAGTCAACGAGAGAGAAAGAATATGCTGACCCGATGCTGGCCATTGCTACCGGAGAATCTTAGGGATACACTGTTCTTAAAATAGATGTAGAAAGAGTTTATGACCCTTTCTGGCCTTGTATGTAGGGCATAATAGTTGGAGGCAGCATAATAGACAGGAATAGATAGTCAAGTAGATAAATAGATAAGTGATAGGTTATGTTTCTGACGAGA
>NC_089743.1:68169970-68179970 GCF_040412425.1 Macrobrachium rosenbergii
CACTTTGAAGATTGTCCATGGGAAGCCATGCCACTCAGAAAGCCAAGGAAGTGTTGAGCAATCTAACCAAGACATCGAAAATATGCTGTCTACTTGGATGGAGGATGAAAAAAAACTGACCACTTGAGCAAGGGAATAAGGTTCGTCCAACCTCTGAAAAATAAGGCCTTTCATTCTGGAATTCAGAGAACACCATACGAAGCTCTCTTTGGCTGCAAAGGTAAAGTGGGTCTCACAAGAACTTCCCTGTCTCAAGATGTTTTACAAGGTGTACAGACAGAAGAACAGCAGGAGATTATAATGGAAAGCTTGTAAAATAAAAAGCATGCAAACGATACAGCTTGAAGAAACAGAATATCCGGTGGAAGACACAGAGGATATTGCACCAAATATAGATGAAAATGCAATTCACGATTAACAAACCCAAAGTGGCGGTGAAGACATGGATAATGAAGAGTCTTCCTTTTCTGCCACCTGTTGTGTCTGTTTAAAGAAAAGCAACGGTGCCCATACATGCAGTGTGTTTGGGTGGATTGTTCATCTGACCTGTGGACATGCTAATAAAAACTATGGAGGTGAGGAAGTGGAAGGTTATGGGGTTAATATTTTGTGCAATATTTGCTTCAACATTGAGAATGCTGTCAGAGGTAGGAGACAATCGAAATCGAATCTGGAAGTACAGGCCATAAAAATGAAAATGAACTCTGACAAAAATTCCCTCCTGGATGCTTGGGAGATACTGCTAGTTCCTGTCCCTGACGTCAACAAGGGATGTGGTGACTCGCGCAATCTGTTGGCAGTTGTTATGAATGTGAAGGAAGACGACTTTTACCGACTTGGAACAGTACAAGTAATTTTAAAGCAGTTCTATGCAAGATCACAATTCACTGTTTGTCCAAAGAGTTTACATAGAGTTGAAGATGTTCCTGACTACGAAATACCTCTTCGATCTGTTGCTACTGCTCAGCCCACAGGAAACGGCCAAGGATTTGTGAGGTGCATGTGCAAGACTAAGTGCCAAAGTATGAAATGCCTTTGTGTAAAGAAGAAAAGTAAATGCAGTTCAAAATGCAATTCTAGCCTTTCTTGTTGCAGCAAGTAAGTCATGACAGTTGTGATTCTCTTGTGCTCCCAGTAAGAATACCCTGCACTTCATTTAGTATTTTTTTCCTTTTATTTTGAAATGCATTATTTATTTTCCTATTTCATTATGAGACATGTTAATTTTTAATTGTTGTTGTGATTCTCTTGTTCTTCCAGTAAGAATATCCTCTACTTCATTTCGTGTTTTTTTTTTTTTAAACATTATTGTACTTTCCTATTTCATTATGAAACATGTTAATTTTTTATTGTTTCATTTTCAGACATTTTATTTGAATCCCATTTTATACTTTGCCAGATTAGTACTTGTCATTTTTTATAATACCTAGGCATTTTATATAATGCCTAGGAAAAGTATGAAACAACAAAGATATTGCATTCCTTGTCCAAAAACTTCAGGCATTGTATATATTCCCTAGGCATTCTTTAGAATACCTACTTTTCACACATTACTGGTAACTTGTGTATATATATAAATATATATATATATATATATATATATATATATATATATATATATATATATATATATATATATATATATAATTTATATATATATATATATATATATATATATATATATATATATATATATATATATATTTATATATATATATATATATATATATATACACACATATATATATATATATATATATATATATATATATATATATATATATATATATATATATATATATATATAATAAGGGGATTTCTTCAAATCAGTTGAATCATAATTACTCTGAGGCTCACCAGAAGAGTATCAGCACTGAACAGCCATTACATTTCTTGTTTCTATCTGACACACATCCACGCTTCACCTATTTAAAGGAGATTTGGTGCAAAAATTCCTGCATATAATCTAATGTTTGCTGCCACATTTCTCGTCTCTTCCAAACTTTTGTAGAGGTCCTGTATCATCCGAGACTTTATAGTTTGCATTGTCCACTTGCAAACACTTTCAAATTCTCTCATCAGTCTTTGCAGTTTCTCTTCATTATTTCAGAATAGCACTGTATGGCAAGCATCAACAACTCCTCACTTCATTTATAACCCTTTCAATCCGAAAGCTTTGCGAATATTTATGTCCTTTCCTTAACGTTTTTCATTACTCCAGTTATACAATATAATACATCCTTGGCGATGTAATACCGCTGTCTGACAACCACTTTTACACCAGGACAACTTTTCATCACCGTACTTGTCACATCGCTATCTTTTCTAGTGTATTTCTCTCTATGTATTAAGGTCACATGCAGCTTGTTCCAATCTCCCACAAACAGTTTCGTAAGTGAAACGTGATCTTCAATTATCCTCTTCAGTGTATAAACCCATACTTAGCATTATATATATATATATATATATATATATATATATATATATATATATATATATATATATATATATATATATATGTATATATATATATATGTTTATATATATTTTTTTATATATATTTATATATATATATTTTTTATATATATTTTTATACATACATACATACATACATACATATATATATATACATACATACATACATACATATACACATACATACATAGAGAGAGAGAGAGAGAGAGAGAGAGAGAGAGAGAGAGAGAGAGAGAGAGAGAGAGAGACGTGTAACCACTAGCACACAAGTCAGGATTTCCTTTGAGCATTCGTAAGAAATATTTATTCTTGAAACTAATGGTAGTTTATTGTAATGGTTAGAGATGATGGAACTTTGTTTTATGTTGACCTAGAAAATGTCAGAAAATATTCAGATTTTGCTACTGATTTAGGTTACTGGTTCTCATAAAATTGTAAATGAAGTGGATTTTATCCTTAATACAAAGTTTGAACTCATATGTAGGTTTTTATTTTTTTATATATCGTAGCCATCTTGACTTCTCCCTCCATGATAAGCCATGCACAGGCAACACTGCAAGGTGGTTCTGAGTATTTAACTGTCCTTTTGACATTTCCTTCAGGGTCTTTTTCGTCATAATGTTGCCACAGCTAATCTCAGTTAATGCTGCTATAAAACTTAGAGCTGTTCATAATGCTTCCTATAATTATTGAAATGTTAATTCCTCCATGCAGCGTTCTTATTGTTCTTAAACGTAAGTGAAAGACTTGAGATTTACTTTTCTCACACATGGTTTTATATATTCTTTTGGATATTGATTTACGTTTATGTATGCGGCTGCATTTCTCTTTGTCAAATTTTTTCTCAGTTTTCCGTAATGGTTGTTATACATATTATTTGAAAGTTTGCTAAATGGAGGAAAATGAGAAACTCTTCGTAATTACTACTGGGCACTCGGTTAACATGGTGTGACTGTCAGAAAATTACTGTTAATTATAACGGAAAATTTAGTTTTTCGCACGTGATGATATTAATGAGTATTCTTGTATAGTTCATCATCGAGCGTAATATTCACTGTTGCAGTATAAATTGCAAATAAAAGCAGCCAGATTATAATTGCAGTTATGCTTCCGCAGTTGAATGTTCTCGTTGTTCACAGTTCGGACCTTAATTCAAATCGTAGTTGTTTAGATTTAGCGTCAAATTCAGCGCTTGAATATTCGCTTTTTTGAGAATCGTGCTCGAAGCATGAAGTTATTTTCTTGTAGCTGGAATATGTTCGTCGTTAGTTGGACAAGAGACTTGCAAAACGACAGACCTCTGTAGATCCCAGAATTCTGAAAGTTGACATTACTCACGTGGGCGTTTCATCTCTGACAGAACTCAAGAAAACAGAATTTCAAACAACTCAACCCTGTTATTCATTTTAGCTCCTGGTATTTGCGTCACTAGAACGTACACAGATGCTGTTCGAACATAATCCCTTTCTCTTGTGCCTTATTTTGTATTCAGTTTGTGAACATGGATAATATCCCAATGGTACATACTGTAGTTTCTTAGAAGAGTAGGTTTTAATGTGTATCCATAAATTTGTATGTATTACTACAAGGTCATTCATGAAGGACGGATTTTCTATGTAAGTTTTTGCGTTTTTGTACAAATATCTCTGTAGTGGGCCAGTGCCGTTAGTGTACTTCTCGTGGTGTACTGTGGGCATTACTCAAGGTTCTTTGCAGCGTCCCTTCTGCCCTTAGTTTCAGCCCCGTTCATTCCTTGTACTATACGTTCGTTCATATTCCGTCTTACTTTCCACCCCCTTTTAATTGTTTCATAGTGCAAATGCGAGGTTTTCCTCCCGCTACACCTTTAAAACGTTTTTATTCTGTTTCTCTCTCAGCGCTAAATGACCTCATAGGTCCCAGTCTTGGCCTTTGGTCTAAATTTTATATTTCATTCCAGTTATACAAAGGTCGACACAAAAGTTTCCTATATATTGAAGTTCATAAAAAGTGTGTTTGGGTATCAGGTTTTCCAGCGAACAATCACAACTCCCGCTGAATTGTGAATTGGTTTTTAACGTAAAAGAAACTTTCTAAGGAAGGAAAGCGCATTATATGTATTGAGCTGACAACAGGAGGTTATCGTTTCCAACAAGATATCGGTTTCCTTTCTTTCTCTGCTTTGTTTGGACAGCCGGGGATATTGATATGTTCTTTCTTCTCGAAGGGAAATATGAAAGAATGGCCACCTCCGACGATTGTCACCTGTTTCCGGCTTCATTTTGTTTGTTATGGATAATATTGATACAAACAGAGAGAGAGAGAGAGAGAGAGAGAGAGAGAGAGAGAGAGAGAGAGAGAGAGAGAGAGAGAGAGGGAGAGAGAGAAGCTTCTTATATTGACTTGGACAATGTAGGGGTGCCACATTTCTTTATATTTTCATGGGGTAGTCAGTTTCAGTTTCATCCACATTTCTGAGACCCCCTTTATTATTATTATTATTATTATTATTATTATTATTATTATTATTATTATTATTGAAAACCTCCCTCTATTGACCTTCAAGCTTCAGTGGTTAAACATCCGAAATTATATCTCTTTGTCTTGCTCATTAGTAGACAAAAGAAAACAGAAATTCAGTATTAGACAAGGTGATACATGTACATTAAGCATACACCTTCATTATGTTTATCAGCCGAGAATTCCAGTCACATTATTTATTACTCATGTCATAGATAAGGTATTTTCATACCCTGGGAGATATTTTGATGCGTTAGGGATTCTAATGAACCGGAGAGAGTTCTCAAAGTATAAAAAGTTATTTTTGTTTTTGTTTTAAGAAATCTAGTTACCGTTTGTAAACAATTTCTCCGGAAAACAGCGAGTTAACATCTGTTGAAGATATTCTGCATCTTTTTCCTTGTCTACTTAAAAAATTTTATTGTTAGTGTTGACTGACTACTAATCATCGACTAAGACTTTTGGTTATAAAACTTCCCGTCTCAAATACTCCCTTCATTCAGATGAGTTATTGGGTTTCCCAAGAATTTTGAATGTCAAAATTGCGTAATGAGAAAGTGGAAGTCTAACTTTGCATCTAAATCAAATTCAGTTTCAAATCGTGGATCAGAATACTTTAATCAACCTAAACATTCTCGACGGTGAATTCCAGTTAACATCTTACGAGAGACTGCTAGCTAATTTCACTATTTGCGGGACGGAAGATTAATTGATACTGTTGAAAGGTAAATTTTAGGGAAAGTAAAATGATTGTCATCTATTTTCAGACTCAAGCCAGTAGTGGAGATTGGCAAAGCGTTCTTCTCCAACAATTAGAATTGAAAATAATCGTGTCATAAGAAAACTCACATTCAATTTTGAATCTAAACTTAGGATTACAATCCCCATCAGAAAGTCTTCGAACTAAAGTACTTGATTTCGTTAATGCTGATCACTATCATTTGTGAATTTTATTACTTTCATAGGACGAGCCAAGAATCGGTATGAAGACAAAAATTTTAATTTTCATCATAACAACATCAGTCATTATCTTGTATGAATTATATTGCTTTCATAGGGCGAGTCAAAAATTATTAACAAGAAGAAGAAAACTCTCGTTTCCGTTATAAGAGCATCAGCATTTCTCATTAATGAGAAGAAATAGTTCTATCCTCTATCAAAAAATCTACCGATGCTAGAATTGAACTTCTTCTCTGTTATGAAGATGTTTATAGCCGTGATTTATTTCCACCGCCATAAGATGTAAGAGGTATCTCATTGAATTGTTACAACCTATCGTCTCCTCACTCAACTTCCAGGGAGGTGATATTTGGCAAGTGTCTGCCTTAATTACTTGCCACGGATTCCTTCGGGTAGAAAAATGTTAATGTATAGTAGTTTGAATTTTAAGCTAAATTTGAAGCTTGGATTTTATTCGCAACAGCCATTCGAAACATGAAATATCGTATATTGTGGTTATTCATCTGTGCCTTTCCAAAACAATGATACTTTACAGTAAGGATTACATTCACTTCATGAATAATTTCACTGTGAAATTTCAGCTTGCAGCAGATTTTTGGTAATCTCGATGGCCCACTATTTGCAAACTTTATAATCTCATGATGTTACAAGAAAAAAATGTCAAAGGATACTTGGTTAAAACCTGCAAAGATGAAGTTATGCTTAACGCATGCTGAATATTAAAAATGTAAAATAAAAGTAAGTGTTTAACTCCATCGAGGATATCAAACCAAACCTTCAAAACAGAGGGAGCTCTTTGGAACTCGCGGTATCACTTTAATGTTTTATAATTCCCGACAAAGGCAAGGTTTTCCTCGCATTAAAGGGTAACATATCTGCCAGTCAGTGCCTCACTTCGCCCCATTCACCTTTGTTGTATAACACGGCTACCAATCGGTATGGTTCTAATTTGTTATTTTTATACAAGAAATTGATTAGTTCTTCTAACAGAGATTAATGGTATGTGAGGCAGTACTTCTCCTGAAACTGATATTTTATATATTTGAAAGTAATAGTTCACTCTAGTTTCTTCCATGTGCTTTAAGGGAAATAAGACCGGGTTCCTAGGAAATAATAAGATTATGGGACAGACGACCCTTTTTGACATCATAACACAACTCGGTGTATGGTGATGACGAACCTTGAAAGCAGTCTTGCCAGAGGAATTTGTTGAATCCGAGTGTTTGTATTATTATTATCATTTTATTCAGTTTGTATGTGTACATGTATATTATATGTGTATATACGGGTGATCAGTGATATTGATATTTCTTTAGATATTCTTATCCCTTAATGGCATAATTGTGTTCCGTTGTCGATGGTACAGTAGAGCTTCGAAATTCAAAGTTATTCAGCGTAAATGTGTTCCACCACTTAGGCTTTAGTTCAGCACAGCCCTTAAGGTTCTTAAAATTTTAAACCCGTCAAGTTCCTCACATCCTTTTGCATAGGTACTATGTTTATCAGTAAGAAAACTATAATTTTTTAGTACTTTAAGAAAGCAAAGAATATGAATTTGGTTTTGTCGCTTTTTGCATAAACAATCCATAAGAATTTTGGGCTGTCCATGAAATGTGATGGTGCTTCTGCCAACCGCTGCAGATTCGACTGAGCCATTGCCACCATCAAAGGAGGATTATTGTGAATGGTGCCGAGGATGAGTAATCCATGCAGTATAGCAAAGAAGCAGTAAGCCTGGATGAGAGTCTGTCAGCCAGGTAAGTGTGAGAGAGAGAGAGAGAGAGAGAGAGAGAGAGAGAGAGAGAGAGAGAGAGAGAGAGAGAGAGAGCACAGCACGACGCTGGTCAGCAAAAGAGCGTCGAAATTAGAAGAACGAAATGCGTAGAATATCAATTTATGCTTTTCTCCGTCCATGTAAGGCCCTCCACATTAATAACCATAAATCTGAGCGATGTGTTTATCATATTCCGTATTCTTTTTGATATGAAAAAAGGAGATAGCATTTCATTAGACTGTTGGGCCAAAGGGAGAAAATTCATCAGCCTTCAAGTTATTAGAAAAACCTTATTTTCTAGACCTTGCCGTAATCTAAATTGACTAAAACAGTAAATTCAACAGCAAATAGTACAGTAACAAATACGTACGCTGCAGGAATGATTCAGAAGATATCATTATCCACAGTTACGTGAATACAGAAATATAACTTTCATTGACATTCGTAAAGACTCTGACTAAAGCACAAATGGGGTTATGTCGTAATTCATTTATTTTATTAAAAAAAATTTTTTTGTCTTCTCACCGGTATAATTTTTAGTTTCTCTCTCTCTCTCTCTCTCTCTCTCTCTCTCTCTCTCTCTCTCTCTCTCTCTCATCCTATATATTTGTCCTGATCCCCCAGGCATTGAGGTAATACTACAAATGTAAAAGGACACTATTCATTTAAAAAGAAAGGTAATTAATTTGGTGTCATATTAATGTTAATTTACAATCACACATAGGTCGTTCACAGGGTGCATAATGAAACTATATTTACCGAACCGATCTCGTCCTGTGCATGTAAGACTTGTTTTTGTGCTCACATGTGTAGACGGATACTGCATACGCATACGCACACTTGAGCTTTGATATTCAGTTCGCTATACCACCATAAATAAAAGAAGGTTCTCTGCGAACCATTTTTCCTGATGCACACAACTGTCGTAAAACCATCATTTTCTCTGTAACTGCAGCACTTGATCAGGTAGAACTACGCTTACAAATTTATTTTCTTAATCATGAATAGTTCTGGCTTCTTTGTGTATTAACATTATCCGGATTAATGTTTGGTTACTCAATGGGTAAATTTCTCCTTCACCAGTTTCCTGTTAAGATATTTGCTCTTTTGGAAAATGTGTTCGTGTGTGTCATGGCATTTATAGGAAACTGTAGTAAGCATCGTTACTCGGGATTTTCCATGTTTTCCATATTTAGCTTCCTGATTTTCCCCTTCAAAACTCGACTTGTGGTTTTTTCCTTGAGAAATAGGTTCTCGTCTTTTTACATTGATTTCTCCTTTTCTGGTTAACTTCTTTAGGTGAGGTCCTCGATCTCCTTTTTCTTGGGCCTACTTTTTATTATCCTACTTTTGGTTGTCTTATTTAATGCATGCCGAGATGGGAAGTTTTAGCAGCAGCGGCAGTATACTCTGAATAATCTCACCAGTTTTAGCGTATTATTTTCATGAATTTTTTGTCTTCTCAAAAATGTTATAAAGTTTGGAGATCTTCAAAACTATGCTCGATGTGTTTCTTTTCCTTTGCAGATACATACTGAGGTCTGGACTGCATGATTTTGTCGTTATGAAATCTATTTAGTTTTGAATAAGTTTTATGGAGAATAGAAACATTCAGCCATTTTGAATTAAGGTGGTGACTTTATAGTCTATAGAATGTGTTATTCCTCTTTATTTTGCAGAGAGTAAACAAATATAAGACACATTCTTCCACTAAGTAATCACAAAAAACTTTTCTATCGAGATTAGTTTAACTTCAGTTCTGAAGTAACATAACTTTTTATGATGATTTATGGAATATCCCGCAACGAGACTTGAGGGCACATTGTAGATTCCCTTCTCAAGCAGAAATGTATTTTTTTCAGTATTTTTTCCAAAAAACTTTATGGTCATTATGTGGATAGAATTTTGAAATGAGAGTGTTAATATTTGATAACGTTGCGGAATATGTATTGCACCTTGAAGGTTCAATATAACGAGAAATGTTATCGCTAAAAGAATTGCAAAAGACCAAAAAAGAACAAGCATTTGTAAATTACACCTGTAACTACTGTAAGTAGAGAAATCCAATTTAAAATGGATAGCCTTATAATCACATAAATCTTATAAATAACTAAAATTACACTGGGAAAAGTTTCGATATTCAGGTGCCGCACAAATGCAAAATAAGGACGCTCCTCTCATTAGCAGTCATCTGGAGGTGAGGAATTAATTCATTTTAACAGATCCCAGATTTTATTGACTACATCAGATCAAGCCATGTTAACACTTTCTGCTTTAGCGTGTGTTAGTAAC
>NC_089743.1:68184970-68189970 GCF_040412425.1 Macrobrachium rosenbergii
TATACCCATACCCATACTCATACTCATACTGATACCCAAGCCCATACCCATAGTGATACCCATGCCTAAACCCATAACCAAATCCATTCCATACCCATACCCATACCATACTCTTACCAATGCCCATACCCATACCCCTACCCCTACCATACCCATTCTCATATCGATACCATACCATTCTCATACCCATATCCATATCCATACCATACCCATACATGTAACATATCCATACTCATACCCACACCCATACCCATACCCACATCCCTACCATACCCGTATCGATACCATTCCCATACTCATACCCATATCCGTACCATACCCACGCCCATATCTGTACCATACCCATACCCACAGCTAAATTAACCCTACTAATACTAGTCAGCATATGTCTATGGCAGCAACAGCCCCTTTTACGAGGGAGGGGGAGGAAAGAGGGAAGGGGATGGTTAGGAGGAAGGAAGGGGATGGGGAGGGGGAAGGAAGGGGAAGGAGATGGGGAGGGGGAGTAGGAGGGTGAGGAGGGAAGGGGAAGAGGGAGGGAGGGGGAAGGGGAGGGGAGGGGAGGGGAAGGGAGATGGAAGAGTGAAGGGGAAATGGAAGGAAGGGGAGGATGAGGGGAAAGGAAGGAGTGGGGAAGGGGAGTGAAGAGGGATGGTGAGTGGGAGGGGCGGAGAGGCAGAAGGGGAGGGGAATGGAAGGGGGATGGTGAGGGAAGATGGAAGGTGAGGGGAGGTGTAGAAGTAAGGGGAGGAGGGGGGGAAGGGAAGGAGGAGGGGAGTAGGAAGGAGAGGGAAGAGGGGAAGGGGATGGGGAGGAAGAAGCAAGGAGAGGGGAGGACACAGCTAAATTAATACTTGATCTTGTGCTCTGGGAGGGGAGGGAAAGGAAAGGGGAGGGGGAGGGGAGGGGAGGTGAGGTGAGAGGGGTAGGGTAGAGGGAGGGTGAGGGGGAGGACACAGATAAATTAACACTTGTTCGTTGCTCCAGCGTGCAAACAAACAAAGAAACAAACATTTCAGAGTTTTAGTATTATATAGGGAGAAAGATAGATAGATAATTGAGAATAAGTCATCCGGCTTCTCCTAACACCACTTGCTGTTCACACACATTAAGAAAACGGTGTTTCTTCTGATGTTGTGAGCAGTCCGTACCTGAGCATCAGGAAATTTGAATTTTGTGGGCTACTTTGAATGGCCCACTGTACATTTAAAATCCATTATTAAAAAAAAAAACTGAAAGGCACCCTGCCAGAATACGAGCTTTCAGAAAAACTAGTATCACGGCTGTATCTTTTACTGTTATTGCTCCACAGATATGTTAGGAACTCCCCCCCCCCACCACCATATCCCATTAATGCCCAAAATCGATATCTGGATCTCCGGAACGTCTTGACGGATTTCGATGAAATTTTGGCCCGATTAGAGACCTTAGTGGGAAACCTGTGAAAGCCAGAGTGTCATCCTGGTCGGTTGAATATTTCCAGAGTTATAAAGGGCCAAAGTCGGGTTTGTTGTGTACTGTACGTTGCTGGGCTTTACTAACCACCAACTAGCGTCGCCGTTGATACTTGGAGGATAAGGGCTAAATAGGAATTTCACCTTGGCCTTAAGTTTTAACTAAATGAGATTTAAGACATGATATTTGGCATGTTTAACCTACTAGTGAAATTCACGCTCAGAGTGAAATTGAATCGAGCTAGTATTTGTCTGTTTGAACGTTTTTCATTCTGTAAGGAGCAGTTAAGCTTGTCTCATATATGAAGTGGTTTAGCCCAAAACACCTGAAGATATAATTTTCACAAAACATCCGGAAAATGGAAGTGTAAAACATGCGCACTCGTTTATGCAAAACGGTTATATATAATTTTGTGTTGTATAAGTTTATACATTCTTTCGTGTTTATTTCATTAATTTTATAACTCTGTTAGTTGATGTTGGCACCTTTGAATCTTCATCTGGGCGCTATCAGAAACTTTGCAGCATGGCTAAGTTGAGATAGCGTGCTGGTTAGATGTGAACGTTTCAGACCGTTTCGAATTTATGTAAGATGACACACACACATACACACACACAGGATACAGGAGTTTTTATTTCTTAGTATTTTTTACACCATGGGATTGTTAGACCCTTGTTAAAGTCTGATTATAAACATCAGGTTTTTTGTTGTTAAAATTGAAGTGGTGCAGGTAGGTATTGCGTGGAACACTTGTGCTGGCTACGTGATCTAAATTTAATTGATCTTTTACACGTCTAATAGTGAAATAATGGGGTACGTGATACAGATGTTGCCATTTTCGTTTAGTACTCTTAATTGTTCTGTTGCAAGTAATTTTCAATAATTTTTTTTTTTTACATCGTAGGCGCCTTCGATAGATAAAAGTGATTTCCTTTTCTTATAATTACTAATCATTGATTTTACAAATCGAGAAGGTTGGTAAAGAGTAAGTGTTTATATTTAATCAGATTTTTAGAATGTGTAGTGTCTGTAATTATGTCAGTACTTTTAAAGTCTTTACTTTACTTTGTAGTTTTTTATTAGTAATTTGTGACGATAAAATCGCTTATGTCATTGACAGTCGCTGTCATCATGCTATGATGATAACGTATCTTGTCGAAACTTCACGTCTGTCATGCACGTATCCAGTAAGAGTATTTTAGTACGAAACATTAAAAACTGCCAAACACTTTGAGAGGAAGAACTATTATTTATCGGCCAGAAAAAGATATCGCGATTACCCGAATTTTCGCTCATCTCAATGCAGTGTCTGAAAATTTATTATTTATCCCAGTTGCTGGAACGCAGCAAAATTGTGACTTTTTCATGTGGTTTATGCGTAGTCCAGCGAAGTTTGCTCTTGTTAGTCTATTTCTATACTGTCACTCATTTATCCTTGTTTTCTTACATTTATGCACATTTAAACAAACTTGTTTCCTTTAACTATTTTTACATAAAGCCCGTAAATCGCAAACCCTTGCTATATCTCAGATGTTTAGCTATTTAGTTTTGAATTCACCTCTGAAACGTCTTCTCATGTTCACTCCCAGTTTCAGAGTGCCTGCCTTGATCCATTAACTCTGATCTTTTGATATTATTTGAATGGAGATTCATAGCTTAAGGTGGTGTCAGCCACAGAGTTAGGCACATTTTCTGACACCCTTTTGCAACTTGAAACCAGTTGACACAAAGCAGCCAGAAAAGGAAGCAAAAGTGTCATCACCATGTAACCATTTTGCAACCAAGATCCACCTTAGCCCCCGGCCGACGACAATATAATTCAAAGCAGTGTAAAAGTGCCCTGATAAGTAGGTATATTAGATTTGCATTATATAATAGTCTAACCACAAATTAACCTCGTAATTACTTATATAAAACGTCGGTTGAGAAATTTGGCATAGGCTAGGCTTATTTATGGAATGGTTTGTGTTTAGTACATTACTTGGTCAAAGCATATTGACTATTCCTTGAAGTAAAGTATGCCAGTTTGCGGCGGAAACAATACTGCTTGTGCAACAGCAAGAGCACTATTTGGTGTCATCATTGGCGGCACAGAAAAACAAGATGCCGAAATAAAAGGTGCGTTAATACATTTCTGCCTACATCCATCTCCCTTCCTTTACAGATCTTAATTAACCCGTGTACTGGGCCTGATTTTTTTTTTATGTCAACGGAAGGGTTTAACATACCTTTCAATAGTCAAATAAATCTGATCAACTCTGAAATGCATAATAATTTAACAAACAGCCTTTTTACGAGGAGTAGCATTAGGAGAGGATATTAAGAAACTCGTGTATTTTCTAAGAAAAAAAGCAGATACGTCACGTCTAGCTAAATACAGTGAAATTAGAATAATGAAATCGAATAATGGCAATACCATCGTAGTCATTAATACTCTGGATTAAAAACCTGAAATGTGCGACCAATAGTTTGTCAGCATGGTTAGGTAAAGTTATTGTTGTTCAGGTGAACTTGGTTTCCCTAAGATTTTTAGTTTAAGAACTGTTGACGACAATATCAACTCGATGACAAGCTTTGATGTGGTATCACTATTCGTTAACGTCCCCTTTGCTAAAGAAGGGGATCAACATGTTTATAGCTTCCCGATATCACTTGAAAAATATGCGAAGTAGTCAAACTGTGTCACAAATGCATTTTTCAGATTTGATGACAAAATGTACACACAAATATTTGGTGTAGTAATAGGTTCCTCGCTCTCCCAAATATTGGCCAGTTTATATGTGTGTGTGTGTTTTTTTTTTTTTTTTGAAGTATCTTTATTGGCAGGCATTAACAGTAGGAACCCAAATAATATTGTGAAAACGATACGTGGACGATATTTTTGCCCGATTGGAAGTCTAAAACGAAGAATTCTCACATTCCATTCTTAGAGGCGTTGAACTTTAGAAGGTCCTTGCATAAAATTAACGTTAGAAAAGAGCCAATGCAACATCCTCCCCTTTTTAGGAGTAGCAGGAAAAAAACATAGAGGATTTCATGTAATGCAAAGTGTACCGAAAAGCCACGCAAACAAATTCATACATCCACGATTTTTCACGCCATGATTTTAAGATTAAGAAGTAAGTAGCATTAAGTCTTTCTTAAGAGTCCTCAGAATTTGTGACCTTGTTTGTTTATAAGCAGAGATAAATAAATAAAAAAACGTGCTTCGATGATTTACCTTGTTCTGCCTGGTTCGTGAACAAAGCTCGCAAAAAAAAAACAAGAAGCATTTACTATTCAAACAACGAAAAACGTTTGTGGCTACAGGAGAGAGAGAAAATAATTATCTTATCACAGTAAATTAGAAATCACTAAATATCTTTTGGATAAACAGCATAAATTTGTATTTCATTTACGACTGCTATCCGTAAAACCCGTTGTAAAAACAAAATTGGGAAAATGAGACAAAGGAGAAGAACAACCCCCGAGGTCGTCGTTACCTGTTGCAACAATTGTAATTTGGCTTATGTGGGGGGAAGCCAAAAGTAACCTCGATAAACGCA
>NC_089743.1:68194970-68207470 GCF_040412425.1 Macrobrachium rosenbergii
AGTATACGTTAATGAGCGAGCTCCCAATGGATTTGGGATAATGGAAGATAAAAGGATTGTTAGACCTGAGTTGTTCTGTCGCTTTTTGGATGTTTTTGTCGTACGGAAGTTGTATTTTGTTGTTAAAATCTATTTGTCTGTTGTGAGTGGGACCTTTGTAGTATATTTTATTCGCTTCGTTAATAGCCTTCTCGATAATATGTGGTGGGTAGAGCAGTTGCGTTTGGTGTTGGCAGATCATGTTGAATTCTTTATCT
This sequence comes from Macrobrachium rosenbergii, assembly GCF_040412425.1. NCBI lineage: Eukaryota > Metazoa > Arthropoda > Malacostraca > Decapoda > Palaemonidae > Macrobrachium > Macrobrachium rosenbergii. The sequence goes on from NC_089743.1 coordinate 68,195,228, forward strand.
AGGTACCCATTTGAACATATTCTAAGCCCCGTGAGGAATAAGTTGCACCCTACCATGATCTTTACAGAGACATCCTGGTAGCTTAAGAAATGAATATAGGAAACAACAAAAGTGGGTTTTCTATATACTGTGAAGGCATATCTGTTCTGTTCTCTTATGATCAGTACATCTAGGAAATTTTCCTTCCTTTTCCCATACTGTTTTGAATTTTATGGTCGGAACTAGCGAATTTAGTCTATTAAAAAATTCATTAAAGTCTCCCCAGCTATTGTCCCAGAAAGTAAAAATATCATCTACAACCATATGAAGACCATTTTCCTCTTGGCATAGAGAAAACTTTAAAACTTATCAACCTCTGTGTAACTAACAACGTATTTTCTTTCAATGGTAATTTTTACAAACAAAAATTTTGCTGTAGCATGGGAAGTCCCCTGTCACCCCTTCTAGCAAACTTGTACACGGAATATTTCGAAACAGAAATTTTGTCGTCTATCAAACCCCGCAATATGATCTGGCTTAGATACGTAGACTGACTTTCGATGTGAGTCTTGTTCTTTATATACGAGGTCAGCAGTTGAGGCGGGGGGGGGCGGTTAAATTCAGCTGCCCGCTGATTGGAGGAGGAGAAACATTCGCGCTGCTTATTGGCTGGCGGGATTTTCTCGCAAGCCAAAAATTTTATCGCTGATGGTTTCTCTGCTGCAGCCTAGCTGAGCGGCAGGGCTGGTGTGTGACGTTATTCTCTGGTATTTCACATAGTTCCTCATTGGAGGGTGGGTACCGTTCTCAGCTAGCACTCTGCTGATCCCGCGTTCGATTCTCCGGTCGGTCAGTGAAGAATTAGAGGAATTTATTGCTGGTGATAGAAACTCATTTCTCGCTATAATGTGGTTCGGATTCCACAATAAGCTGTAGGTCCCGTTGCTAGGTAACCAATTGGTTCTTAGCCACGTAAAATGAATCTAATCCTTCGGGCCAGCCCTAGGAGAGCTGTTAATCAGCTCAGTGGTCTGGTTAAACTAAAGTATACTTTTCTGGTAATTCAAGCCGAATATTCTGATTAGACACTGGGCGGCTCGCAGAATCTCCGACATCATTGTGAGTTTCACCTTCGGGATTGTCCTTTTCCTCTTGGGTGGTATTTAATAGGGGCTTCTCCTGCTGTATTAAGAGCGCCTCCAGCAACTGTAGGCGCCCTGGATCCGGGGCTGTTCCAGTTACTTCTGTATTCCCCACTATTTCATTCCTTGCAATACTAGTATTGTGGGCATCTCTCATATGTTTTTTACGGCGCCTTCTTGGACATGACAGGAGATTCTCTTCGCCAGTTTCATGGTGGTCATACCGATATAGGCACAGGGAATTGGACCGGGCATTTGAATCGGTATACCACATATGAGAGATGCCCACAATACTAGTATTACAAGAAATGAAATAGTGGGGAATACAGAAGTAATCGGAAAAGCCCCGGACTCAAGGCGCCTATGGTTGCTGGAGGCGCTCTTAATGCAGCAGGAGAAGCCCTTACTAAATACCACCAGCAATAGGCGGCCTATTGCTTCTGTAACTGACAGACCGACGTAAGACACCGCAAGAAAGGACAATCCCGAACGTGAAACTCACAGTGATGTCGGAGATTCTGCGAGCCGCCCGGTGCCCAATCAGAATATTCGGCGTGAAATACCAGAGAATGACGTCACACACCAGCCCCGCCGCTCAGCTAGGCTGCAGCAGAGAAACCATCAGCGATATAATTTTTGGCTTGCGAGAAAATCTCGCCAGCCAATAAGCAGCGTGAATGTTTCTCCTCCTCCAATCAGCGGGCAGCTGAATTTGACTCCCCCCCCCAACAACCCGCTGACCTCCTCGTATATAAAAAACAAGACTCACATCGAAAGTCAGTCTACTCCAATCTTTTGGCGTGACCACGTTCAGTGAAGCCTGAGCGAAACGTGGCCTCGATTAACACCGAAGATGACTTTCTCTTGAAGGACATCTCAACAGAAAATTTTTCCTGAAGGACAACTGCGGAAGCTGAACTCCCTATTTCAGTATCCTGTTATTATTATTATTATTATTATTATTATTATTATTATTATTATTATTATTATTATCTTTCCATACTTGCTTTCAAATCTTGGTTATATTTCAAAGGTAGGGATATCTCCACTTCGAACCCATTGTGACTTTTTTTTTTTTTTTTTTTTTTTTTAGATATGAAATCTCTCGTCTACTATTCCGTTCAGTGTTACTATATACTATTTTTTATGTCTTCCTCTTCCATTATATATTCTTAGAACTTTGTAATCACGCACTCTTTTAAACAGCCAATCATCATCCATTTTTTTCCATTTGACCGAACAATCTCAAAACACTAATCCACACCTTCAGATAGAATAACTGTTTAATTAATTATAGATGCATAACTAGCCGATAAGTCTATCATATGACTTGTCTCCATAATCAGTTCATGTCAACAGCTTCAGTAATTTACCTTCATTTACACTAAGCTTCAACTTTTCCCATCCGTGAAAGACACATGGCTCAGCAATCCTATATGCACAACAAAGCTGGTGTCCATAGAGACGGTTCTCTTCCCAGTCTTTGGTCTACACCTTGCCACTTTCCTCGGTTCACCTTTTGTGTGACATGCATTTGCTTATCATCTTAATATCATGTGTCATATGTATTCCCAAATACTTCTACGGATGTACAATTTCCATCCTTCCACCAGTGATATATATATATATATATATATATATATATATATATATTCATTAATGATATCCTTACAAAGGAACTCGTAAAAATATCGACTGTAAGTTTTCTTCTCTTGCAAATGCTATCAACCTCTCCCTTTTATTTCTTATGTTTATTTCCACTATCCTCCTGTCAACACTGTATCTTCTGCATACATCAGTTATTGAACATTCCACTTCTTCTCCCACAGCTTTACACTGCATCTGATGTCCTTTCTGTTTTCTTGCATAACTCCATCATATATATATATATATATATATATATATATATATATATATATATATATATATATATATATATATATATATATATATATATATATATATATATATATGAATATAAGAAAATAAAACACTATTTAAACGTTTCAACGTTTAAATAGTGTTTTATGGGCCTTCTTATATTCATATTACACTGTAGTATTACAGGAAAGACATTCATATATATATATATATATATATATATATATATATATATATATATATATATATATATATATATATATATATATATATATATATATATATATATATATAATGTGTATGTCATGTCTGAAAGAATTTAAATATAATGAAAGACCTTCCTTTTAACAGATACAACTTTTGCCTCGTGGAAGTGGGAAACACGGAATTCCAAATTTAGCCAGTAGAGGATAAAAGCAGTGAATGAATTAGACTATTAAAGGACTAAAGATTTTCTTACATGAAATATATGAATGAACTATCTGGCGGCTTTTGAAAGGCCTCTTTATAGGGAAGGATTTTTTCCCATGCTAGAGGGATGAGTAAAAAGAAAAATGTCAAACAAGCGGCTAAAATCTATACAAAATATGTAAACAGTTACCTTATAAGATTTAAAAATAGTGAAAAAAATATAATTTTCCCGGTCAGGCTAAAGTAACTGAACACCCATTGTGTTGAAACAGAGAAGTGAAGAATAGTGATGGGTCATACACAGGGATTAGCTGTGTGTTAGACAATATGAAATTAATTAAAATACTGCGTCCCTTTTCACATGTACTCACAAGAGGACTTGAGTGATAATAAAACAGTGGTTGATTAGGTGTAAACGCAAGCAGAAATTCAATTGACGAAACAATGAATGTTGAGGGATTGATTCCTAAGCAAAAAAATAGCAACAAAATACTTAGGCTTCTAATAAGCAAAATGGTGGTGGAAAAGAGAAGGTTGGCGAACAGAACCAATAACAACAGTAACGGATGTCAACACGAATTTTTTTTTTACTGAGAGAAGGAGTTAGGCTTTATCAGGAAGGGTTTCCGAGAATGTAACCTACCATCAGTAAGATAAGAATCAGAGTTTTCTTGAGATCTTGAATAGCAGAAACATTACAAATGATCGGGACGGAACGAACATGAGGTGATTCATGGCATTTTATCTATTTTGAACTGAGTCAGATTTTTTAGGCTTCATTACAATATAGATTGAGATTGGGGTTATGAATTATAGTTTAAACAATTCTGAAATCAACAATTATGAAAAAATGTCAGTAGAAAAGAGGAGACAAACAAGAAGGATGCAAGTTAAACGAAATTAATATATATATATATATATATATATATATATATATATATATATATATATATATATATATATATATATATATATATACTGTATATATATACGGTATATATATCAACAACCCATTTTTCTTAAAGAAGGTGACTTCATAGTAAAACGGGAGAATAGCTACTATCATATTTCTTTTAACTTTTGAACACAAGACGATCTCCTGTACAAAAATATCCGTGCTTATCGTCCACTTTAAATAACTTATATTGGAGGGCTATCAGTAGCTGCAGCTTGGGCCTAGCCCCTTCCCAGAAGAAAAAAATAACACAGACACAAATTTTTTGTGCAGTTCTTCTCGAATTCGTATGCTTCTCCCCATTGCTTAACGGATTCCAAAGTCATACGTCAATTGCCTAAGCTTTCGTAGAATAATAAATCTCAGCTACTACCGTCTCTGTTTATCTGCGTCCTGATCTTTGTTGTTAATTAATTCTTATTTTTACATGTAATTCACTGCAGCCACATTAAAGTTTGTAATTGATTTTCTAGGTAGCGGTTATTCAAAAAGTTAGTAACTGTCAAGTTCTAAACAGTCCTATAAATACACAACTAAGCTCCAAATCTCATCATGTTATTACAAGAATGATGCCAATTGGCTTTGCGGAACTTATACTTTGTTGGATAAGTCCTCATTTTACTTGTAAACTCTCGTGCTCCGGAGGCATTTTGAAAATAATAAAATTCCCAGATTATGTATTAATGACCACCGAAATCACCGCACTGAGAGAGAGAGAGAGAGAGAGAGAGAGAGAGAGAGAGAGAGAGAGAGCTTGATGGTAGGTAGGTATCTACCATATGATTCCAGATTTATTAGAGATTCCACCTCTTAATTATCTTTTTATAGAATGTACATTATCTCCCTTAAGATGAATGGACTTAGGCAACAGAAATCTGGAATTTTTTGACAATGGAGAACGAGCTCTCTCTCTCTCTCTCTCTCTCTCTCTCTCTCTCTCTCTCTCTCTCTCTCTCTCTGTTGGTGTGTGTGTGTGTGTGTATAGCAACTCGACACTTGTCCCTTCTAAAAGTTCATTCATCCCACTGAAGATAGTAAGAGCCGCTGTGTAATCAAATGTGACATGTGGCTCACCATACTCCTTTGATGCGAGATTATGGCAGTAGGGGCATCGACCTCTATTGATGGAGTAAGAGAAGATGAGTGGTTTAAGGTGTCCAGGGGCTTGTGGGTCATGTCTATCGTCATCATCATCATCATCTTTATTTTAGTATGATTATTGTAATAACGTTAGTAGTATATTTAGTACAACAGCAGTATTAGCGTTATCCAGAACAACAGCAACAAAAGTGATACTAGTTATAAGTAATGGCCTTATGGTTATGGTGAGGTAGACGAATGATGGCGATAAGGGCAAAGGGTCAAGTCCCTCTCTGAGTTCGATTTATTGATGTTTTCTTGAGAGATGTCGCACGGCTTGTCTTCCTGAGAGGAAGAGAGGGTAAGGGAGCAACATCTGTTTAGAAGATCAAACCTAGTTTTAAAGGTTACGTCTTTTGAGCTCCATCATGATTATGACAATATGAATGTTGCTGCTCAGAAGTTGAAGATACCTTCGCATGCCACTTTTAAAACGGCATTTCCTTTGAATTAATGTTTCTTTCTATTTGTTACTTTGTCTTCTTTATTTATTTGTTATTCGTGTCTTTATTTCTTTTGGGGATTTTCCTTCTTTTCAAATATGGACATTCTATTTTCATTTCAGACTTCCTGTGCAACGTAGTGGCCATTTTTACCCATTTCTTAACAGTAATAACTAGATATTGATGATTATTTGTCTCTCATTTGGTAGGGTGCAGAGGGAGATTAATGACCTACCTAACTGATAGTTTTCATGTATGTGTACTGTACAAGAAAGGTGGCTCCTTTGCAGAGATGCTTTAGCTGTGATACAGTGTATCTGGGTATTGTACAAGAATATCATTTCTAAGCACTCCATATCTGCCACATAGCCTATGATCAGACGTTTCAGGATGTGCTATCTGCTTCCTTGGAAAATATCAGTGTGATGTACTCATGCAAGAAGATGAGAGTTTTTCTTGCAAATATTTATGCATGTGTCCCTGTATGACTCGGAACTCATCCTCGAAGGTGGGTAGTGCCGTCAGTGCACTGCACCTTAGGCATTATTCAAGGTTCATTGCAGCGTCCCTTCAGCCCCTAGCTGCAACTCCTTTTATTCCTTTTTCTATACCTCCGTTCATATTCTCTTTCTTACATCTTACTTTCCACCCTCTCCTAACAATTGTTACAACAATATTTTCAGCGCTGAATGACAGCATAGGTCCCAGCGCTTTGCCTTTGGCCTAAATTTTATACCATTATATCATCACGAGAGCTGAAAGTGAGTCACCAAGAAAGGAGACTGATCTGGCAACTCTTAACCAATGTGGCCACATGGTGAAATGATGTGTCCATAGGAAAATGGGGAACTTGATACACATGGCTCACATTAATAATAAGTATTTGTAAAATTGCTCTGGTGTGGTTTTCAAGTAATAAAAAAGAGATGTCTACAAGAGGATTTGTTGCATGTAACCATTATGAAACCGTCTTACAGATTTCAAAGCCATCCTAATCAGATAATGACGAGCAGCACAGCCGTAGCCACCTTTCCCGCCTACGCAGACATATGGAACAGGCGGCCACCACAGTCGCACTTTGCGTTAAATTTACATTTCCAAATCTGTACAGAGAATTGAAGTGCAACAGCAGAGAGACACGAAATTACATTTTGGTGGTATATAAGCGGGGCATGAAATCGTCCTTGAAACAATACAAGAGAACGGTAGGGGCAGAGTGAAAACGTTGTCGTTAATAAAGATAGGTTGAACAGCTAAGAGGTTTTATAGTGAATTTTGCTCTCGTAGCTCCTACGCAATGACAAGTTTAATTGCATGAAATCTTGTCATTGACAACTAAAGTAAGGAATTCGTATGCAAAAAATGTGTGTAAACATATCTGCTTATTATTATGCTATTCTAATGTGCTTGGTTTGTAACAATGCCAATGCGGTCATTTTTGTAAAGAAATCGTGTCCTAATCCTGAGGCAATATTTCTCTTCTTCTTTTGATCCATGAGTTAAATATGTGTTGCGCTCTCTCTCTCTCTCTCTCTCTCTCTCTCTCTCTCTCTCTTCTCTTTTTTTTTTTTTTTTTCTAGTTTCCTTCCATGGTAGCGTTATTAATTTTCACTTGTATTTATCATGTGAAGACAAAAAAAGGTCAAACTGGGTATTGACTGATTTATTTACCTGGGCTCAGGTATACATAGCAGAGTGCGGACGGAAACGTAGTGCCCGACCTCCGATTGCCGTGACCCGCACTCTGAGCAATTTGTGTTTGTTGACAGTCAAACAAATGGCAATTTTAAGAGATATAATATACATACAATGATAAAATATATGTCGGCGGAAAGGACAGGAAACTCTACGCATGAATATATACATGAGATTCTTGACATGTTAATAAGTGTGATGCATGAACGTGATTGATGCGAAATGAAGAGACGTCAGACGCCTTTACAATCACAGTAGCACTGTGACACATTTGTATCTCTCATAAAATTCCCAGTGGGGCATTTTACCTTTATATGAATGGACTTTACAACAGGTTTTCCAATTAAAAACGTTGTTTAATTTTCTATGGGTAAAGGCGAACGGAACAATCAGCACATTCCATGTTCTAACTTGAGAACAAAGAATAACTGAAAAGGAAGGAAACAAGTGGGAAGTAATCATTAATGAAGCGACAGAACTGCCTTTTAAGGGAAGAAAGTTGATAACAGACAAGAAAACAGAAGCTGTGAGAAAATTGTAAAGATAGCTAATAAGTAAAAAATGCGCCTAATTTTCTTGGGCGCAATCGATTTGTCTGTACAGCCACTACAGCGTATGATCAAGGTCACCGATAATAGATCTATCTTTCGATGGTCTCGATAGCCTATAATGCTGTATGAGCCGCGGCCCATGAAACTTGAACCACTGCCCGGTGGTGGCCTATCCTATATCGTTGCCAGAAGCACGATTATGGCCAACTTTAACCGTAAATAAAATGAAAACTACTGAGGCTAGAGGGGTGCAATTTGTTATGTTTGATGATTGGAGGGTGGATGATCAACATACCAATTTGCAGCCCTCTGACCTCAGTAGTTTTTAAGACCTGAGGGCGGACAGAAAAAGTGTGGATAGAAAAAAGTACGGATAGAATAAAGTGCTGAAAGATAAACAAAGCTAATGTGGGAAGAGATGGCCTGTTATAAGGAGAAAAATCTCCCCTTAAGGTCATTACAACCGTCATTAAAAAAGAGAAAGAGAAGTCACCTAGCGGCGGAGAGGACAAGGACGGAGAGACTGGCGTCGTATATCAAACGAATTGCCATAGATTCAGTCCTATTGAGGATGGAGATAAAATAAAAAGCATCTTCAATAGGAGAGCAATATTCCATTCAAGTGATACAATCCAACATAATGCTTAATTCACTGAAAAGAGGAGGAGAATTAAGGGACTCCAGTATCGAGATATGGATTCGCCACAGAGTGATCAAAAGATTGAAAGAAGCAAAAGGTTTAGTGTTAAACGACATTCTTATCAGAATAATTGAAGAAACGGATGATTGAAGAGATGAGAAATATAGGAAGCTATTTTCTTGGAGGCATTGAATTGTTCTAACTTACGGGATCCCCAATGAGATATGCTCTGAATATCAAACTAAAAAAAAAAAAAAGATAGGCCAGTTCGAAACTGAATCATCAACAGAAGAGTGTTGGGGAGTGAATAAAGGAAAAATATTGATTGGTGAATCGTTTTTAAAATCATGGCAAGAAAGAGGCCACTGATAAAATTAAGAGAAAAATAGTTGTAAAAACAGAAACCTGGAGACCGTGCACCATTTTCTAGTTGTTACCCCCCATCCCCTAAGCTGAAATTTCTTTGTATATTCTTTTTAGCTCTGTTAATTATACGGAGTGATTGTGTATGAAGATTTGGCTAACAAAGAAGAATCACTGGTTTAGAAAACCTGTAGTAATCGCAAAAATATAAGTGGCTTTGCTATATGTTTTTTTTTCCACTTTCTTTTTTGACATGATAGTTTTCTTTCTCGTTTGTCCTCATATGCTACTCCTACACGCGAAAATTATAAAAAGAACATAGAAAAGACTATAACTACTATATATATATATATATATATATATATATATATATATATATATATATATATATATATATATATATAGTATAGTCTTTTACATATATATATATAGTTATATCTTTCTATATTCTTTATATATATATATATATATATATATATATATATATATATATATATATATATATATATATATATATATATATAATTAAGCTGTTTCCTTAAGGGGTGAGGAGGTTCTAGAGGTACAACATTACAATTGCCACTATTGCATTCGTACTTTCAGCTGATGAATAATCTCAGCCTCTTCATGCACTTAAATAAAAGGGTTGTCAGTAACGTGGCAAAACCTCGTGCAACTGGTTGTGGGTGGGGGGGCGGCGGTTCCTGCATCATTCACTTCTGTATTACAGTTTTTCTTATGCCACGTGTATACATGAACAGTTGATCGCTACAACTGCAATCATTTTCTTTCATCTAGATATACCATCCGCACTTCACTTCCATCAAGGAGAGTTGGCTCAGCAGTCCCTTCATGCATTCTAACCTTTGCATCCGTAGATAATCCAGTTCACTTGCTCGTCTTTTGCTGACACCATTTCTCATTCTGCCAATTTTGTTGTATTCCATCCTAGATGCCTATACCAATCAAACGCTTCTATTCTTTCAATATCCAACTCCGTGGTGTCTATACTCGCATAACCTTACTGTTGCTCACATAAAGTTTTAGATTTCTCCCCTTGCGAAAATTTGCAGTCTTACATTTTCTATAGTTTCACCTCACTATCCCTTATCACTACTATTATCTGCAAACATCAACCGTTTTACGCTTCATGCGCAACATGCTTTCTTATCCCACAACATTACACCTACATCTACTGACCTCCCCCTTATTTGCACATCACTCCATCCATGAAGATTCTGAACCTTCATGAAACGTTACATACACTTGTTTCATGTACGGATTCTAACACGGGTCCTTCCCATCGTGAAAAGCTGGAGATGTGAAGATAGTAGAAAAGAACTATATATGAAACTACCGTAGTTCCAACACACTGAAATGTACAGCTATGTAGAAAAACGTGTGGAAGAGCTTTTGAACACAAGATGTAAAATCATAAGTATAAACGAGCAACCGTGAAGTTTTATATCTTCATGTATGTCACAAACACCTGTCCATTTTCTTTCAAACTTCTCACATATCTGTTTCATATAACCAGCGTTTCATTCATCCTCCCTATTTCTTCTCCACCTCCAAATTGTTAATTTCTTATCAAAAGGCCTTGCTATTCAATCAAAAGTACCACGCAGCTTCCATGGTATACAAAGGAAAGTTGTACCACTGTGATTCTTACTGCAGATTATATTACCTTTATTTCCATAACAGAAGAAAAGTATTCCCTTCTCTCATTCCCTGAAAACATTTCCTTTATCCAGACATACCTTAAAAACCTTGTCAGCCTCTCTCGTAAGAATATTACATATTTACCATAGTAATTTATATGTAATCTTATCAGCTCAAATGTGCTTACCATTTTTCAACCTCTTAATTGCCCTACCGCATATTGCATCCATTTTCTCCTTACATGTTTTTCTCACATCGTACCTTTCAAACTCAGACTCAAAATATTAGCCGATAGTGAAAAAGGGATCACACAGCCCAGTTTTTCAGACAACTGGTTTATGGTTAGGACTCGGAGATATTCCCGTAAATATTGCCCTTACAAAAACCTAGCATAGTAAATAGCTACAAAGCCTCCATTCGGTCATGTAAACATTTTTAAAAGTAAATCTTTTAGACTGGGGCTATGTACTGAACTTTTTTATTTATAGAATTATAACGCACATTGTTTACTGTTTTTACCGAAAAACTTATAGATTAAGACATCGTAACAATGACTTTTTTTTAATGAACAGTTTATCAACATGCCAACGGAATGTAGTAAAAAATATATCAATTCACACGTATCCACAAATTCTTAAGTTACCAGCGACCTCACATAGACGCTGTATATAGATATTTCTATAAAGATAATTGCTGTGGAAGGCAATTCGATATGTTTTTCATATTGAACGAAAACACCATAATTGTTCCTAAAAGGAACAAAGGCCTAGAAAATTGTTATTCCTTTTGTCTAACTAGTGTATGTTTGACTCATAAACACACGCACACACACATTTATGTATACTCTGAAGTCACGTGCATATACTGTGATTTTTTAAGCATATATGTGTATGTATATATATATATATATATATATATATATATATATATATATATATATATATTTTGTGTGGCAAGACACACAATCAATAACCCTATTAGAACCATCATTAGTTCAGCAGGCTCAGTTTCGTGTAATTTATCTAAATGTCTTGTAAAAATTCTTACGCCTTTGGTAGGAAACATTTCTAATACAAAAGTAAAAAAGTAATGTCGACTTTATAAACAAACTGAGTATTTTGAATTTGAATTTTGGTTTTACTATGGTTAGTTTTGATGTTTTCTCTTTATTTACAAGAGTGCCTGTAGATGACTTACCTGAATTTTTAGTGGAAGAATTAAAAAGTTATGATATTCCTTTAACTATAGCAAACCTCACTAATCTTATAAGGTTATATATCAAAGATAGTAAATTTTGTTTTAATGGGGAATTTTTGTACAAAAGTTCGGCATGGCTATGGGTAACCCCTTTTCTCCTGCCCTTAGCAATATTTACATGGAA
>NC_089743.1:68212470-68217470 GCF_040412425.1 Macrobrachium rosenbergii
ATTAAAGACTACACTGTAGGACTATGTGTTGCTCCTTATTTCTGACAATACCATGCACATGTAAATTACCGAAATCCTGTCATAAGTTTTGTTCAGATTATTATGTTCACCTTGTAAAAATATTCAAATTCATAACTATTCGTTATTCACATATTGTTTATTTTTATTCAACTTAAACCATAGAAAGCTTCTTACAGTGATCTGTCTCGTGTGTTTATATATTTTCTGAATTTGTTTTTTTTTCTTCAACAAAATAAAATTCCGTAAAAATAAATGGGAATCCACTCTCCTGTATAGAAAATGGAGCTCGAGCAGACGGACGAGAGAGAGAGAGAGAGAGAGAGAGAGAGAGAGAGAGAGAGAGAGAGAGAGAGAGAGAGAGAGAGTATTCATCCCCCTCATCCCCAGTGGAACAACTCACTCTCCCTATCACCCCCTCAAGGTATGCCGATGCACACAGAAAAAACGCTGAGCGCACACTTTTATACACGTTCATCTCTCTTGTTGTCAAGGGACTAGATTGCTGAGTACGCTTATAGCAACCATACCCACTTTACATACACGCCCGTATGCACCCAAAATAACACACTATGTGTGTAATTATAAAAATAAAAAAAACAGTTTAAATAAACACTAAGAAATGTATACACACTTGTGTAAATGTTTACACACAGTAATTCAACAGATGTCAAATAAATTCCTACCCAGTTATCAAAGTCCCCAGAGATAACAATAATCAAAACTCCATTTTATTAAACCCTAAACGTCGATGCAAACTGCTGATTGCTACATATAAAACAAAACAAAGATATGAGACACAATCAAAATTTAATTGCACTGGTCAGAATACAGCCATCGCCCCAAAAAATTAGTTGCAGTGTAATGAAAGTCCAATTTGACATTAAAATAACACTTACCTATACCTCTGCTTAACGGCGCATGAATCCTCTCGCCAACGACAGAAAGAGAGAGGGAGAAAAAAAGAACACACTCTCGCACATATCTTTGCATGTTTTAACACACACAAGCAGTCAAAATGCTGCAATTACTTTACACTATACACATTAATATATCCCTAAACACTCCCCAATATGAATTAACGCCCTATTAATACCCATATTAAAACCATGCGCCCCGTGACGCATTCTTAAACATACACAGAGTTTGCACCCGAGAAAAAGACTGACTTGCCGTGTCTCGCTCGGCAGCAGCTCCATAAGCTGAATCGCTGACCCATCAAAATCTGTTCTGAGATGCCAATACTATAATTACTAAAATATGTCTCTTCGGAAGCATATCCCTAATTATCTATTTATCTATCTATGTATCCCTCCGCTGCCACCACTGTTAATGGCCCTGGGTTCTGAGGGCCACTTTTATTTGGTGTATCTGTTTTAAGAACAAGAATCAGTCATCTTACTTTTCTTGAGATGTCTCTGGTAGCCGTGGCTCTTCCTTGGGTCAGCAGATCCCGTCTCTTTTTGCCAAAACTTCTCTCCTAAACCTATCTTTACACAGAGGCCTACTGAAATGAGACACTGATATACAAAACTATACTTTATTGACAAATTTAACAAAAGTTTTTCTGCAAAAGCTACGGTCATGAAATGGTTTAATTCACAACCCTATCAATGGAAAACATAACTAGAGGAAATGCTGTTTCACAAGCAAGTAGAATAATGATTCTATGCCAAGCAATACTAGTAAATAACCCCCTTGTCATCAAGCAAAGTAATAAAGTAACGACCACACCAAAAGTCATATCATATTTAAGAGTAAAAATAAAACACCATTTCCAAATAATTCGTCCTCCCAGGACAGTGTTCGATTCCTGTTGGAAGAAACATTTCATTATATTAAAAACTTGGAATGGATGTAGATATTCAAGACAGAAATAAACAGTGCACAAATGGGCAATTTCACCATGTAGACATCGTTCAGTTTCATTGCTTCCAAACCAGGGGTTTTCCTTCTAAAGTCACTGGCCAATTTTACTTACGTTCTATGGCCATAAATAATGTATCTTCATAGCGGCGATCTTAACACAATTCACCACTAACCAAATAGACCCAGATCTCATTGTCCAATGTCCTTGCAAGAGCCTATCCCCTGGATAATATACTGTGGGCAATCACACACACACGCATATAACCCACTGGAACCTGGGCACTTCCAACGCATCAGTTCAATGGTCTATCATGCTATTTCCATTTGTTCGGACTATGATCAAATAGTTCTCTTGCATCCAACTGAGCAAATTCCAATGTCAGCACAAATGCAACTGCCGTGAGAGCCACTGACAGGTCATCACATATCTCACTGTTGTCCAATGAGAACCCAGACTATAGACTATATATATATATATATATATATATATATATATATATATATATATATATATATATATATATATATATATATATATATATATGAAGAGAGAGAGAGAGAGAGAGAGAGAGAGAGAGAGAGAGAGAGAGAGAGAGAGAGAGAGAGAGAGAGCTCACTAATAACACCAAAACACTAGGAACAATGGGTGTAGCATTGTTGCGCATTGTTGAGACATGTTTCGAGTACCACTGGAACTCAAAATCATCTTATATTTAAGATAAAATGACAATCAATTAATTATTATACTATTCACTGTATATAAAATTATGGAATATTTTTTAATCAAAATGAAATTAATGTAATGGCTTAATCTGATGAAAGTTGAAATTGATATTTTATGAAAATACACAAAGATTGAAAAACAGAAACAGTACACTTCACTGCTTTGCTCACGTGTACAATAACTCCAGAAAATGAGGGCCTAATTAATGCCTGCAAAATATCGAGGTCTGTAGTCACCTCGGATGTGGACAAAACTGCAAAATCCTCTAGTGAATAGCAATGACCAATTGTAATTAGGTCTTTTAATTAGGTCTTTTGCAGAATGACTTACCCAGGCTCAAACAGTCTCATACAAGTTGATCTAATGGCTCTGTCCATGTTATTGGCACAACAGCCACGGTCTTGCCACTTTCAGACAAGACTGGATTGGAGAGGTAATGGGGTTTAGTCTCTGATTTTGACGAAATTACTAAACTTATTTTACGAAGTACAGTACGAGTATATCGTTTTGCCCAATTGCAGATAGGCATTGCATAACATGCTACGCAATACCTGTTTTTTTATAGATATATATCATCGTATAGTAGTGTAATTCGAGAACACGGCGATGAGGTTGGTCAATCTTTGTTTATAAAGGGTTCTCTAGTTTACTCTACCTCTCAGTTGACTACATATCTGGAAATTTTGCAGCGACTGTACTCCTGCAGATTAATCCCTTATCGACCAGAAACATTGCAACATGTTTTTACTTTTGTTTTTAAATATGTACGTCAGCAGTGGTCTTCTGTTTTCTGATATTTCTGTATTTTTCTTGATATAATTATATATATATATATATATATATATATATATATATATATATATATATATATATATATATATATATATATATATATATATATATATATATATAATTATATATATAGTTTGCCAGTTTGCCAGTACAGGTGTTTATATAAATTAATCGGCAAACCGTTGTCTTCAGCACTATACAAAGAATTCTAATTTTCTGTGCAGTCCACACATGGAGAACAGATTTTGTAATTCTCTCTGCAATCCACACATGCGGAACAGATTTTGTACGCTCTTGTTTCAAGTGTCAAGATTAAGTTATACTTGTATTTCAAAACCTGTAAAAGGACATATGTTTTTTGGTGTACATTTAGCTATCAGTCATAGTATCTTGTGATCTACATATCTGGAAATATTACGTTTTTGAGGGTTTTAATAGCTCTTTCTCAATTATGTTTCAGGATATGAGGATTTGATTAATCGTTCAAGATTTCTCTCGACCAAAAGGTAAGATGATAAGTAGTCTGTTTTGTTTTATTATTTCCATGAAGGAAGTTGGTCACAAAAACTCTGTACATAAAAAATATATATGGGGATAAGTATATTATAGGCTTCGGTATAGGTGAATGTGGTTTATGCATTTGTGAGCGACATTAAAAAAAAAAAAGACCTCAAAATCACATCTCCAACCGGAATAATTGAACTGGAGCCACCTGAACGCAAACGGTCAGATTGTTGGAGCGCATAATCCAACGGGACCAAAACCTTTGTAATCAGTAGGGTCAAGGCGATTAGGGATGCCTTTGATACTGCAGCAGATAGTATTTACTCTCTCCTTTGGAATCTCTCATTTAGTGTGTGTGTGTGTGTGTGTGTGTGTGTGTGTGTGTGTGTGTGTGTGTGTGTGTGTGTGTCTGGAGAGAGAGAGAGAGAGAGAGAGAGAGAGAGAGAGAGAAAGCACCAGTGACGAATTTCATTGGGATTAAGTCCATCCTGTTACAGAAAATCAAGCCGAACAAGTGCTGAACTGAAGTCAGATAGAATATGACAATGGTTCCATATTTTACTACCTTATATATTTTTATATATTTTAATATGTATTGTGAAATAGAAAAATAATTAGTGGGTAAACTTTGCACTGTGAAATTAAATTTATTCACCGATCTATTTGCTGATGTATGACGCATAAACTAATTATTTCGTAATATGCATTATATTACATTATTACCGCCATGCAGTGCAGTTAACTTGACAATAACAGTTTCTCTCCTAAGGTACCCTGTTGCCAAAGTTTTAAATTCTCTCTCTCTCTCTCTCTCTCTCTCTCTCTCTCTCTCTCTCTCTCTCTCTCTCTCTCTCTCTCTCTCTCTCTCTCTCCCCATTGTTAAGTAGTCTTTTGTTTACTTACTGAGAAAAAGGGTCGGTGTCTTGTTCATCCTGTTTTTCCTAAATAAAAAAAATAGAATATAAAAAAAATAATAAAATCATACTAAGAGACTGCCACATTTTAAATCTATTTTGCTCCAGAAGAATTTGATTTCCCATTGTTTTTCATAAGTCCAAAATCCTTCCAACTGAAAGAGCGGTTATTTCAGGTG
>NC_089743.1:68227470-68244970 GCF_040412425.1 Macrobrachium rosenbergii
GTAAAGTCTTGTATATAGTTCTTTTAATTTATTTATATTAGTCTTTTGTATATTAATGCCTTAGATCTCCCTGATTATGTGATTAAGAATCATGAAACGTCGGAATAAATGGTTACTCTGTCATCTGCTTCTGTGTTCCTGCCCTTGACCTGGATGCAAATGTGATGTGTGCTGGATTTGCCTTTGCTCCATGTTTATATATATACATATATATGTGTATGTATGTATATATATATATATATATATATATATATATATATATATATATATATATATATATATATATATATATATATATATATATATATATATATATATATATATATATATGTTTATATATATAAGTATGTATGTATATATGTTTTATATATATATATATATATATATATATATATATATATATATATATATATATATATATATATATATATATATATATATATATATATATATATATATATATATATATATATATATATATATATATATATATATATATATATATATATATATATATATGTATCTGAAAAGCTCATAGGTCACAGACATTTTATGAATTACAAAATACAGTAGAATTTTGATTAATAAGTGTGGCCAAAGGCATTATGAAGATCCTTGAAGGAATGCTTGGCTGGTGTCTGGTGCACATCCTGATTAGGAAAACTGTGTGATTGTCAAATGCGTCAGATCTTCTTGAGACGTGAGAACATCTCTCCCTGGCGACAAGACTTTATGAATTTCTTTGCCGGAAATGTCCAGGTTCTGGAGAATTTGTTCTTATGTGTGTTTTTTTGGGCGGATTCCCAGGGTGTGAAGGTATTAGTTATCAAACAAAAATGTTATTCAAAGATCAACACTGAATATTGATAGAAGCCTTCGGAGAAGGCTCTGGTGGTCGAGACCTGTCGATTAAGACTGTGAACATTGCTGTTTGGAGATAGGAAACATTTTAGATTTCCCAAACTGTAGATTGTTCTTTTCATTTAAGAGATATCTCACTTGGATCTGGCACTTTTTACATTGTGTACTTTATAAGTAACATGGAAGGAATTCCGATATCGTTATTTTTATACATTTGTTTAACAAGGGTTTTATTTGACTTCTTCAGATGTTTCGCTGAGGAAGAGGCATAAGATGTACTCATTTGGGGAATATACTGGACTTTGACATATGTTGACCTATTGTGGGGAAATCATTTAGAGAGAATAATTAATTGAACATGTTTGATCACTTAGTAAACATTAGTATTCAATTTTACTTCATCTCTTGTTTCTTGCAATCCAGTTATGTTAGATTATTGTCAGGTAAATTAGTTTGGGTAATGCTTGTTTCGCTGTAGACCTGAGAGAGAGAGAGAGAGAGAGAGAGAGAGAGAGAGAGAGAGAGAGAGAGAGAGAGAGAGTGCGTTTGCATATGTACAAATGTACAGCGCCAGTAGCCACTTTGATGCGGTCACTATCAAGCTACCAATAGATGGGACTTCTTGACTTTTAGCAAAGGTAAGCAAAGGGAATAACTCTTTGCAGGGTAACATATATATATATATATATATATATATATATATATATATATATATATATATATATATATATATATACATACTGTATATACAAATTATATAGCTTTTTTCAGATTTTTCTGATTTCTGGTTTTTCATGTGAATGCAGCATCCTTCTATTAGGCAAATTTCTTATTTAGCTGTATTATCAAAGAATTGTATGAATGATGTATACCCGGAATGCCTTCTCCGTCACCATGCAGTTGTAGCCGTTCCGGCTTCCTATGTAGGTTCATGAATTTAGGATTAGCATTTCAAGCTCAAATGCTATGCAGGCATGAAGTGCATAGATTAATCCATCTCTGCCCAGACAGAATCATCATATGCAATATAAGCTATCCCATTCAGAATATACGTTTATCAATACCAGTTTAGAGGTCTCGACAGAAAATTCCTTAGCTGATCCTTATCGTAATGATTAATATATGGAAAAGACGAAAATTGATGAATCAGTGATAAGTGAAAAAAGAAAGTCAGATATATATAGTTGTTATATAGTAATATGTATTCAGAGTAATTTTCTTATTATGAAATGATATAGCTATTAAAAGGAAGGCATGAAGGAGATTGACAAAAGAGAAGGGCCCTTTATGTAGAGCAAAGATAACGCTTACGAGGACGAACCTCATTTTCCTTTAAGTAATGCTAAAACAATGTAGCTTTTTTGCGGTTTCCTTTGATCCCGATTGTGAATTAAACTTCTGAGAAAGAACTCTTTTTGTCAAACTTTTCAACTGAATTACATCTGCAAGAAGAGAGAAAGTGGGAGCAGGAATTTGGCGTAATGTTATCTTACACAAGGAGGTACACAGTATGAGGGACTTTTATTGTTTCATTCTGTAGAATGTACAAATATTAATAACGGCACAATTGTCAGTTAATGATAGAAAAATGTTGTAACTTAATCCAAAAGAAGAAGCAAAGCTATTTGATGAGACAATATAGACTATGCAGTGATTTGTTGATATTTTTCCTGAGGTCACCTTAACAATCTCTCTATACTGCATTTGACGGTATGATTAATTTACATGTGCACATAAAAATTTAGTTTGAACAAACTTCATAAAAAATGGATGTTTTTAAGGATGATGAGGCTGAGTTCATCTGCAGTGTGTCAAAATAAATAGACCGACAACGTTTAAACGTCGTAAGTTAGAAAAAATTATTTTCAAAACGAATATTTATATGTAAGCAGAATAAACAAACATTGGTGAAATATACTGTGTTTTTCAGTTTTTTAAAAGATCCTGTTATTACAATAATAACAACCTAGAGATTGCTTGTCTGTTATCCCCCACAGTAGTTTAATTAGCGTGGACATTTTGTGTATGGTATTCAAGTGCATGAGCAGGTTTGACCTCCATGTTGTGCACTTGTTTGGGCTTTATCTAAGAGTGACGCAATTTTCAGTCACCATTTTGATAAGTAGGTTCAGGAGTCAATAATGTTAGCCTTGTTTTAATCGGTCAGCAATTCAGGCTTTGGTTATGTAGTTTACTGTAAAACTTAGTATTCCTTAGAATGAGATGCAAATTTCGACCCCTTGCTCAGTGCAGCAGCTGTAGTCTTTAGATATTGGGTCATTGGCTTAAACAGTGGTTTATGTTGTCAGGAGGCTGAGACTCACAGATTGTAAATTAATATATTTGAGATTTGCTCTGGTGGTGGAGCAACTACTTAGGATGTAGCTGACAACGACGAAAATCAATGATTTCCATACTTATCACCGTTTCCATTAAAGGTAATTAAGAAAGACATTTCAGTGATCACCAGGCTTCCAGTAAATTATTTATTTTTTGCTAAAGATGCTGTCATTGTTGGGCACCCTACAGAGTTGGCTATTATGTTGCAAGGAGCGGATGAGTAAGGGGGTATTTACCCAGATGATTCGAATCCTGACATCAAACTTTCAAAGCAAAGATATCAGTTAAACCCAAAAAGGAAAGTCAGCAAGTAGCAGGTTCTTGTCAAACAGAGCTCGCTTCCATGATTTAAGTCTCATGCAGGTAATTGGTATGCGAGTCTACATCTGAGATTATTCTAGGATCGCGTTCCAGGTTCACCAGTTCATTCCTTGGGCCTTGGGTTATTTCTGCATTTAATTACCACTATCCTGCGAAAGATAGCCGTCTTGAGATCGAGATTGGCGGTCAACACTTGGGTTGTCCGCTTCAATGAGAACCTCAGGTGTTTCTGTAAAGTATGAACTAAATGAACAGGAACCAAATAAAGGAATGAGTGTGTGTGTGTGTGTGTGTGTATGTGTGGATCCCATTCGCTAACTTAGTATGCGTTGTTGCATACAGTATTCTAATAAACCTTACTAGGTGTCAAGTCGCTAAGTATTCATGTTCAACAATATATATATATATATATATATATATATATAATATATATATATATATATATATATATATATATATATATATATATATATATATATATAAATATATATATATATATGTATATACACACACACATATATATATATATATATATATATATATATATATATATATATATATATATATATATATATATATATATATATATATATATTAATGATCATAGGCAAGTAAAGTTACAAAATTGGGGCAAATTGGCTTCTGACACTATCGAAAGAGTTCAATGAAATTTACCGCTAGTGTTCTGCTTATCATTCAACCCCTTTAACCAACCACAACAGGGTGTTTGTTGTCGTTAGGTTATTTCTACCCAAGCACTGAGCTTATTGCACCTGTTCATATCTAAATTTTGGGCAGGGATGATAAGCAGTGTGGAAAAATTCCGTAAGTCCAGCAGTATCCCAGCTGCATTTATGCTGCCTTCCTTTAGTAGCTAGTGACAAGTGTCAGGGTGCATTGGCAAATATTTTCCGTTACATTTGATAACGCATTTTGATTTTTTTTTTTTTTATTATTATGCTTTACGTTAAACATAGATTATTACTGCAGTCAAAAGGTGATCATATTTTTCACTTTACTTAATTAGCAGAACTTTACCATATTTTTTTCTAAAGACCTTTCTTAGAAAAGAAATGAATTTGTCGATACCGTAAAGTATTTCCATACTTTTCACGGATAAAGCCGAATAATCATCCCTTATATTCCGGGATGATTTTGATTCACATGAGTTTATTTTGAATTGAAATTTGGTTGATAAAATGCCAAGTAAGTAAAATCATCAACAAACTTATTTTGAAGACTTATCGAACGTGGAGTTCCGATTACGTCTCCCTTATTTCGGTGCGATATTGTACAGTATGAGTAATGGACTCGCCAGTAAGACTCGTCTTTTTACAAAATTTTGCCTAAGTGTCGCAATCGATTTATGACGTCAAGACTTTTGAGGTTGCGGAATGAAGACACACTCTTAAATCTCTCTCTGTCTATTGGGATGTTATTTTCCAACCGGATTTTAAGCCGTGTTTTCCACGGAGAGCTTTAATTCCGCAAGACGAAGAGCATTTTTTTCATGCATTTGTTTAACGCTTTTGCTAGGATTAACAGATTTGTCATTATCAAATGGCTGTAGTAAAATATGTGGTGGATGTAAAATAAATTATATATATATATATATATATATATATATATATATATATATATATATATATATATATATATATATATATATATATATATATATATATATATATATATATATATATACATACTACATACATATATTATATATATATATATATATATATATAATATATATATTATATATATGTATATATTATGTATATATATATATATATATATATATATATATATATATATATATATATATATATATATATATATATATATATATCAGCAGGATGACGAAAAGGTGATATATATTCAAATTTATTTCCAGCCAATGTTTCAAAGGATGGCTTCATCATCAGGGCTAAAATACAAAAATAACAACAATTAAATCAATACGTAGGACTCAGTAAAATTATTAATGTTAAAATATAGATATTAAAACAGAAGCATAAAAGTTAAAACCAACCTAACGCCTCAATAAAAGAAAGTTGAGTGGCCAAGAAAGGCACCAAAAGGGCGAAGAAACCTCTTAAGCAATAAACAGAGAGGCAGAAGAAGACTGACTATTCAAAGTTGGTCAGTTGTTTGATGGTTCACAACTCGAGGATATGGGGAAAAGTTTCATCAACAGCTTGTTCGAAGATTTCAAAATCGTCATAGGAAATACAAGCTTTACATTGTTTAGAATGTTCCCTAATGTTAGAAAACTCCTTCTTACTCAAAGTACACCCTACTCCATGGCTAATGCCACGATGAGAGTAAACTCGCTCTTTGAAACGTTGGCTGGAAATAAATTTGAATATGCATCACCTCCTTTACGTTATCCTGTTTGTTCTACGTATCCGGTTTGCTAGAAGTCATCACTTTCCTGATTATATATATATATATATATATATATATATATATATATATATATATATATATATATATATATATATATATATATATATATACATACAGAGAGAGAGAGAGAGAGAGAGAGAGAGAGAGAGAGAGAGAGAGAGAGAGAGAGAGAGAGAGAGAGAGAGAGATATCAAACACCACAAAGCAGAATGAAAAACTGCTGTAAATCCTGACCAGTGTTAGCTTTTTTATGACAAAACAGAAACCTAAAACACAAGAAAGCCTGCCTGTACTGCCATGTAATAACAATTTCAAATAGAAACCCCCTCTACTTAAGATTTTTGAAATTAATTTAGCACTTGAGAACAATAAAACAATGAAACTCATCCAACATTAATGTAGCATGTATATACGAGTGTATATATATGTGTGTATATATATGGATATATATATATATATATATATATATATATATATATATATATATATATATATATATATATATATATATATATATATATATATATATATATATATATATATATATTATATATATATATATATATATATATATATATATATATATATATATTGTGTGTATGAATGTATGTATATTGTATGTGGGTATTTATGACTCCAGAGTTGGTGGAATATTCGTATTTGAAATAAGTCATTGATGAACTGACTCTGCAGAAAGCTTCTCATTATTTGCCAGTCTATGAATGTATGTATATTGTATGTGGGTATTTATGACTCCAGAGTTGGTGGAATATTCGTATTTGAAATAAGTCATTGATGAACTGACTCTGCAGTTCTCATTATTTGGTCTATGAATGTATGTATATTGTATGTGGGTATTTATGACTCCAGAGTTGGTGGAATATTCTCTTTGAAATAAGTCATTGATGAACTGACTTTGCAGAAAGCTTCTCATTATTTGCCAGTCTATACATCAAAACAGAAAGGCATAGGGTGGTTAAATGAACTGTATGTAAAGCAGTTAATTAAACCACCCTTCGCACCTTTATCCCACACATACAATCCCGCTCCTTGGATATCATGGCCCTGCTTTCCCAAAACCTTACTCAGACTATTCACCAGCGCTTGCATCATCTCCTTTCCCCCCAATTCATTAGAAACTTTCCATTGATGTATCATCATCCACTTTTTTCCAAATGAGGGAACTATCTCCAAAAAACATAGATCCATCATTTTAACTAAAGGATACTTTTCTACCACCTCAATGTATTATAACGAGGCTGCGAGTAAGAGGCACGCTCAAGGTACTCTAATGTATTGACACAAAATCTCTGACAGGTCAAGAACCCTCGTGAGCGGAAAAGTAGCATTTGACATTAGAGGAAAACAGAGGGAGGTCTATATACAGTCAGATTTGTTTTCTCACACCTGAAGAATGGTTAGCAATTCTCTACACAAATTAGGAAGAGATTTCAAATACATATGGTTAGAAGGCTTGCAATGCCTCACTTGCATTAGTAATTACAGTTCTGGCAAGGACAAAGTATTTTTGGAAAAATGCGTAAAAGATTGCTTGGATCAGGAGCCCTGCATCTGTGTTTCCTGAGAGTCTCGGTGTGTCATGTAGTGTTTTGTTTTAAAGCGAGGATGCCCTGAGGGGTCTTGGCGACAGTTCTAGACCTCACAGTAGCCCCTCCCCCCCGAAAGTAAGCCTAGGGGAGTGGTTGCAGTCTGGGATATAAGCTGGTTTTAGTGGAGACCCGGGTGATTTTCCTGTCCACCTTCAGCTGATACGCTTATCTCTGCACTATAGTAAGCGGTGTGGTCCCGAGTAGGCTGGGGAGAGGCGGGCTTGTATGCATCTATTCTTGTGAACGCATACTTTGCTTTTTTAAGGTCTTTGGGGACGTATTTATTTCTTGCTACGTCGTATGTTGTCTTCACTGGCATGATGTTCTCCAATTCTCTGTGGACGTCTGGAATAGTTGTGGGCTGTTCCGTGCCTTGAAAAACTTTTGCCAGCATTGTCAACTCTTGGCTATGAGTACTTCTGCTGGTGGTGCATTGAATGCTGTGTGCAGGGCCGTTCTTAATCTCAGCAAGTCCCACAGTAATTCCTTTCTTGAATTCCCTCTTTGACATCTGGCAGTGAGTGCTCATTTGAGGGATCGCTGCAGCTGCTCCATCATGCCATTTGCTTCTAGGTTGTGTGTTGTTGTGTGAATGAGTTTTGTCCCAAGGCTGGCGGTGAGGGAGCTACATAGGGTGGAGGTGAGGTTAGCTCCTCTGGCGCTTGTTATGTGCTGCTGACCCAGTCTATTAGTGCTTTGACGCATCTCCCTGCTGTCTGCTGTCTTACAGGTATTGCTTCTGGCCATCTGGTGTTCCTGTTGATGATCATGAAGAGATACCTGTACTCCCAGGAGCGGGGCAGGGTCCCCACAATGTGGATTTGGATGTGGGCTAGTCGTCACTGTTTTGTCTGGAATTCTCCTATCCCCGTCTCTGTGTGCCTCATTATTTTTGATGTTTGGCATGGGAGGCATTCTGGCATGGTTCAGGCGGTGGATCTGCCCGATGGGTGGGACAGATTGTTAGTGAGGTTGAAGGCTTTCTTTCTCAACCCTAATGTTAGGTATGGGCGAGGGCGTCCAGCACTTATCTTGCATGTGATGGTCGTCTCTCCATCATTGATAAACAGGTTGCCTCACTTAAGGGTGGGGTTCTCCTGCCAAAGTCGCTGCAGGTCCACATCGTCCTTCTGAGCCAATGCTATTTCGGGATATGTTATCCCTATCTGGATGGTGTTGATGGAGTTTCAGGAAAGGGCATCTGCCACGTTTTTGGAAGAGCCCTTCAAGTATCTGGTGATGCAGGAGTGTTCTGCTATCAACGATAGGTAACGCTGCTGTCTTACTGACCACCCATCTCCGCTTTTGTTGAAGCTGTGTACCATTGGTTGGTGGTCCATCTGCACCACGAATTGTCGTCCTCATAGCATGTGTCAGAAGTGGCCGATGGCTCTGTGGACTGCCAATAATTCTCGGTCAAACATGGAGTACTTTTGTTGTGCTGGCAATAACTTCTTGCTGAAGAATGCCAACAGGCAGCAATCATCATCTGTGTCTTGTTTGAGTGCTATGTCCATTGCTGTGCTTCTCACTTCTGTCATTAGGGTGAAGGACTTGGCAGGTAAAGAAAAGATTAGTAGTGTGAAGGTTTGTCTTGTTTTTCATACCAACATAGTTTTCAGGTTTTCCTAAAAGGAAAAACAATCGTATATTTGGGCCATTATTTCAGCAAGTTTGGGTATGAAATTGTGGAAATAGTTAATCATTCCCGTGAATTTTTGGACTGCTTTGATTGTGGTTGGTTTCTGGATATTTGGTGATTGCTTGGACCTTCATCGGGAGGGGCTTGACACCGTTGGGGCTTATTTGGTGGCAGTATTTGCAGGTCCCACCTGATATCTTACATGTAGTGTTTATGTTGGGGCTGAATATCAGTATATCGTTGACATAGACGATGCAGAAAGGTAGGTTGCCCAGGATTTCGACCATCAGATGTTGGAAGGTCTCACCTGAGTTCCGAAGGCCAAAGCAGCTGTAGTTCAAGGTGTATTTGCCAAAGGGGGTGATAATGGTCGTTTTATCTCCTTTGCGACCAGGACTTGGAAGTATCCTTTCAACAGGTCGATCTTCGTAAATATTTTGGCTCCCTCCGTCTAGTTGGTTATGTCGGTGATGTTCGGTAGTGGGTACCTGTCAGGTACTGTCTTGATGTTGAGTCTCCGGTAGTCATCGCAGGATTGCCATGTGCAATCAGGTTTCGGTACCATGTGTAAGGGAGATGCCCAGGGGCTGGAGGCTTTTTGTCTTATTCCTACACGTTCCATGTCCCGGAAAGCTTGTTTGGCGTGGGTGAGTTTTTTGGGGTCAAACGTCCAAAACAGGTGTGCACTGGGGGACCTTTGGTGACTGTGGTGCTGGACGTGGTGTTTTGCGGGGTTTGGTCAGGTCATGCTGCAGGTCATCCTTACAACCTCCGAGAACTCCTGTCTAAGGAGCTGGAGTTGGTGTGAGTGGGGCTATGGGGTTGGGTCGTGTGATCAGCTGCTGTTTTGTTACATCTACCAGCATGTTGTATTGCTTCCCCGCCAAAAGACACTTTCATGGTTCTTTTCCCATATATTTTCAGCGGGGTTCTGCTGGCAATGGACGCCTGAAGGGTGCGGGGGTTGGAATGAGGCACTCGTGTGGGTTTGATGGCACGAATGATTTGAATGCGCCGGTGTCAACCAGGAACTCCGTATTTTATCTTTCGTCTACAATGAAAAAACATGTCAAGTCTTTATGCCTGTAACTACATGAAAGAAAGACAGCAGAAAGCAGGCACAGTTTCTCTTACGAGGCAACCGGTCTCCCCACTGCTGACTTTTATTTTGTTGGGTCACTGCTGTGGCCCTTTTGCATGTTTTTTGACATGCGACAATTATTTTCACATTTTCAGGCTTCGCTCCTGAACCTCCAGTGGTAGAAACAAATGCTCTTGGGATGTTCTTCTGTTTTGGCCTTGTATTTGAGCTTCCACCTGGAGCTCTGGTAGTGGTGTATGGTGTCGGCAGGGCCCTATGGATCACTGTCCAACTCTATGTCGGTCTGCTGCTCTGGCTGTGGGGCGGCTGCTGCTACGGGTGGTTGTGTAGGTTCCATCGACTTGTGGGCCAGGTGGGCAGCATCGACTGTCTCCAGGAAATTGTCAAGGTCCATTATTGATGTGTTGGGGATGGCCGTGAGTGTATGGTAGGTTAATTTTGTGAGTAGGACCTCTCTCACAAAGAGTAGCGTAGTCTCTGGGCGGCTGTTTGTGGCAGGGATCGTAACTAGCTGCTGCAGTTGCTTGTAGACGTGCAATGGCCACTGGTCTCCAATTGCTGCCCCTATGTTTTATAGGAATTTTCTAGCTCTGAGGGTGGGTGGCATGCTGAAGGACGATCTTAGTTTGGCCTTCAGTGTTTCATAGGTGACGGTTGTCTTTTGGTCGGCAAGCCATTCTGCAATCTGCTCGAAGACGTCGTCTGGCAGGAACTTGAGGAAAGCTTCAGTTGAAGAGAAGATCTTTTTAGACCTGAAGATGGTCTCTGCTCTGAAGAAACAGGCCTCAGGTTTGTGGGTTGTGAAGGGTGGTAGGCGGATGTTTGTTGCTGTGGCGTTGTTGCTGTGGCGTTGCTGGATGGGCTGGTACTGGCGGTGGCGGCGTCAGTCATCTTCGGGGTCACCAGTATGACGAGGTAGTGAGTAAGAGGCAGGTTCAAGGTATTCTAATTTATTGACACAAAATCTCTGACAGGTCAAGAACTCTTGCAAGTGGAAAAGTAGCATTTGGCACTAGAGGAAAACAGAGGGACATCTATATAGTCAGTTGTGTTTTCTCACACCTGAGGAATGGTTAACAATTCTATATAAAAATTAGAAAGAGATTTCAAATACATACGATTAGAAAGCTTGTAATGCCTCACATACATTAGTAATTACAGTTCTGAAAAAATGCATAAAAGATTGCTTGAATCAGGAGCGCTTGATCTGTGTTTCCGGAGAGTCTTGGTGCATCATGTAGCTTTTTGTTTTGAAGAGAGGATCCTCTGAGGGGTCCTGACAACAGCTCTGGACCTCAGTGTTTTCAAAGTTCATACACTTTAAAGCCTTCTCACATAGCATATTCTTCACAGACATTCATACTTTTCTGTAGCTTCAAACTTTTTTTTTATTTGCAGTCGAATTCCCCACGTCACTTCTATACAGACCAGTTACTTCAGCAATCCCTTCTCACATTCTTTTTATTGTCTTCCATAGATTCCCCAAATCTATTACCTATCTTTGTGCACCATACTGTCTGTCTTCACCTGTTGTTTTGCCAAAATCTCATATTCTACCATCATACTGTACATGTACTTTTAAATACTTGTGCTTTTACAACACATTAGTATTCTTTGCTTCATTTTCATGGTTTTCAGCGTTCCTCAAAATCTTCCTCATGCCAGCTTAATGTTACTGACTTCTCCTTTCTCCTGACATTTCGCATTTCTAATCCATGAAGATATTAAGCAGCTATTGATTAAACCTTTATCTCGGGCTCTTTTTTGCACTGAACACTTCATTTTCCAATCAGTAAATATTAGCACACAATTCACTTCCATCACATAAAAATTTTATTGCTCTTAACAACGCAGCCTCCGTATTTAATTCTTAGATGCCCTTCGCGTTATCTCAGTCGATAATTTTTTGTCTTGAATCGCTAATACATATTTTTCTACACTTTCGAAATTTCACGTTGCTGTCTCATAGCAACACGTGATCCCCGCACCCTCTTCTCTTTCTAAACCTGCAATGTTCATCTCCTATCAATCCTTTGATCTGGCTTACTTGCTGAATAAAAACCCTATCATACACACCTTTCAGGTTGTAAAGTATTATTAAGCCTCTGAAATTCTTAGTGTTCTGTATCACATTTGCCATTGTGCAATGAAATATCATTGTTCCTCTAGCCTATTCCTTCAGAGCCCTTCCCTGACTTAGACATGCGGTGCAATTCTTGATCAACCTCACAGTTAGACTTATCACCTCTTGTAATCCCACGAACTCTGGTGCCTCTCAATTTCCAACCTATTAATTGTCCCCTTTATGTACTATGTAGTTACTTCTCAGGCATTCTAAAATATATGTCAAAACTCTCCACTCTGGCTATTCTATTTAATCGTGACTAACTTATAGTCTAACAAATTCTTGAAATTCCTTTTTTTCAGCAACCAAGTTGCTTCCTATGTACGTTTCTGTAAGACCGTTCTTTTTATTTGCTTCAGGACCTTTATACCTATCATCAACACTGTCTCCTCTTTCAGATAGCTTGGAATTTCATATCCTCCACACCCAGATAACACCGATACATATTCTCGCAAAAATATTTTCGTTCATTCTTTTCCATTCTTGGACCATATACACCCAAGACCAATCTTGTGCATAATATCCTCAAACTAACACATTTGTACTCTTTCACTTGCCCAAATTCTTCCTGGCACTTCAAAGGCAGCCTTCCTTATATATATAAACACCTTTCAGGTACCCTTTTTCACGCTCCGCATCAGACATTTCTGTCTTCGCATGAATCACCTGTCATCTTTTTCCACCAAATTCTTGCACATTCTTACTATTTTAATCTTTTTATTTTTTTTTATTTTCATAAACGTGGTTATCATTGCCTTCAAAAGATGACACACACACACACACACACACACACACACACACACACACACACACATATATATATATATATATATATATATATATATATATATATATATATATATATATATATACATATATGATGTAATGTGTGTATATTTAGAGTACAACATATCTATCTTTTCATTGTTGATGATGCAATATTTGTGACTCGGATTCCGTCTCAACATGTAACGTCGCTAATTGAATCATGAGTACTGTTAGGGTAATTTATTGTTTAATATATATACTGAAAGTTAGAATTGTGAAACAATGGTCAGTGTGAAGAAAGAATAACCCTTGTAATCTTCTGAAAATCTCCACCGTTATTCCCAACATGGATTCTCAGAAACAAGACTTACAGATTACGTCTTATATCTGCCCAGATTCTTATAAGGAAATGGTAAATCATAAAACTTTGCCGTTTAGATGCCGCCAAGGCGTTTGACATGACCAGGTGAAACGTTTGGCTAGTTAAGGTCTTGGAAATTCCATGTCTTCTTAGTTGTTGTTGGTGCTGCGTTGATTTTTTATTTTAATTTCTGTTCAGTGATGTACAAATGTTCTGCTCTTTGGTTTCTAATTATTCCTCTTGAAATTTTCGAACCAGATGTTTTCTGAAAATAGTTTGCAGATTGAATTTTTATTATGAAATCGTGACTGTCGATAGCAGTGTCCACTGTGACTGATAAAATCTGATACAATTGACAGCAGACGACGAAAGTTGGCACGCTCTGTCTCAGAAGGAAAAATAGCGCCGATTATACAATTTTTAGTCAATGCATGTTGAATCAGAAGTCTTGAAGTCTTTGCTGGATTTTTCTTCTTTTCATGTGAGTAGGTTTTTGTGCAGACTACAAAAGACTAGCGAATACCTATCATACTAAGTCTAATATGTTAGTCTACAACTGAAGATGCCTGTTGTGTCTTTTCCGAAAAGTGGTTTGGGTTATGCATTACTTACTTTACAATGGTGCCTCTCTTCCTTTAGGTCTTTAATTTGTGTTGAGATTATGTATTTTAAAAGCTTAGTAAACTATTTTCCTATTCTCGCTGCACAAAATTCAGGTATTCTTTCATTTTCGTTTTTTCAGGTTTTCCTAAGCAATTAAGATTTTTTTTGCCTCGTTTTCCTTCGTAAATTTGGAAAAAATTAATATTTTTTTTAATTTTAATATTTTTTATTTGTGTATGATGATGGAATTGTTCTTTTACACTTTTGAATCATGTCCATCATTACGTAAAGTCCAGATGGTCTTCTTCTTCTACGGGCTTTTGACAGATTTAGCTGAAACAGCGAAGCAAATATAACCTTTACAAATGTAAATAGAAGAGTTCCACGAATGAAAACCTGAAAGGGTCCCTTCGCAATGCACCTTTGTACAGTATATAAATGGTATTGCGACCTTTCTTTTATTAATGGAATTTCACCTTTGTATATAAATGGGATATGAGAAACCACGCAGTCACGGCTATTCCTTTCCATGCATGCAAAAGCAAGTCGTTGAGATCGCTCTACATCCGGCATGTTCATGTTGCATTCAATATGACTGGATGGTGTTCGTGTCGGGCAGTGTTACCTCGGAACTGGTTTCGCTGGGATGCGATGCGGGATTTCCTTCCATTTTTAAATAGAGATCTTTGTATTTAAAGGAACAGTGGTGGATCTCTCTCTCTCTCTCTCTCTCTCTCTCTCTCTCTCTCTCTCTCTCTCTCTCTCTCTCTCTCTCTCTCCGGCTGCTTAGTTGATGATATATGTGTACTTTTTTCGTTCATTCTTATATATGTAACGTCCACCGCTTTTTCTCAATCTCGTGCTCTCTCTGTCTCTCGTGTATGTTGCTGTTTCCCAGTCTTACTATTAATGGGATTTCACAGTGTACTGATATATATCCGTAACACTTGTCCATGTAACATTTAATCCAATGTAAAGCAAGTGATACCAGAACTCTTAATCTGTCGTTTATAGTCTCGTTGAAATTTAAAGTCCAGTCAGAAAATATGTCAACATTTCGAACAGCCATTCTAAGAAATTTTTTTAATGAATTGATAAACGAGTAATTACTAATTAGGATTTTTTGACAAAAGGAATACTTTTAAGGTTACTCATTTGAAAATCGAACGTTCTGTTTAAGTGATGAAGGGACGAGCGAATGTGGAATAAAGCAGTCGTTCCCCCTCTGTACAGGTATTTCGCCTGCCTCCAAGGTATTCATTAAATTAGTTAAAGCATAGTCACACACAAATCCGGAACCTGTGCACATAAATTTTTAAATTTGGGTAAGACTTGTGAAATGATAGTTTTTAAATTGGTGACAGTGATTTGGCCAGTGGTCATATTACACAGAAGACTTACAGGGATGATGATAATACTTCAGCTGTACTTCCATGTTGACATTACCAACAGAAATGGATCCGAGCTACCTTTCTTAACTCTCTCTCTCTCTCTCTCTCTCTCTCTCTCTCTCTCTCTCTCTCTCTCTCTCTCTCTCTCTCTCTCTCTCTCTCTCTCTCTCTCTGTATATATATATATATATATATATATATATATATATATATATATATATATATATATATATATATATATATATATATATATATATATATATATATATATATATATATATATATATATATATTATTATAAATATTATAATATATATATATATTGTTATAAATATTATAAATATTACTCCACCACTGCCTGTACTCCAAGAATCCACGAATAGGATAGCTAAGACCAGGGGTGAGAGGTAGGCCCACGGACCGACTTACAAGTGAAGAGTTTTTGGATGTGGTTTCGAAAAAGGTAAAGCCAGATAATAGGATTTAGTAATTCATTGTGGAATAGTCATACTAATAGTCGCTCAATATCCTTGTCCCAAGACCTATATTCCTTATGTTCCTTTTGCTGGTTCCTATCTGTTTCTAGGAATGCCGGGCGATCCCTCCTTGAGACGCGCCATTTCCCTGGCCTGAGGACTTATAGGACGAACATCAAAAATTGGCCGAGAGAAAGAAGTTAGGGCTCAGACACTAGAGGCAAGACCTGCTAAGTCCCGAATCTCGAGCCGTATCTTTCGGCACCTTGCCACCCAGTGGTAATGGGTCACAAGCGACCCGGACTTCAAGTTGTCCCTTCTTTTGTTAACCGAAGACACAGTGGATCGTTTTGCGAATTTGCAAAAGTGTATTTGCAATCTGGATTGCCCTGTAAGTCTTAAATTAGCAAATGAGTACCAGTATACTGTTTCTCTCACTAATTCCCTCATTTCCTTTTCACATACTTCATCTCCCAAAGCCCTTGCTGATAACAAGTCATTAATAGTGTGTGTGTTCCCCACATGAATTGAGTTTATTGCTGAAACAATACTTTGCTAAGTGACAGAATTAATCACCCCTCCATTGTGATAGAGTATTGGAAGTGAGAGAATCTTTCATGCACGAATTCTTATCTGGGAAATAAATTTCCCGAGACGTGTTATCTCGTCCCCTCGTGTTTGTGCTATCGACCTACCTGTGAGAAGTTGCCTTAGAAGACAATTAATTCAACCTTGCTACCAGCAAGCCACCTGTTTCTGCAGCTGTTTGCAAGATAGTAATCTGTGTGTAGACGAGCTAAGGGCTCCCGCTTGCGGTACTAATTTGTAAATATTTCCCTTGTTTCTGAAAGCCAGTAACTATAAATTTGTCTTAATTTTAGTGTTGCATTTGTCTTGTTAGATTGCATACCAGTCATGATTTATTTCTCCTGCCTGAACTGTGTGAAATAAAGTAAATCATTGTAACTGCGGCTTTCATGGAGACCTTTCCTTTTGTGTGCATTTTATTACATATTTGGTTCTGGGCAAGTGGACTTTTAGGCCCAATTCACATTCAGTATTCATTACATCTTGCTATCCCCACACAAATATATAACTGTGTGTGTATATATATATACATATATAGTGTATATATATATAATATATATATGTATATATATATATATAATATATATATATATATATATATATATATATATATATATATATATATATATATATATATATATATATATATAGTGTGTGTGTGTATCATTAAATTCACAAAGCAGGAAAATAACATCTATATTGGTTTTGAAGGGTCCATCTTCCTTCCTCAAAATACAACTGAATGGAATATTAAAATGAGGTACAAAATGTTTTATATAACAGTACACAAAACAACAGAACTACCATCATTGTCTTAACAACTAAAAATACGTTCAGCGAAGTTTGTTTGCATTTTTTTAATATACCTATACCTGTTACATTATTATGCTATGCAAAAAT
>NC_089743.1:68249970-68264970 GCF_040412425.1 Macrobrachium rosenbergii
CCCAATACGACCCTAGTGGTGAACGAAAGTTTCAGTGTGCCAACCATTTCACTGCAGTGCTAAACACTACCTCCACTAAGTCTCGTCTCCGGTACAGTTTTTTTTTTTTTTATGCACGTGGATAAGTGAGACCCTGATGTACCTGATAGATTAATTGTTATTGTTAAAATTTGAATTGGCAAATGTATCAATGTGTAGAAGCCAACATTTTTATCAAAATATGGGAGGAGATTTCCTGAGATAATAGCTATAAGAAATATGAAAGTGAAGTTACCACAATGTTTGCTACTTATATAGTATTTGTTCCACATATTCTTCATCTTTCTTTGGTTTACAATGCTATCAGGAACTAACAGGATTGTAAATTCAGATTTTTTTATTTATTCATGTTTAAGTGGTCATATGATCCTAACTCATTCCATAGTTTGAAAACTAAGGAATAAATTAGGATCATAACGGTTGACGTAGAATACCTGTGAAGAGCTTCCGATCGTGAATGTCTTGCGTATAATACTGCACCACGGTCAAAGGAAGTTAATAAATAAAAGGTAAGGGGATTTTGAAGGTGTATATTCTCTTTATGTGGCTTGCAAAAATGTTTTATTTAGCATTTTTTTAACCTACAAAAGGTTCTTGAAATGATGTATTTTTGATGAGGACAATAAATTCAAGAACACAGAATAGATCTGAATTAGAAGCAGAGGAGCTGAAAGCTGGTATTATTTTGAAATCCCTTCACATCTCTCTCCTCTCTCTTATCCTCACTGAGTAAAATGTTTCATGGGACACTTTTCCCAGGACGAGGAGCAAATATTCAGCTGTAAAGAGGTTGGGGCGACGTAGATCGCGTTATTCTGGTATTAATTACTTATTCTCACTTAGTGGAGAGCATTGAGAGGGGATCTCGGAAGGGTGATTAGGAATCCATTACAGGGAACTGATTCTGTTCCTTAGTTTAATAGTTTCTGGTTCTGTTTTAAGATGGAAGCATTCGTGTTGCTTCGTTCATAAACTTTGTTGTTCAGGTTATAATTGGTACTGAAACCGTTTTCATTCATTTTATCGTAAATCTGTTGAGTCAAAGTTTGAGAAGTTGTGCTTATGTT
Source organism: Macrobrachium rosenbergii (assembly GCF_040412425.1). Lineage (NCBI taxonomy): Eukaryota > Metazoa > Arthropoda > Malacostraca > Decapoda > Palaemonidae > Macrobrachium > Macrobrachium rosenbergii. The sequence goes on from NC_089743.1 coordinate 68,251,077, forward strand.
CAAGACTTGACTGATTAGTTTTACTCCATGTTTTAAGCAGCAAGTTTACTTTTGTTAATTATAACTTTTTCATACTTTTAACTATTCATGCTATTCTAAGCTCTCCTTGAGCGATGATCTACCTCAAAGTACAGTTCTTCTAATTCATATCCAAAATGCATATTCAGAAACTTGTGATTGTCTTCCAACTTTTTATTCTGAGCTATGGTTTACCTAAAAATAAAATATTTATGGTTCATATCCAAAATGCTTATTCAGAAAATTGGTTGTCTTCCATCTTTTTATTGTTTATTGTTGTTGTGGCTGGTTCGGGTTACTTTTAAAGATATGACCACTCAGGTTATAATCCATGTTACATTATTTTTGTCGTTTTAATCTTAAATAGATTAAGGTTCTACTTCAGATTCTGAATGTCACGTTCTGTTTTATTGTCAGCAAGCACTCGAAGTTTCTTGCAATGAAATGTTCAGTCTGATGGAAGGTACGTTAGTTAACATTGCAGCCAAAACATTAAAATATCATACTGCATTCAATGTTTAGCATTTCAAAAAGAAAACAGTAGAAATAGTAGGAAAGGTGACCGGATAGGGAAGAGTTATGAATCTGGTGGTATGGAAGCGACATATTGATAAAGGACATTGTGTGCATGTGAGGTATTGGAAGTGCCAGAGAATGGCTGGAATACCAGAACTTGCTGGAAAGGCCAGGAAGCAGTGTGAAAATAAGAAAATGGTGGGGATGTAGAAAATGATGGAAATCTGGGAAAGTTGTGTAAATAACATAAATTTGTGAGAATGCCAGAAAGTGGTGGGAGCAGATTTTATTTGGTACGAAATAAATGTGGGTCTTACTGAGTAATAGAAGTTCAGTGAAAGGTGGGAATCCCAGAAAAAATGTCGAATAATAATAGAAATTCAAATAAATAAATAAAATTTGTGTGAATCCCGGACAATAGTGGAAATATAGTAACTTGAGGAAATTACAGAAATTGATGCGCATGCCAGTATTTAGTGGAAATGTCAGTAACTGACAGAAACATCTGAATTTGATGGGAATCCTTACAAGTAGCATATATATATATATATATATATATATATATATATATATATATATATATATATATATATATATATATATATATATATATATATATATATATATATATATATATATATACAAACGTCCTTTATATAATATCCAATTCCTTTAATATCCAATTCGCTGTACCTCGGAAATAATATATTTTCATATATGTTACCTAAGGGGAATTTTTAGTTGATAATAAGTTCGTCATCCCGTATGTATGTATATATATATATATATATATATATATATATATATATATATATATATATATATGTGTGTGTGTGTGTGTGTGTGTGTGTGTGTACATTTATTTATTTATTTATTTATTTATTTATTTATTTATGAATATTTGCAGTCTCCCTTAACAGGTGAATTCCTGTGCAGTAAAACTTCCACAATATAAGGTGTGTCAAGCACCTATGAAGAAGCCTCATCAACAGCATGTGGAAACCCCCTTACATTCTTTGCCATTCACCCTTATTTTGTACGCTCTTTCACTCTTCCTATACTCCTATACTTGAAGGCCCTTCCTTTCATCCCATCTGCCTAACGCTCTGTAGGTGTACCTCTCCCTTTCTTTAACACTGATGAAGTATACATTCTTTTCACCACCCATCTTTCCTCATGACCGAACTTCTCAGAATACTCTGATCGATCCTTACATGAAAGTTAACCATTTTACCACCAGTCCTACGTTATCTCTGCGTATCTAATCCCGTTACTTCTTCTTAGCTACATTTGATATGCAAACAGCACATCTCAAGAGCTTTAACCTTTTTCTGATGCATCTTGGTGAGCCTCATGAACAGAAAAATTTCACAACACTAGCCACTTGATTAGTCTACACAGAAGACTCAACATCATTACATTAAACCTGTATACTCATTGCATCCTCCCCTTCCGTCTTGCCTGCGCTCACTCACTATTGCGATGTTGAGGCTAATACTCAACAATTCTTGTTAATGCCAGCTAACCATCTGTTTCTTTGTGTTCCTCAAGTCTTTTCTCCAGACTCGTTTCACCAGTTATTCATCCTTGTTTCTTTCTACAGGACCAGACCATCTCAAGACACTTTCATCCATCATTCCAACACTAATCTTTTTGCCACTCTTACATGTCTCCACTTTTCTCATCATTCTTTATGGTCTCCACTTTTCTCATCATTCTTTTTTCTCATATCACATACACCACATAAACAAATCGCCTCAACATCTTTTCATCTTATTTTTTCATTCACATTTAATATCCATAAGTCACTTCAGTAGAGGAGATATGTTCACTGACCCTGTTTACTTTCCTTTTGGACCTTCACTCCAAATGGCAGTACGTGTACTACATTTCATGCTTCACATATACAGTGACTTTCCTTTTTCTCACACTGACTTCATTTGGAATGTCTGCTCGTAGATAGTTATACGACTCTACTACTTCCATTCTCTCACCCTCCATATTAACAATCACTGTTTTATCTTCATTTTTTCAGTTTACTTTCATAAACGTAATCTTGCTTACATTTACTCCCAACTTCCCCGTGTTGTAAACAGCTTCAAAATCATTCATCATTCTCTGGAATTTTTCGTCCCCATCCCCAGTCAGTTCTGTATTATCTGCAAACATCAATCATTCCATTCATAACCCATCTTCTTCTTCCATAAGTTGGCACCTATATCTGCTCTCTTTTCTCTCGGACTCCCACATCACTCCATCCGTGGACGTCAAACAGTCATTTAGACTTGACAGCCTTGTTTCATCCCAAAGCCAGTCACTCTCTCTTAAACTCTTAACACGAGCTTCATTTCCATCCTAAACTCTTTTTATCACTCAGAATTTTGTCTGGTGTACCATATATCCTTAATAAACAGTTTTATCAAAAACTCTCTTTATACCACATGCAGGGTTTTTCATTTATGTTCATATTTCTCTCTTAACTATTTTGTAATGAATACTTGATCCATGAACCCTTTTTTTAACTAATACTGTTCTTCGCTTAACATTCTTCTTGTCATCTCGTACTTTCTTAATGAAAATCTTATAATTCATCTTCTCTGGTGTAGTAAGTAAAGTAACGCTCATGGATGTCTTGCAGTCTCCTCTACCATCATTACTCTTATACAAAGAAGCAACATTCTTTTGTAACCCTAAATCAAATCATCTACACACACACACACACACAGACACACACATACACATGCATATACATACATACATACATACTGCTTTTTCACTGTATCCCGCTTTCTCACTTGTATATTTCCATTTTCCAAAGTTCTAAATTGCCGGCCATTTTCTTTAGCAGTATTTCCTTAAGTATTCTCAGATTTTAATCCATTTCATTGCTGCATCATTCAGCTCCTGTCTTGTATCCTCCATATGCAACATTTGCTTAAAACACTCGCTTCTTTCATTCAGTGCTGCCGATAGCATCTCTCTCTCTCTCTACACACACACACACATACATACACACACACACACACATACACACGGACACACACATACACCCACACACACACACACACACACACACACACACACACACACACACACATACACATATATATATATATATATATATATATATATATATATATATATATATATATATGTGTATATATATATATATATTTATATATATATACATATATATATGCATATGTATGTATTTGTGTGTGTATGAGGGTGCGTGTTTGTATGTGCTTATGTAAAATTGCCTCATTAGTTAGTGGTTAAATCACTCACTTCACTTAGCTGTGAATCTGAGTTTTAATTCCTTGATAGAATGGGGCAAAATAGATAATTGTTAATGCCATAGAAGTAAATTTAAGAATAGAACTTGCAAATGCTGCGCGAAGAGGAAGAATTACACTGGCAGTAAAGTGAGTAATGTAGCAAGTAGGGTAGGGAATATTTGCAACTTTTCCCACTTCATTGCCCTCTCCTGCATACTTTTCAATTTTCTTGTAGTCCTTTGTCCGGTATCTCTATCTCTCTGTTATCTCATTGTCTCATGCCTTCTGTCCAGCCTTTTGTTGATGACCGCATGGTCACATCAACATATAGACTGCAACAGCTTCAGTGATATCTGCATTTATTTTGTAAGTTCAAACTGAAAGGTATTGTCCAGCATCTCACTACTATAGGCAGTCAGGGTAAGCTCTTTTAGTTACCCACCTTGATTGAAGTTCAGGAAGGACTGTAGGACTCTTTGGAGACTGCAGCAGTCTTGGAGGTCAGTCCTCTAGTCTTAGCAGCACTGATTCATTTGAGATGAGGGCCTTCTCCCCTCTCCTTGGTTTACTTTTCTAATTTGCAAAGGCAGGATGGTCGCCACTAGCCTTGGTCATGCGCTACTACCAGACCTGGCAGATTGTCCTTTGACATTATAACCTTAGATGTACCAGATTAGATCAGCGTAAAGCCTGCACTAGGCAGATCAATTTTCTTCATTATATGCCGACACTTAATATCAGACACAGAAAGACTATCATTAGGATGTTATGCTTATTGTGTTTTTTTTTTATTTATGATAGATATTCTACTAAAGTTTTGCCATTGTAAGAAATGCAGTCAAACCATGGAGCTTAAATTATTTGTCATTATTTCCTGGATGTTCATTCATTACTTCTGTATCCCTTCTTCTACAGTGGGCTGCTTTTCCTACTGAAGCCACTGGGCTTATATTATTCTTCTTTTCCAATTAGGGTTGTAGCTTGGCTTATAGTAAAAATGATAATGTGTAATATATTTTATGCTAAGTGTGGCATTAATTAGGTGCTACTGGCTTACCTTAAATGGATTCAGTTAAGCTGGTGCATGCAGATGCATGTCACCTGTGCCCTCCTATTCCGAATCTCTGTATACAGTTGCTCCTAAACCACATTAGTCTGAATGATCTCCCCAGCACATTTAGTCCAAGTTTCAGCAAACCAAAGTTACCTAATATTATTGCTGAAAGGTAGACTTATTAAATTAAATTAATATATTCCATGACCCCTTAGTCGCCTAGTGCCTTCAAGACTTCTTCAGCTGATGGAGAGTAGGCTGTTGATTGGTGAACGCTCACATTGTCATTGAAATTGTCATATTTTTTATTCCTTTTTATAAATTTGTCCAAACCCCACTGGGCACTGGTCCAGAGTTTCTGAGGCCTGCAGTATGGACCTTTAGTGTGTGATTTTCAGCAAATGTATGATGAATTTTCAGAAATGCTTCAAAGGTGACTGTTGATTTTGTACAGAAGATAGTCAGAAAGTTGAAATGGAGAGAGAGCCATAATGAGATTCCGTGTAAAATAATAGTGATATGTTAATCAAGTGTCTGACAAGAGTGCGTAAGGTACTTATAGGCGAGGAAAAAATATTCACATTATGAGGAGAAAAAGTGGTGGGGTACATCTATTCAGAATGCCTGAGATAATGCCGTGATTTAAGAGCATATAATTTTATTTGTATTTTCTGAAATTAAACTTGCGGTTTCATCTTATGCTTAGTTTAAATTCCTTCTCTTGAACCTTATGATTCCTTTCCCTTTTTCGTTTCCTGTTTGTCGCTTTCATGTCAATATCATGTAATTTTATTGTCGGCAACTGAAAAATCTTCCTCACCCATAAGTGATCTTTCTGTCCAAATACAAATCCTGTTTCAGTAGCACATTATCGTATTCTTCGTTATTTCTGAAAAAATTAGCAACAAGATAAACTCTCTCTCTCTCTCTCTCTCTCTCTCTCTCTCTCTCTCTCTCTCTCTCTCTCTCTCTCTCTCTCGCTTCGAGTTTCACCATCTCATCTCTTCCATTACCTCTATCACTGGCAATCAAAATTCAATACGCAAATCATTTTTTTGGTGCGATATACCTTCCAATTCAAAATAATATTGAATGAAATCCCCGGGATGGTCGTTTTGGTTCCAAAAGCTTGCAGTGCCTTCTCATTAGGAAAATTACCGAGAGGATCTCGCATAAAAAGATTTCTGTGGCTTGTCATTGAGTGGTGGGTCGCAGGTTCCTGGGGCTCGATCAGAGATCTTGCACTTATAAAAATTGCCTCTGGAATATATATTCTCCCCTCCCCCTTTTTTTTGTGGGTGTGGGGATGTTAAGGGCAAGTCAAGAAGGTTTGCTTTATGCTGGTTTAGGGCATATGTTCTCAGGTTAGGTTTATCTTACGTTCCGAATAAATGCGGAGCAGATATTATGTCAAGCTGGAGACGTATTTCTAGCTTATCATTTAGAATATTTTACTAGTAAAATAATATTTGCAAAAGGATAGACAGTGCCAGATTACGTGAAAATTTTATAAAAATTATAATAATCTGTGCTTCCATGGTTTTAAGGTGTGCGAAAAACCTGAAGCGATATCTAGATGATAACTATTGTCAACATTTTTTTAGTGTGAAGTCTTGAAAATGATTTATTTTTTCCTTTGAATTCTTGCGACACTTTTTACTATTTCATCACTACATTTACTGCTATTTAATCTTTCTTTTGATAAATCTAATCATTGGTAATTCAGAGGGCAATGAATATGTAACCACAATTATGAAATAAATTTTTATCCCTGTAAACAATAATCTCGATTATTTTATAATGAAGGTGAATTGAATATGGATAGAACGTTCCAATTTCGGTAAACATAATGCTTAATTTAAGGTCTTACTTAAAACATAAACAAATGTACGCCTTCTAATCTTTCGTGAAAGTTTGTTAGTTTCACAAAATTTATGGTGTATCAAAGTAAAGTTAAATAGAGAAAATCATGAAAACCATCCAAACAGCACCTACTGTAAGGTGATGCTGTTTTACTGGGTATTTTAAGTAACCTCAAGTGCTGCTATTTCTGTATAATTAATTTGCATCATTAATTAAAAGTCTTGATCGGAGCCGTAAAAAGAGGGCGCGAATTGAATTCTCAAACTTGAAGAGTTCAAATTAGAACAGTTTTTGACGACTCAATTCAGCCGGAAGGAATTTTAATTTGAACATACATGAATGGAAGTTGTGACGTGAACTTCTGGCATAATGGCGATGGTAAAGTGTTACTGACGACCAGTTTGTTAGGTGTTACAGCTGTTGTAAGAGTTGTCAGTTCTACTCAAGAGTTACACGATTGGCGTAGCAAGATATGTTTTGGTATTTCAGTGCTCTTGTAAGTTGACCGCGCATAAGTGGATGCCTGAAGTACCAGAGTTGCACTCATTTGAAGACGACAGTCTTATTTTATAACTGTGATGTCACTTAAACCATTTTCTGAAGCCTCGTGAAATCGCCTACAGTACATAAAAACGGTTGAGGCCTCACCTTATAATTTCAATAAGATTTATTTATCATATCGACTTAAAATCTTCAAAATCATTTCTTCCAATATTGCATATACTGTAGAGTGAGAGGAAGTAGCCCACTAAATCTAAATGTTTACAGTTGCATTTTTAGTTGTTCTAGTCACTTTTGCTTAAAGGAAGCAAAACTGGTAACAAAACGACTATAGTAAATTTTACATTTAGTATTCCCGAAATAAACTGAAATAAACAAAAATATCTCAAACACCGCAATATATTTATTGCATATTTAACGCAGGCCTTTATCTAAATGAATTACTATTTGTTCGACATAGGTATATATACTTGTAGATTAATATGTACTTGACATATGATGCACGTCACTTTATTGCCTTTTAAAACTGTAACTTGATGTACATTAAGTCTTGTTTCACAAATGAACCTCAAATATTTCCTAAACATTGATGTATTATTCATTCTATTTTTCAAGAGTATTCCTTCATTGATGTGGAATTAGTGGCTGCAACTTTTCGATTTGGTTCAGATCAGCTAAGCTTGGAAGCCAGTTCATACCAACTAATCGGGATGCCCCTCAAATGATTCATTTACGAAAATAGCAATATGGGCAACAGCAATATGGCAAATAGGCTGGTGTAACGGCACACAGTATTCGATAGACTATAGAAGTACACATTTGTCGACATATTGCGCCCAACAGTTTTCACTCATCATCGCACAGGGGTAATGTTTAAAGGGAAAATGAAAAGGATTACGAAATGTTGATAGAATTTGAGGAACTTTTATTAGCATCACTGCTTGCCGGAACTCGACGGGTATTTGGATCACGAGCGTAGCCCAAAAACCTCTGCGAATTGGAAATATTTTTGTTGTTAGTGCTGTGTAATTTTCCCTTCAGTGAAGAAGACTAACTCGAAATGATTATTTTCATGGTTTTATTTTAATTTGTTCCATTATTCCTCCTGCATCATGCAGTTCTTACTTATATCGCACAGGTCAACTAAATGAAACCCTTGATGCTTCAGATTGATGAAAGTTGGTTAAAAGAATGATAGATTTTCATGGGTGAGTTCAGCTCTATGTTATTGACATTGTTTCATATATATATATATATATATATATATATATATATATATATATATATATATATATATATATATATATATATATATATATATATATATATATGTATATATATATATACATACACATACATACATACATACATACATACATATATATATATATATGTACACATACATACATACATACATACATACATACATGTGTGTGTGTGTGTGTGTGTGTGTGTGTGTGTGAAACAATATATGTATATAGAATCTACTGGTCACTTTTTACCAGATATGTATGTATGAAATAGCTACAATGCCCTCTCCTGTCTCATGAGGTCTATGGTTAGCGAACTTGCTCGTGAAGCAAAGCGCCTAATTTCGATCCTATAGGAGGAAATTTCATTGGCCCTTTTCATTGGAAATCCTTTGTGGCTTGTGCAGTGAATTATATCCCTGTAATTTAGTCAACTCTGGTGGGTGGCAAAAGGTCGTGGTACCAGTATTTAGTCCCAGACAATAATCACTGCCACATTCGTACTTGAATTAGTCAGTTGTGAACGAACCCCAGTATGTAAAACTCTCAGAGCAATAGTAATATGTTAAACTAAAGAGAAGGGTCTAAGTAGCAAATTGTACCCCTTATATACATTGCGTCATTCACATCTCTCTTGTGCGCACTTTGTTAGTTTGAAAGTTTTGACACCCATCCATTACAGTACATGTTTCACTCCAGCTATTCAGCAGTTTCTATTTCTTCCACTCCTTCCACTTTACAGTTCCAAATTGTGCCCTTTTTTCTAAGTCCTATCATCGTCCAGTCTTTACACCAGACCAAACCATCTTTAAACATCCTAAGTCATTTTTTTTATAATAACCTTTGTGCTTCTTATACACATCTTGCATTTATCACCCTTTCAATTCGTACTATCCTACAGGTGTGCACAATATGCAAACTGTACTTCTTTGGAGCCTCAGGCCGTATTTCTTTCATATGTATTCAGTGTCCACAACCTTGGCTTGTATAGAGTCTTCAAGTTCCTTTCTTGCCTTATGATCACACCCTGCCAACATACTTGCTTCACTTATCCAGTGACTTGCCTATCATTTACCCCGTCATCATCTGATATATTTGCTTACAAGGACTGTATGAATCTATTATGCCACTCTCCAATTAAACAGTTATTGATTTGTCTTCTTGGTTTCCTTTTACCTTCATAACATCCTTTTCACACACATGGTCAATTAATTTCATCCTCTTAAAGACACTATCAATCTTAACTTAGTTTTTGTAGTTTTTCTTCATTATCCCAAGTTAGTACTTTGTCATCTGCAAATATCTACCATTCCATACTCCAGTTACACCCCTGTTCTCATCGCACAACTTTGCACCTGCATCTACTGTCCTTTCTCCACCCTGCTTTTAAAGTAAGCTAGTCCCTCTTGCATACATAATCTGATGCACCATTCGCCTCCATCATAAAAACTTTTTCACACTACTACGTTCAGCAGCCTCCCCATTGGCGCTCTTTTGATTTTATAATAACCTTGTTATAGGTCCTTTGATGCCTCATATGGCTTGCCTTTTTACTTGCATATATCTTACTGTTTCATAAAAAAAACCTAGATTCTAATGCACCCTTTCCTGTCTACTCCCGCATCATTCCTCCCTTAGGATTCCTGTTATTTGCTTCTACTGCAGCATCTTACTTGGGATCCCATCAACTTCTGTTATTTTTCTTCAACGTCATAATTCCCCACCTTATGTAAAAAAAGTCATGTCCTTCAGTGCTCTCAAACTTACAGCAACCGTTTGATTTTTGCACAATTTACCTATACCTCTCATCTGCCATCCCCAGTTGATAAATCTTTGAAGTTCTCACTGTATTGACCCTTGGCTGTATCTTTGCACAGTTATCTCTCCATTTCCATATTTTACTCTGAGTTCCTTTCTGTCTGCATTTACTCCCCTAAAGGCCTTTCTAATACCACCACCTCTTCCTTTGTTTATTGCTGGCATGCTTTACTTTTTTCTTGCATGTTACCTGTCACTAAGTTTCTCATTTCCTAATCCCACCATTCATTGTTTTTATTTCTTCTTCCACAATCCTAAACCCAAAGATGACACATGCTACCAACTTTGACCACAAGCTGAAATTTTGCCGTCTTCGTACACTCCTTCAGTCCCTTGTATATTTAACTGTAGTTAAATATATGCTCTCCTCACATACCACTTAACAAACTTACTTGCCTTACTTACCCATACATCTATATTCCAACCCTTTTTTAAATTCCAACTTCCATCTGTCATAACTTTTTCTTTACCCAAATGATATGCAGATCTGCCTCCAACAATTCCTCGTATCTATTATCACATGGCATCAATAAAATTACTTTTCCACCTAACCTGAACTGAAGATTTTATTGTCATACTTCAACAACCCACTGACGAACAGGTAACGAAATTTACGTAAAAGTATATTTATTTCTTTGGAAATCGTGTGTTTTCAAGAGTCACGCCTTTTCCCGACCACTTTTAATAGACAATTTCCATTCATATTTACTCATGGAACTCCATACTGACCACAAAGCTATCTCTTTGTAGTCCCTTACCCTTCTATTTATATCATGCAACACTGACATGCTGTCATGCTTAAGGGGTATACGTATTCACACTTCCAAAAACACTTTTTTACTTCCATGTCTTTTCAGTGTGTCTATATAGTCTCTTATTATAATATTGTCCCTTGCCACGTTATATCATTTCCACTCAGTATCTAGATGCCCGACTTCATCTTCTACACCAAATCCTAGCATATTCCGAGCCCAGCGATATAATATTCTGTTCTGTTCTTGGTTTTTATAGCAGCAAGGTCAGTTTATTGTGAAATAAACCCATTTCCTTGGTTATTTCGTTGCTTTAAATGACACACGTGTTGAGAAAGCGATTATGTTATTGCCACTCAGCAGGAGTGAACACTTGGTTAATGACGTCGGTCTCATGCTAGCACTCATTTACCATTTAAGAGACATTACCTTCACTGAGGATCCACAACCTTCACCATGCAGCTTTTGCGGGTGTGTGTACGTACGTGAGTGTGGGAACTATATCAATATTAGTGTAACCTGAAAAGGATGTGTTTCTTCCAAAATTCCACTGACTTCCATTTTTTCAGTGTAAAGTAAAAGAAAATCAGTCGTATACAATCGTTAAATATCCAGTTGCATTAACTGTTCAAAAGCCCAAGGCTTAATTTAAGTAGTTGCACCAGCTTTCATATGAAAACACAATTTCAACTATAAGAAAATTCAGCCATCTAAATATGCAGTGATTAGAGCGATTGAAAAGTTAACATGTAGAAGTATAGTCTACTTATAACGAAAACATATATATATATATATATATATATATATATATATATATATATATATATATATATATATATATATATATATATATATATACACTCACGTAGATACATACATATGAATATGCATAAAAGTTTTGTAAAAAGTTGTGAGTGTTGAGGAAGAGAAACATTGGGGAAAGTAATGAGTATGTTTCGCGTAAAAGATAACTTGTGTGCTATTAAATGATAAAGAAGCTTCCGTTCGGATTTGTTAGAGTAAATGTGGCTGGCTTAGACCACAAGTGAGTTAACACATGTGTTTATGTTTCCTCAGCTATCGTGGCATAATGGGATAAGAAAAAGACTGAAGATGTAAGTGCTAGCTTGAGAGATAGGAGAAAACCATGATTGAAGTTTGATTCGCTGATGTTTACTTATGGGAAGAGTGTAGGTGATGATAGAAGACAGGGTGTGGATACTGATAAAAAAAAAAAACTTCGAATTTATTGTCAAGTGGTGAGAGGTGAAAGTTAACACGAGGAAGAATAAGGTAATGAGGGCAAAGTGAAGTCCAGTGGATGAAGAAATGAATGCCTGTTTGAATGTCGGAAATATGGAAATGGTTTTTTATGTAGGTATTAGGTAATAGATGTAATATATGATTGTGTATAAAAGCGAGCCATAGACTGCAAAAAACAAGGAAGGTAGCAGTAATTTCAGGGAAAAAAATCTCAGGATTTGGAATAGGAGAGGAGTTTATGAAGCCAAAAGTTTAAATGCATGAATAGGTTATTGAACTATGCTGCTTCAAGGAACCAAGATGTGGACGTAAGTTCAAATGGTGGGAAAGCAGAAAACTATTTGAACAGCAGGAAAGGTTGAAGAGTAATAAATATTGATAAATTGATAAGTAACTGTTACTCTAGACTCCAGGTTTTTACAGTCTCCCAGGCAGTCGAAAATCGTGTATTTGCATATACGGTAATAGATTTTTTTTTAGTGACAGCCGTTCGTATTCGAGTGTTACCAACTGTTCTAATTCTAGAGTGTCTTGCTCATTGCATCATCACTGATACAGCTCAAGCTGCTCGTGCGAATAGTTCATCGTTTACCCAAGATAGAGCGTGAAACTATTGAATGAAGGTTACAAAACGAGATGACCCAGCCATAAAAAAAGTATTTAAGAGATGACAAATTGCTCTTCATCGGTTAGCAGATGTTTCTGTCATTTATGAATTGGAAAGGTTATTGAGAAAATCACCTATTGGAAGTGAATAAATTCATATATTCCAGTCATATGGTGTGATAAGGGAAAACTAAAATTAATTGACAGTTTTAGCTTACGCTCTTGGACAAGTTAATGTTTAGAACAAGGTAAAGATATTCATGAGAAGACCAAAAGGACGAGAATAAACTACTGAGTATTTGTAGTGAAATCAAGTAATTTCGGAAACATTGCTTACAAATAATAGCAACTTCAAATGATAAAATTCAAGTTTGTTCTTTCTTGCCAGGGCTGTTTGCAACCGAGATCAACTAAAAACAAATAGGTACCTTTCTGTCAAGGTATTCGCTCTGATTGCCTTTTGCATTATAAATGTGACACTATTAATTTAATTTCTTTCTGGCGATGGTGTTCTGTTCAGTTACTCCTCAGGTATCAGATCAAGGGCCCTTTGTCTTCATCTCTCTTCAGGCGAGTTAGAAGTGGACCTGTGAGGTCACTTACAGCCTCTGGAAAGATTGTTCCTGATTTTCATTTAAGGAAAATAATGTTTTAATCCCTATAAGCGAGACACTGTTCTGTCAGGTAATTGTTACCAAATTTTTGTACCAAAATTATTGAGAACTTGGTGCAAAAAGAAAAATAAAACACGCTTGGTACTTCGGAGGTTAAGGAAACGCCCTTGTAACTTAGTTTTGGAAAAAGATGACATGTGACCCTGATATATAAAGAAACTTACTTGAACGTTTTTGTGGAGAAGCTTTCTTGATCAATAGGAGCTGTAAGACATCTACATAAATTGTTATGTGCCCTAGTGTTGAAAAGGTGATGTATACAGTATAGATCTCTTCGCAGTCCTTTGCGTTCATGGTGTAA
>NC_089743.1:68269970-68294970 GCF_040412425.1 Macrobrachium rosenbergii
TGCATAATGGCCGTGAAGCCACTGAAAACTTGGCGGAACAACTCAGAGGGCCAAAGCTCCTCACAGTAGAATTTCTGCTGAAATTCCACCTGGCCCATGTAGAGGGCGTAAGGAAAGGTAGACGACAGGGAGAACAGCCATATGGATATGATGATGAGGTAACAGGTTGTCACCTTCAGTCGAGGTCGAAATGGATACAGGATAACGAAGAACCTGTCGATGGCGATGGACATTAGAGTCAGAGACGAGACGTAGACGCTTGTCCCTTGGGCCATGGTGACGATATGGCACAGGACACTACCAAACAACCATTCGCCCATGAACGTGTACAGTGGCGTGAAGGGAACGGCGAGTACGCACAGCAAAATGTCAGCAAGGGCAAGATTAGTTATAAAATAGTTCGTCACCGTGTGCATGTTTTTGTTACGGAACACTACATAGCAAACTAAACAGTTCCCAAAAATCCCGAGCAAAAATATCGTGAAATACTCAATATAGAAGATGGCTTGAGTCACTGAATAAGACAAAATGTTACTGTCCAACAAAGACGAGTTGTTTGTTGAGTCAAGGGTCAGGTTGTCCGAGAGAGAGTCATTCTGTAATTTCGTGAAGTTCTGGTCATCTAACCACCATCCAGTGTCATTCGGGAGAGTTTGTAAGTCACCCAAAGACTCCATCCACGGGCTATATGCGCTAGCGTCAGATTCGACCATGATTCAGGTCAAAATATTCAACAGATGTATCACACAAGGGAGTGAATGTGCCATTAAGAAAGTTAATTACTTAATTAACATCGGCGCCAACTGATTCAGAACTCGATAGAGTTGAAAACTTTATGAGCAGAACTCGTAGATGTTTTCATCCTTTCCTTCAACTTTGTACGGAGCCGTGGTGAAAATAACTTTTAATCAAAGATTTTTCCCATAAAATTCAAAATAATGTGTCAGTAAAGAAATGATTCCACTGAAACTTCTTTATCTTGATCGTTCAGCAATGTCCGGGTTCAGCGAGTGTCACTGATATGAACCTTGGCAGTCCTTCTCTCGCGGATGTCTGGGGGCAACTGGGTTACTGGAATGCTGTCTGCGCCGTTGCGGGCTCTCCCACTCGAGTCTCGCACCGTCTCAAAGCGATCCCTTTGCTGGCCGCATGGAGGTGATTTCACCAGCACGGACGCCTGCTTGATGTGCGTCGGGGAGACTATGTACGTTTACATGGTATTATTTTTTTATATAATTACTCATTATTGTTATTGCCCGCAGTGATAAAAAGACCACAACCTACGGAAACAAATCAGTTTCAGAAAAAATGTCGCCGTTAGTAGGTGTTGGGAAACATGTACATTATGCATCATTCATTTATTCATGCTAAACATCCGGGATTTTAAATACAACGTACACTAATTTATTAATTGGCTAAGTGGATACTTTCTAATTATTTTCATACACCATTAAGTGTTCTGTGTAGTTGAATTTGGGCTTTTTGTTAATTTGATCTACATGAAGTATATATTATCTCTTGATTTGCATGCCTCTTTACAGCTTGGTTTGACTATTTACATTTTGAAGAGCACAACCAGCGACAAATAGCGGATCCTTTGGTCTTCCTCCTTTGCTTTCACTAGTTTTTTAACATCATTGATTTCAATAAGAAAATAGATTAAAAAACAGCCTTCAGTCACGTAATTATTCGGGGTTATCATTAAACCCCAATAACCCTAATATACAGTAGTGATGATTTTGTGTGTTCCGTATGTCGTCGAGGATATTGTTCATATTTAATGTATCTCAATATTAATAAAGCTGTTTCATCGCTGTCGTGATGGAATGGGCACAGTCGAAATCAGAAGAGGCAGGAGAAGACGACCCATCATTTGCAGGCGACAATATTAAGAGAGGTACATGAAGAGGAGGAGGCGTATAAGAATAGAAGAAGCTGGGAGATGTGAACAAACACAAGGAAGATGAAAATAGGTGTCGGAAGAGAAGGAGGGTACGTGACAAGAGGGATGGGAGTGTGTGTAGGAATACGAATTGAACGGGAGAGGCAGAGGTGTGTTATGGACAACTGTTACTCTGATGCAAAGGAAAAGAGAGAGTAATGGCTATAGTTAGAGTATGAGGAAGATGATGATGAGAAGGAGGAAGCGTATAGGAAGAGGAGGAGGAGGATGGCTATAGGAAAATGAGGAAGAGGAAGAGAAGCCGCAGGATGAAGGGAAACCAAAGGGCTGAAAGATTAACAGGAGGAGAAGGGGTGCTTTTAGAGAGGAGGAATCTTAATCCACATGTTTTCTTAGGAGAAGGAGGATGAGGGAAGAGTTTAAGGTAACTGAATAAAATCTAAGATTTAATTTCGAATTTCCCTTTAGAAAATACATACCCAAGAATTTCATTCATATGTAAATGTATACATACGTAAGGACGAATATTTATATATATATATATATATATATATATATATATATATATATATATATATATATATATATATTTACATTTTAAAATTCATGTAAAAAACGTAGAAAGTAACTGCAGATATGTAGCAGTGATGTTTTCACTTACATTAAAAACTAATTCAAAATACTAACTGCACTAAATTTTAGTAGTATTATAGCTCCTTTGTTTTTATGTTGTTACGTAATTTGTGTTCTTCTTTTGCTTGATTACATTTTTACCAAATCTCTTACCTTTTCATTTTATTGTTCTGTTCCTTATAAGTACGTAAAATCTGACAAAATATCTTTAAATGTATATGCACATGTATAACCACAGTATATATATATATATATATATATATATATATATATATATATATATATATATATATATATATATATATATATATATATATTATATATATATATATATATATATATATATATATATATATATATATATATATATTTATATATATATATATATATATATATATATATATATATATATATATATATATATGTATATATATATATAATATATATTTTATATGTATATATACCAGGTGTTTCAAATTAGAGGCCCCCTCCACAGAACAAATGGAAAGTTATGAAGTTTTCTGCTATAGCCTATCTCCAATTTCATTATTTTAAGTTTCTATTAAGCTATTTTTCATTTTACATTTCTTGTATTTTCAGACTGAGTGACGGAGTTACATACAGCCATGGCTAACGACTCGGAGGAAATCAGATGGATTGACCGAATCCGGGCTAAAACCTTCAGAGAGGCCAGGGATGCTGGCACATCCTTCATTTCACATTCCTGGATAGCTAAATACATTAAAAGAGATGAATCCTTTGTTAAAAAAAACTGGAAAAAAAATCCATATGATTATCATCGCAAAAAGTGTGAGAATCTTGGAAGGCCTGAAGTCCTTTTAGTGCAGCAGATTGCTGTAAAAATCGTTCAGATAGTGAAACAAGCATGAAATTTGGCACAAACATTCCTAAGACTACGCTCTCTTAGAAAAGGGCGCTGGCCACCTGAAAATCCAAGATGGCGGCTATTTTTCAAAATGGCCGCCATCTATGTTGAGATTCACTGGTTTGGGAGCATCTATTGGATGGAATATGCCAGTTTTTTTTTTTTAAACCTCGACTTTTAGGTTATAAAATGTTCCATACCACACATTTATTGAAAACCCTTACTAAATGAATTGTAACCAAGATGGCGTACAAAATGGTTGCCATAAAAGTTTTTTTCTATCCACAGCGCTAGCAGACATAGAGACCAACTGTTTTTATTTAATGGTATATTCATGTGATCAGACAGTTTAACTAATATGCTATTTTCAACTGAAATAGTAATGGTATGGTCACATACAACATTGTGTCTAAGACTGTAACCATAAAAGAAAAAGAAGAGAAATACGGACTAAACGCAACCAATCTATGTATAGGTCTCTCAACCTACACCTTTGAAAAATTCGAGGATAAGAAGGTAGGCATAGCATGACACGTTGGATGCTCAAGCTAGATTATCTACTGAAGTGAGGCAATATTTATCTAGACTTCACATTTGCAAGTGCACAGAGCTGTGCAGGGAAGACCCAACTTGTAGCACTTGCACCTTTCCCGACAGCCTGATTTGCATCCACATTTGGTAAGCTGTTGGCAACTCTTGGCTAAGGGGCGAGTTGGTTGTCCAGAGGACTTGCCATGCTTCACCAGACTTTTGCCATCCCCACTCAGCAGGGTTCTCTGGCTGTGGCTGACACTGGGTGGCCTGCCCCCACACACAACCAGCCTGGTACGCAGCACGCTTGGTGTGTTGGAGGAGAGCTCCTGGTTGGTGGAATGGCCTCATATGCCCTTTGTTTTCTGGCAAACATATCAAGTCTAGCCTCATCCACAGTGTCAGCAGTGCTGGATCTTTCATACATAAGTATGACAAACCTCTCCAGGACCTTCAGGTCACTCTCTTCCACTCTGAGAGGGTAGTGACTCAGTTTGGAGAACACAGTGGAGGCCTCTGGAAAGATGTTCCATGTCTGCCAGGCGGTCTTCTTGCCCTTGCTCCGGAAGGCTGACACTGTATCACAGCCTGTGAACGCATGGAAGAAGAGCATGCCATTCACCTTCTCCTGGCCCAGAGAGTTGCACAGGTCATGCACAGCAATCCAGCGCAGGCTCTGGCCTTGGCCAAATGCCACCCATAGCTTCTCTAGCCCTAGATTGTGGAGAGTGGAGAAAGCACTGACTGCAAAATGACAAGAACATCTGTGTCATTTGCTTTAACTGTGATGGTCTTGGCTCTATGTTCTGTGGCATATTTGGCATGGAGAAAGATGCGGGTGTCAGCTTCCTCATGAGAGCACTTTTCCAGTCCCCTGAAGACTAGCCTCATGAGTGCTGAGGACAGCAGACCCTTTCGTGGCAATGACAACATTTGTGGCAGACATCTGGGCAACTTTGTCTGCCAGGAACTGGAACAACTCTGTCTTGTTGGTATCGTGTCTTAGGAAATTGCGCCAGTTGGATGGAATTGTGTTCTTGTCTGTCACCTTGCGCCTTCCTCCTTGACCACGTTGGAGCCTGGTCTCAGCTTTGAGGCTGGATGTATTGTATACATCAAATACAAGATGTGATGATGTGTACTTGCTGCTATAGGATTGTATCACAGGCAAGAAGTCATAAAGTGCATAGCCCTCAAAGGTCTTTCCTTTCTTTGGTGGCAAAGGCATGGACCAAAGCTGATCCATCTACAATGAGGACATCAGTCTTTGGTTCTTTGTCTTCTAGTGTAACATGACTATCTGGCCAGGGTTCAGAAAATCAGTGACATCCTGCACTTTCTGCATCACGTGTTTGATCGTAGCAACAGAATGAGCCTGATCACGCAGGAGAGGAAGCAATGAAGTTATGGTTACTTCAAATTCTGGGCTTCTCTTCATTGAAGCGTGATGAGCTGACCACGTCAGATTCACTGCATCATCTATTTCCTGGGTGACTATGACCTTGTCTAGCCACTGATACTCCAGTGCAAGCTGTATTTAAGATATCTGTGGGTGGCTTTGGTATTGCAGTGTTTGGTGGCACAGGGTTCTTTGTTTGAAAGGAAGCTGGTGAGATGTTTGTGAATGTGTCCGGCAATTCAGGCACCGACCTCACTTTCTCAGGTGCAAACTTTAGTTGCTGTCTTTCCTGTCCAGTGTTCTCCTTGGTGGGGTGCTGAAATATGGAGATGCTAGTTCCATGGAAGGAGGTAGTGGCAGTAGTTGCAGATGGGTTGTGGTCGATGTTGTCCATCACTGCAGTGGTGAACAACCCTTTTTGCAGTACTGGGGACAGACCACACCCTCCTCCACATATTTGCTAACTGTGGCATCTCCCTAACTGTGCAGAGACCTCCAGTACTCTGTCATAAGAGATACTGAGGCCATACTGATGTAGCATTTCAACCAGGTTTCTCTTCCTGGTTTTGGCATAGACTGAGAGTCCCATGTAGACTGGGAATGGTGTTTCTCTGTCTTTGGAGTGTCTATGAGTTGTTGCTCCCCTCTTTGTATCAGGGAGTAGCAGTTGAACTGCATGAGCTGTGCAATGGCCTGGTCTGACTTTGATGCTCCAAATCGTAACTGTGACTTGATGTCAGCCCCATGCTCAACCATCCTACAAACTGGAGCAGGAGAGGAGGCACAGAATTTCGTACACAAGCCTCAGAAAAATGTGCCATCAAACCGTGACTGATGATCAAGTATAGACTTTCTGAGAATATTTGCTGCTTTAGCAATGATAACTGCCTCTGAAAGATCAGATGATTGAGCAAGTGCTTTTCCCACATCCTTTGAAATGCAAGTAATACATCTCTGCCAGATTTATGAGCCTCAAGTTCTGGAATTTCTGCCAGAAGTTTGTCTTTGAGTCTCGTGGAATTTACACTTGGTGACTCTACACCTAATTGTTCCAGACGTTGTTGGTAGAGGTGGCAAATATCTGCCAGCCGAAATGTGACTGGATCATCTGAACAAAGGTTGTTTTCAACAATGTATGTCATCAGTTCTGACAGAACTAGTGGATACACATCTGATTCTGACTCAGTGCTACCTTGGTCTTTCTCAAGGCTCCTCAGGTAGGACCTTTTTCTGTTGTAGAGGGCACAAAGACAGGCATGGTGATACTTAAACTCCTGTGCAATGACATCCCCACCAGTCAACTTAGCAAGGAGCTTGCCATCACTAAGTATCTCTGCACATTCACGCAATTTCAAGTCAAGGCCCTTAGTACTAGCCTGTCTGAGATCAGATGCAGGTGCCACTTTCTCACAGAAAATGCAAACTTCATTGTCATGACTGGTTCGGCGCAGTTTTGCGACTAGTCTCAGCGTTGCTGGTCTGGTCATTGGATTGTCGCTTTCTTGCACGGTCCAGTTTAGTGTTGTTAAACAACAAGCAACAGTTCACATGGTATTTTGCTGCATTTTTTCCTGAGAGTGGCCTCTATGCCATCACCTTCATCCAGCCTTGCTGGATCCATTATCAGTGGCATTTCATTAATTTCACTGAACATGTGAATGTTCCTTGCCAGCATTGTGTACCCATCATGGTCTAGGACATGATGACTTGGAGGTGATGTCAAGTGCTCACCTCTTTTGTCCTTCTGACAAAGACAACACAAACTCAGTTTGTTTTTCTACTGCTCAATATTGGATTGGCATCACATTCTGCCATGATTTCACTTTGATTAAGGCCGAGGGTTATCCTTTTACCACCTTAAACAAAGCACACATTCCTGTATGGGATTCAACTAGGTTCGGTCTCCCTACACCTAGCCCGATCATTCATCCAGTGCCATTTAAGTCCCGTGTGATCTGTACACCATCCGGGTAAGTACAGAACCATCATGTACAGCCCCATACCCTTGGCTCAGCTCTCCCCTGCCGCTGGCACATCCTGTCTATTCAGGTGCGGCTATCTAACTATAGCTGGTCTGGGGCTGTTAGAAAGCATTTGGGACACTAAACTAAACTATACTACAACTACTAGTCTAAGACTACAGGATTAGTAAAGCTGGATTAGCTGGCACTGAACCCCATGCTGAGTTACACAGCAGTGATGTCACCAGTGTGCCCTGGTTGTGTGCAGACATACACTCTTTTACATTTATTAATTTTCCTTCAAAATTGATGAGTTATTCGAAAGAGATGGCCTCATTAGGATCTAAAACCACAGAAACCAAGATCCATGCTTAAAACGATAATTGTTGAACGGGCATTATTTCTCATTATAATTATTGTTTCTACCTTTTCTTGGCAGCCATATAGCCCCCATATTTAAAGGTAAACTGTACTGGGAAGCTACAGAAACATAATATTCACAAGAAATAGTATGGAAGAGCTTTACCATATTGCTAGAAGCAAATACATGCCATTCTAGTGAAAAATTAGCCAAAATCTGTCGATACTGGCCGCCATCTTGGAATTTGGCCGCCATATTAAATTTTTGCGTGGCCAGCGCCCTTTTCTGATAGAGGGAACTTTAAAGAGCACTTGTGCAAAATTTCATGCTTGTTTCACTATCTGAACGATTCTTATGAAATATGCAATTATCTGCTGCACTATTTCTCAGGAGTCAAAAGACATCATAGCTGAGGTAGTGGGTAGACCAAGAAAGTCTTTACACAAATTGGTGCTTGAACTGGAAACAAAAAGAGGAAAGAAGAGAAGTTATAGTGCTGTATATCGTGAGTTGAAAAAATCTGGTAACAAGCCATTTCATGTTATCAGCAAGCCCAACATCACTCAGCAACAGAGAGAAGACCGTGCATGGTTTTGTGGTTCATTTCTTAAAGATTGGGATGAAACTGACTTTCTCCATGTTGCTGCATTCAGATGAATTCTTCATTTACACAGTCAGGAAGCCAAATCATTTGGGCTGCAAAGTTGGATGATATCAGCAATGATGTGCTCTATCGCCGAGTTGTGAAATTTCCTGAATGTTTGGGAATTTTTCTGTTTCACAGACAAACAGTTAATGTGGATCATCAAAGAAAAAGGACAGTCATGGAATAGCGAATTTTTCAGAGAAACTGTGCTTACTGGTGGAGTATTTCCTTTCCTCAAAGATCCTGAAAATGTGTTATCTGTTGAAGTCACATTTTTGCATGATATGGCACCATGTTTCAAGGCTCTTCAGACACAGGAGCTGCTTCGAAACAGTGGTGTGGATTTCTTCTCGTCAAGTGAATTTCCTGACCTTAATGTGTGTGAAAACATTGGTAGTATCTTAAAGGATCATGTTGAAGCGCGCACAGTGAACTATGATGGTATACCAAGCCTCGACAACCTGCGAAGAGAGGTGACCAAAGTGCTCAGGGAAGTGGAGTTTGAGTCTCAGCTTTTTTTGCGACTTGCTGAAATCATACCCCTCAAGAATGCAGGCTGTGGTACAGACAGATGAAGGCCACGCAAAATGTTAAATACTCAGAGAGAAATTTAAATAAATACCTGTACTGAATTACTTTTGTTTTTGTCCATATCAATTTTAGTTTATGCTGTGAGGGGGGCTGTAATTTCAAAACACCCTGTTTTGAAATTAGAGCCCCTCAAGTAACATAAACTAAAATTGATATGGACAAAAACAAAAGTAATTCAGAACAGGTATTTATTTAAGTTTCTCTCTGAGTATTTTTGTATTTTGTGTGGCCTCCATCTGCAAATCAAAAAAAGCTGAGACTCAAACAGCCTGAGCATTCAGGTCGTCGAGGGGGTTCATCTGTGCGCGAGATTTTTGGTTTTATTTCTTTTATGATTATGATTGGCCTGAAAAGAAGGGAAAATCGAACCAGAACAATGTACACCAAACTTCTTGCAGTTGTCTTTTCTTTTTAAATTAGCGAGAAATTACGCTGACTGGACTGTTACTTTTTTTTTTTTATTTCGCCTTTTTAAGTTCATGTGCTTGCTCGTTATTTATATTTTTCCCCATGTGCATATTTTTCCTAAATTTTGGTTTTATCCAAGGGTTTCACAGATATATAGTTTCGAGATGTTTATAGCATTACGATAAATTTTTGTGTTATTACTAATTTGAGATCTGTATTTTTATGATCATTACGTGCTTCATTGATTTTCGCTACTTGATATCAGTAAGTTATCATGATTTGACAAGTGGAATTCGATTTTGAACTTGATTCACTACATAATTCTTGGTAACCATTTCCTCCGAAATTTTCGCCAAACTTTAGGACAGGTGACAGGGGAAACAGCTCTGTAACTTTGCGATTTGGATTTGGTAAACGGCGATTATCGTGAATGTATCGGAGGTCTTTCAGCAGAAGTTAGGTCCAGAATCGCATTCAAATCATCACCAGTCCAATCCTTGATTGTAGAAAGTGGAGAAATGCCACTATCTTATAAATTCAAAATAACAACGATGTGCAGGGGTTTAAAAATTATAAATAGTCCAGCAAAACCCAAAGATTTATTTAAAAAACCAGATTGTTTCTGGAATACAAAAATTACTCCATCCTTCCCTATTAGAGCTAATAGATTATTTATTAACAATGATCTTTATAATATTAGATTTTACAATTTTAACAAAATAATGCCTCCATGGATGATAAGTGCTCCCCAGATATGTAACAAACTATGTACAATACCAGTCAATAAATTGAATAACCCACTTGCTATGAAACTGTATGCTCTGGAACATATCAAGGTACACAGTAATAATCATTTATATACTGATGGTTCCAAAGATGATATGGGAGTTGGACTCGCTGTTTACGGAAACAATATAAAGAGCCAAGCCTCTTTAACGTAACAAAGCATCAGTGTTCACTGCTGAATTACTAGCAATAAAAACAGCATTAACAACTATATATGAAAACCAGTTTAACGAAGTAACCATCTTTAGCGATTCACTAAGCTCAATAAATGCAATAAACTCTTATACTCCAAAAAATCAAATTGTAAATGAAATTAGACATACATTACATGAAATGAAATGCAAAAGATATCTGTTACTCTATGTTGGATACCATCTCACATAGGATTAGAAGGCAATGAAAAAGCTGACACCTATGCAAAAGAGGCTAGAACACTCCCAATATCAGCAGAATTATTACCATTAGAAGATTATACTAGATACAGTAAAGTGGTGATTAAGAAGAAATGGCAAAATAACTGGAGGGAAAGCAATCTTAACAATAAATTAAGAGAAATAAAAGAAACTGTAGACCCGTGGCCATCATCTTATCAGAATCGCCGCAGGTTTTCAGTAATGTTGACACGGCTAAGAATTGGTCACACTAAACTGACACATGGTTACCTGATGAGTAACCCCCATGCCCCTATACCTATGTGCGAAATATGTAATGTACAAATAACAGTAAAGCATATTTTAAAGGTATGTCCAAAATATAGAATCCAAAGAGACATTTTATTTAGAAGATATTCTTTTGAAGATATACTGTCAGAAAATGACAAATTTTCACTTTTTAATATTTTAAAATTCCTTAAATTTAATCATTTATATGATAAAATATAAGATTCATAGAATAATTTATAATATATTCCTAATTAACTTAAAATATAAGATTCATAGAATAATTTATAATATATTCCTAATTAACTTAATTAATTCTTAGATTAACATAAGTCACTAGTTATAATTAAATTCGTAGAGAGTTTAAATAGTTTGTCTAATCCTTCGGGCCAGCCCTAGGAGAGTTGATATTAACTCAGTGGTCTGGTTAAAATAACGTTAAAAAAAAAAGTCCAGAATCCAAACCATTAATAATAATAATAATAATAATAATAATAATAATAATAATATATGAGGGGAGTAGACCCCCTTTCAGGCAGGTCTTATTGAAAAGGATGGCTTATTTTGCGAATTTATCGTATACAGGATCTTTTCTATTTTCCTTATAATTCGCTTTCCAGGCTCAGCGATGTTGGTCAAAGTATACCTTAGTTTAACCAGACCACTGAGCTGATTAATAGCTCCCCTAGGGCTGGCCCGAAGGATTAGACTTATTATACGTAGCTAGGAACCAGTTGGTTATCTAGCAACGGGACCTACAGCTTATTGTGGAATCCGAACCACATTATACCGAGAAATGAATTTCTTTCACCAGAAATAAATTCCTCTAATTCTTCGAACGCGGGCCCAGCACAGTGCTAGCCAAGAACGATATCGACCGATCCAAAGAGGAACTTAATGCTATGTTGGTCAGCAACTGGCCAATATTCATATTGGGAAAGGACAGTGTGATATGAGGAAAGTGTTTTTCTTGAATTAATCATTCAAGAATCTTTATTTTTTCGTGGTCTCGCTTGGTGGTTTGGATTCTAGATTCTTTTCTTATTTCAGTTTGTGGTACTGTCGACATGTTTCGACCAACTCGATGGCCCTCCTCTGGACGTGGTTGAGAAGGATCTGGAGAAAAAAGGCGCTCGGGTCGATATTTATAGGGGGGTCTTGATTGGTGCTCAATTGTGATTGGCTGCCCGGGGCAGGTCGTCTTGGGCGGAGCCTGTTCTCCCGTGTTGACCTAAATGCGTATACCGTACTGATAATTTTTTTAACGCATACAGTATATACCGCAAAGATTCTTCCTCTGTTACATCAGAAAGTGGGTTTGTGTTAATTGGACCTAATGTCAAGCTAGCCATATCCACTGTAATATTTTTTTTCTTGTATTATTGGTCTCGTATTCTTGATCGAAGTTTACACTTTTGAGGAGGTTGCTAGTCATGCAAATATCTAAATTTGTAAATTCACGCTCTTTATAGAATATACCCTTACTTGAAGCATTCGTTGACACTAACTCGATGATGAGCAGTCATTATTTGCTTATTTCCATTTATGTCGTTTTATCACTAATTAGTGAAACCTTTTTACCGAGAAGAAGATTTCTAGTCATATTTATAATTTACAGCACCTGGGTGATCATATGGTCCATTCATCAGTTCGAAAATCCCAAATAAAGTTTTAGTGGGTCCTGATTCAACTTTCGTGTTAATATATATTTACATGATAATTTGTCATTGGCATCTCTTATAGACCCATAAGTAATTGACATGAATATCACCCTCTCCTGTAAATTGTAATGACTATTTTACTTAGCGTTACGTACTCCAGTTGTTTTCATTATATCAAGTTTATATATGAGTTCTCTGGGTACCTAAGTCTTTATCAAAAGCATTCCGTGATTTTAGATCTCCTGTTATAAATGATGAATTAATTAGGTCAAAGTAGTAATTAAACAAAGAGGTAAATTCTGCAGTAACCTTTCAGTTACCGCTTAGTATTGGGACCGTTGCTTTAGTAAAGGAGCCAAAATACGCAGAATGAGGCCACGTGACACAGATTGACCTTGACCCCCCACTGCGCATGCACACTAAGTTTTTAGCGTCCTAGCTCACTTCCGCTCTTTACAGCAGTGCTTGGAAGGAACATGCTTAGTGTTAGGTCGTCGCATTGACTGTGATGGAGAGAGTTGAGCAGAGAATCTGCATCAAATTTGCCAAAAGCTTGGCGATACCTGCTCTCAGACGTGCGCGAAGTTGCAAAAAGTGTATGGAGAGGAGTGTATGAGCCGCACACGTTTTCAAGGTTGCCGACAAAATGTCGATAGTGACGAACGTTCTGGGAGACCCGCAACCAGCAGAACTGAGAAAAACATCTTTTTCTTCGACTGCAAGGGAGTTGTTCAACATGAGTATGCTCCACCTGGTCAGACAGTAAACAAGGAGTACTACTGTGACGTGTTGCGGCATTTGCGGGATGCCATTCGTCGGAAAAGGCCAGAATTGCACGCGTCTGGTGAGTTGCAATTGCACCATGACAACGCACCTGCCCATTCAGCGCAGCTTGTGCAGCAGTTTTTGGCCAAGCACAGCATCCCCCAGGTCTGACGGCCAGATCTCTCCCCTTGCGACTTTTTCCTCTTTCCAAAAATCAAATCCCACTTGAAAGGAAGTAGATTTCAGGACGACGAGGAGATCCAAGTGAATGCGACGAGGCAGTTGCTGATTAACCCAGAAAACGGGTTCCAGGAATGCTTCCATCAATGGAAACAGCGCTGGATAAAGTGTGTGGCATCCGAAGGGGACTACTTCGTAGGAAATTAAACGCTAAAATGGTACGTGTTGTAGTTTTTTTTTTTACAGCACCAGTCCTGATACTTTATGATCACACCTCGTAAATATTCAATAGATTCAGCTTAGCGCAGGTGTTTAACATCAGCTGTGCAACGTATTTTACTCACTCACGTTCAGTTTTATCCAAGTTTAGGCAAATTTTACAATTCTTATGATCTAGACCATATTGTGTGCGAGTCTTACTTAGCAATTGCCTTACACAAAAGTCAGAAATCGGTGTTCCTTCTTCAAAACAAAACCCTTCAACTTGTGCGTAGCATCTGCAAATAAGAATATTTCCCGATCATGACGGATTTTTTAATGAAATACTTAGATTTCATTGGTTGTATCCCAGAATGCTTCCATACTTCAAGATTGTTCGGCCCCAGATCATGCACAGTTGCTATTACAAGGCAGCAAGCATTTTCTTACTTCCTCAGTTATCCCTATTATCATTTCACGTACAAATGGTTTATCAAAATCATAAAAGATAGATTGTCTCTATTTACCAGATAGACCCCTCAGTATTATAACCTGAATTTTTCCTTGAGATTTATATAATGTATTTGTTCCCTTATCATAACTCCATTGCTTTGTTATGCTCATTTCATCCATTAACAATACCTCAAGCCTCACTTTTATAGTCAAAGTTTCAGCTTTAGTTTTCATCATTAACAAAACTGACGTCAATATGCGTGGCTCACAAGAAAAACTTCTAGGCCGCTCATTGACAGTACTTACTGAGGGAAAGGAAACCCTTTGATAGCCCATCAATAATCATACCACGGTTTACTTATTAATGTGAAAGCAAAAGATTTGTCATCACCTGTCCAATGCTTAGATTTCCTTCAATTTTAACATACCTCCTACCAAAGCCTTAACTTTACTGTCATTATTTCCCTTAAGATTTTTCACGTTGGCTTGCAAATATTTGACTTCTGCCCCCAAATATCTATTTTTTCCTGCAACTTGGAATTTCTCTATTACGTGATTCGTGCGAAAACGCATTATTTTCCTCCACGGTAATACTGCTAATATCTCCTGTGTTTTCTAAACTAGTTGTCGCAATGTCATAATCAATAGCGCTTATACTGTCTCGTACTGCTGCACTCTCGTCTCTCAGATGTTGCACGGTTCTCGTGAAGCCTCGTTGAAGGTTTGTTGAATCGTTCCTTGGATTCCAGAGTTAAACCACCATGTGTTAAAATGAAAGCATAAAAAATTTATGTCTTCAAACCGGATTATGATTGTACAATATATATATATATATATATATATATATATATATATATATATATATATATATATATAATATAATATATAATATATAAGAAGGTATATAAAACACTTAAATAGTGTTTTATGGGCCTTCTTATATATATATATATATATATATATATATATATATATATATATTAATAATACACATATATATATGATGTATATTTTAAAATAATACATACGTAAAAAAGTAAAAAGGAATTACTTGCCTTAGTCGTAAAGGTTCAGTCAAGGTACTGCGTGCTCTTTAAGAAGTCTTCTTTTTTAAGGGGTTTCAGTTTCAAAGAAAGTGAGCTTTCATATCGTCGATGTAGTCGTCTGCAGTAAAGTGGACTGAGAATGTAAGTGCATTGTTGGGTGTCTTGATCAGCACAATAACAGCATATTATCCATTTTTCTAAAATGATTGTCTTTGGTAATCTGAAAAAATTTTAATTCCTTGTTTATGGTTTTGCCTTAGACCTTTCATTCACTGCAGTTGCCTCTTTGGCATTCCATACTGTCACATCACAATGGCAGCTTACGATCTACAGGTTTTTAAGTAGATGGTTGGATTTAAGATTGCAAAGTGACCATTAACCTTCTAAATGCCCCATATTGACTTTCCATACTGTCACATCACAATGGCAGCTTACGATCTACAGGTTTTTAAGTAGATGGTTGGTTTAAGATTAAGATTGCAAAGTGACCACTAACCTTCTAAATGCCCCATATCGACCGCAGAGTTCGGTGTTGTTATAAAACTGAGAACCGTGATAATATTACTTCAAATTGAGAATGAAATCTTGAATCATAAATTGGAAGGCAAACTTATGCCACACAACACTGAATCACTTTCAGTATCCTTAACAAATTATAGTATATAATTAGCAGTCATCCAAATATCAGGTTGGAAAATGCCTCTTCCTTTAAATTCACATAAGTGGAAGTAACCATAAAAGATGATATAAAAACTTTTGAATTCACATCAAGACTCAGATCCACCATAAAGCCTTGCCATTTGTCTCTTAGATCAAAGTGAATATTTTCTCAGAATTTTGAAAAAATCCGTTCCTTAGCTTGCACGTAATGCTGCTAACAGACAGAAAGATTGGCAGTCACACCAGACCAAAATTACGCTCTCTTTGTCGGAGGTTAATGTAACGATTAAGAATCCCTTGGTCAAAAATTAAGAATGGAACTCTGTGCCGAAATGGAATTAATTGTTCCCTGGCTCAGTACTACGAATAAACTAATGGACTGATAAAAAAGTAAAAATATCTGCAGCTACAGATACAGACCCATTCATCTGGAATGACTGCTTGAGATACATATGGCTGGTCGTATCCCTAACAACTCTTCTGCCAGTACGGAACTATGCCTCCAAAATTTTAATAGGTCATCAGTGCTGTGCAACTGGAGCTAGCTTTTGTTCATACTGTTCACACAATTATACTTTAGTAATACTAAATAGAGTATGGTCAGTTCTGAGCATGGCGTCATACATAATGTTTTTATATCATCAGATTTAAGAAGCTGGTCTTCCAACTTCTTTGGTTTCTGCATTCAGTTTTCGAACTTGAGCAGTAATGCCGTAGCCCCTTTCTGAGATAGGGTGATTTTGGATGTCACTGATCTTGGTTACTAAGAGATGTTGATCATCTGATATTAGTCGAATATTGATGACAACAGGGCACTGCATTTGGAAGCACCTGAAACCTAAAATAAGAAGAAAAGTCTCATTCAACCTTACATTTACAGACTCAAAGCAGTTGAAAATATTCTTTCTCCTATCTTCCCTCGTATGAATATTACAGAGCTGATTGAATAGGACAACAGCCAGTTGGATACATTGTGGATGGTAATTATCCATAAGGATAATTGGTTGTGACATTATTAACATTACAGGACTAACATCTTGCTAACGAGCTGAGCTCGTTTAGTGAGCTGAACTTCTCTGTGAACCCCAACTTCTTTGGCATATTGATTGGGAATGAAGAGGCAAAGACACATGTGCTGATTTCCTGGTAATGCACTTATGCTGATGTATGAGGAGAATTTGCAGCATATCACGAGCCCATTTTAATATCCACTTTGAAAAAAAAAATCACCCTTGCAGAGATAATGATAAAGGTATTGCCTGTGGCAGTACAATGTAATGTATGCATCTGCATTCTTGTGAGTTCAATAGCAATGGGATATGTAGGGAAAACTTTTCAGGAGCAACTCTTACCATGAAATGAAAAAGTAAAAAATGCGCCGTTGTTTCTTCGTTGCAATCAAGTTTTCTGTACAGCATATAATGCTGTATGAAACTCTCAGCCACGACCGGGCAGCGCTCATTTGCTCCCCAGATGCGGTCAGGTGAAGATGCGTCGATGGTTGACACCCCATGGCTAACCTTAACCTTAAACATAATAACTACTGAGGCCAGAAGGCTGCAATTTGTTATGTTTGATGTTTGGAGGGTGGATGATGAACATACCAATTTCCAGCCCTCTAGCATCAGTAGTTTTTAAGATATGAGGGCAGACAGAAAAAGTGCTTACGGACAGACATAGCCATCTCAATACTTTTCTTTTACAGAAAACTAAAAGGTGCGTTGCAAATAAAAAAAACAAAAGCAATGTTAACTCAAAAGGGCAGTCAGAACATAGTTACCCAGATAGTGTGCATTTACATATATTTTGTCCATACAAATAGAGGACGCTGTCTGTACAGTAACCCGCATATTCTGTGCCATTTTCTGTCACAAGTATAGGCAGTGAGTTACCATGGTAAATTCTTGTTTTGAAAATGTTTTTTGAAAGTAAACATCAGTGACAGACACAATTTAGGAATTAGTATAGATCTTAATAGTTTTCTTTTACAGAAAACTAAAAGTTGGGTTGCATATAGAAACACAAAAACAGTGTTAACCCAAAACACAACAGCAGTGTTAACTCAAAAGGACAGTCAGAGCTTGCTAGCCTTTACCACAGCTCTAAACACAGTTACCTAGATACTGTGTATTTACATATATTTTCTCCACACAAATAGAGAACGCTGTCTGCCCAGTAACCCGCATATTCTG
The DNA here is from genome assembly GCF_040412425.1 of Macrobrachium rosenbergii. Classification (NCBI taxonomy): domain Eukaryota; kingdom Metazoa; phylum Arthropoda; class Malacostraca; order Decapoda; family Palaemonidae; genus Macrobrachium; species Macrobrachium rosenbergii. Next base: position 68,287,890 of record NC_089743.1, read on the forward strand.
TGCCATTTTCTGTCACAAGTATAGGTAGTGCGTTACCAAGGTAATTTCTAGTTTTGAAATTTTTTTTTTATAGTAAACATCAGTGACAGAAACAATTTAAGAATTAGTACAGATCTCTGATCCAGATCCAGCTTGCTTCTTCCTCAACGTGTGAGCATTTTCCTTTTTGATGCGTAATGAAGTGCAAAAAAATATGTGAAGAAAATACAGATTATTTTACACTGATGAAAAAAAAATGAATGTAGTCAGGATCATTTTAGAGGAATTGCTGAGTAAAATTGTGATTAAAGTAGACAGAAGGAACGACGGGCAGATGTCCATGAAGTTAGTTTTAGAAGACAGATCATGGAGAAAGGGGCTTTTAGAGATTCTTTGTGGGAGTTCCATAGAAAAATACCTGACTCTGGGGAGGACGTAAATAATCATGTTTGAGAATGAGCAGATGGCCTTGAGAGTGTTCTTGGAGGAAAAGAATATGATAAAAGGAACTGTGACGTTGAGAGATTGTTGGAGATGGTTGAAGGGCTGGATCTGTTTGTCGCAAACATGACCTTACAAAAGAGGAAACATCATCTTATAACATACAAAGTGGACAGTGGGAGATGCAGATTGACAACCTACTGACAAAAATAGAGACAGGGAGGCCATTATTAATAGTGAGGTAATACCTGGAAACTGTGTGCTCACATAGCACAGATTGTTGGTGATGAATTTATAAATGGGTCGGGAGAGGGAAAGAAAGAGGTCAGTTGTGAAAAAAATAAAATTTGGAAATTGGAGGGTGAAAAGAAATTGGAATATAAGGTCAAAGTTGCAGAATGTAGAGAGGTTTGGCATTGAGAATGGACACAAGAGTGAGGAGATTACATAGAGGGGAAATGGAATGAGATGAAAACCATATTACCAGAAGTAGCTTAGTTTTCGGGATGCCAGGTGGGATGGTACCCGTATAGAGAGAAATATGGTTGTTTTGTAGACCTAGAAAATGCTTTTGTCAGAGTACTCAGAGAAGTGGTTTACTGAAGTTTGAGTAAGAAAGGAGTTTCCGAGAGGCTCATAAGTATGATTAAGGTAATATATAAGGAAGCAAGATCAGTAGTAAGCACAAAATACAGGAAGACAGATGCTTCTGAAGTTAAGGATGGATTACATCAAGGATCAGCTTTAACCCTAGAACACAAGCGCCATTTCATACCCTGTTATCACAGATGTTGAATGTGACAGACCCATTTTTAAAAAATAAACAAACATCCATAATCATAATTTCTTAGATAAAAAAAATGCATGAAAGATATAACCTGTGGGCTTTCTTTTCAACCACCAACAATTGATTTTAAAGAAAAACTTAGAAATATGGTGGTAACTTCAAAAAAGCATGAATGTGGGCAATTTAACTGGAGTACTTTAGATTAACATTTGATAAACTGATATAAAATCATAGAAGTTATTTCCTTTAGCATGGAAACAAATCGAAGTCCATGGACCACCAGTAGGAAGAATCGCAATCTTCTGGCAAAACATTTCAGTGTATCCGAGACTAACAAAAAACTTTTTTTTTTCAGAGTAAAAATGGATATAAATGCAATGTAATACTTTTTATATAATTATGACCAGTGTGACTGCACACAAAAATTGTTTTTTCATCCCAAAAGCTGTAGCCTCTGATTTCCAACTCGATATGTATACTTAGGTTCCAGCTCCTTTTATGACTTGTGCAAAGGAATTGCAAAGGGCCTGGACTCTCACTTGAAAGACCAGGGTTCGAACCCATGTGAATCAGAAATATATTTTTGTGAAACACGTTCTCATGTGTTCATTTCCATAATATCTCACGATGAAGAGGGTAAATCGAAGGGAAAATTAGCAGTTGTGAAGTTGGGTAAAATTAGCTGGTGTATTGGGCGTTATGCCCCCGCCCAGGAAAAAAAATCAGGTATGTAATTTCTTTTTTAACTTGTGTGAAGGAAATAAAGTGAGTCAGACACTTATTTCTGTGAAACACGTTGTCATTTGTTCATTTCCATCATATCTCACGGTGAAGGGGGTAAATCAAAATAAATGTTAGCATTTCATTCGCTGCTGGGTCGGGAAGTCGGGTAAAATTCGCTGATATGTTGGGCGCTAGGCACCTGCCCGGGGAAAACCTCAGGCACACAGTAATTAGGTTCAACTTTGTGTGGAGGAATTGCCATTGGCCTGGACTCTCACTTGAAAGACCGGGTTCGGTTTTGATATGGGTCAGAAATTTATTTCTGTGAAGCACATTCTCATTAGTTCATTTCATATATATATATATATATATATATATATATATATATATATATATATATATATATATGTGTGTGTGTATATATATATGGATATATATATATATATATATATATATATATATATATATATATATATATATATATATATATATATATATATATATATATATATATATATATATATATATATATATATATATATATATATATATATATATATATATATATATATATATATATATATATATATATATATGTATGTATAAACTGAATCACGAAAATATGGAACGTGATGAATTTTATCTTTATTTATATATATATATATCATAACCTAACGTAATTTATCAAGTTTCTGTCGACCTTTTTTAAAGTAAGTTTTTGCAAGGTAGTCCCGTTTCTTTTGCTTTCCTCCCTGAAACCTGGACATGAGTCTTTTGCAACCCCCCACCCTTCAAGGGTTGCTTTTGTAAAATTGATACTCCACCCATGAAGATTGTTTCTTTGCTTTTCATGTATGATGTTGGTTCGGCCGTTCGTCACCCGATTTCCTTCGTCATTTTCTGTCCCTCGGATCTATCGAGGGGGTCTTTAGGCGCGTGAGCAGATAATTCTATACTCGGTTCCGCTTGAGAAGGACCAGTGTGGTATTGCCGGCATTCTACGGCAGTTTTCTTCATCGCTTCAAAAGATACTTTAGGTGACGCCCCGTGTGCCTGCGGTGTCACCGAAGTGACGCCCTTTGGCACTTTCATTGATTGTGAAGCTAGCTTTAAGGGCAGAGTTTGGGAGACCTGGAGTTGATGCCTCTCCCTAAGCTGCTGCTTCTTCAGTTGCTGTATTGTGAGCTTCCGTCTACAGTGTAGCTCTAGTGATCATAAGAGACGATCGTTTATCCACCGCCTCTGCCTCTTTTCCAGTGTGTCCTTGGGGTCGTGAAGCTGCCTATCAGTGGTGAAGAAAGTAAGATCGCCCTTTTATGTGCATTATAATTAACATATTTAGTATCATCCTCGTGTGTTGAGAAAACGCCACTTTTTCTAGTCTCCTACTATCGTGTGTTTTGGAAAGATCGTTTTCTACCTTTTACAATTTGCATTCTCTTAACCTTAGCTTGATAGTTAGGTAGGCGACTCCGGTTGTGTATGACATTTTGTTGATAATGTATGTATTGTTTTTCTCACCCATTTTTCAGTTTTCAGATGGATTTGTAATTATAAGTTGAGTATATATTATTTATTGAACCGATAATTTTTTGTTCAGTGTCGTATGTATCCTCTGAGATTTTTATCTTAAATTGTTGATTGCCAGCCATCGCACTCATTGGAGTTCTGCCAAAGTGGTATTGATTAACATTAATAGATCAAAAGAACTTCTCTAATTCCCATCATCTTGAGTTTATATATATATATATATATATATATATATATATATATATATATATATATATATATATATATATATATATATATATATATATATATATATATATATATATATATATATATAAAATATATATATATATATATATATATATATATATAAACTCAAGATATATATATATACTATATAAGATATATATATATATATATATATATATATATATATATATATATATATATATATATATATATATATATATAAAGATTTTACTAGCAACTTTCAAAAGCATCATTAGTTACCAGCAGTACTGATCAGTTCACACAGAAGGGGTGGTAGGACCCTTAGTAAACAGGTATTTAACATCTGTGGCACCTGCTGCGGGTCTTCCTGGCTCTGTTTGGGGCTCTCCTTAGTGATTTGTGCGACCACTGGACCACATGGTTGTGCAACTGTCTGATTGAGGGAGATTTCTGACTTCGGTGATTAGTATTTTGAAAGGTCTGGAAAGGTGTGGAGAATTTGGCCTCCGCTTGGGACATGGTTTGCCGGACGCCTTTGACAAATTCGGCATTTTCTACCACCTGATCACTGTCTTGCCACCTGTCCTGGTAATATTTTCAGCGTAGATAATCCATAAGTTCATGCCAGCATATTAAGTTTGCCATAAAATATACACATTGACCATCTTTTGGTCATTCGGATACTAGTAGGTGGTACACATTCGATTGTATATCACAGACATTGGGTCCCTCAGATCCATGCTGAAAAGACCCAAAGCTGTCAATCTCGTCGTGGCTCGAGGGTTTCTGAAAAATGAATCACCGGCAGAAGAGAAATATGTCGAAAACGTCGTCACTGTGTTTTCTTCTTTGGGGAGATATTTTGTGAACCTTAAAAACGTCAGGCATCTCATGCCCAAAAGAGAGGATCTACATATAAGGCCAAGACTTGATAAGGAATTAAAGTAAGCAAACAATTTCAAGTACTCTTGTTGTCAGAGAATTAAAGCATCTTGGGCTAAATAGGGACGGGTTTCAATGGTGATCCTTGACAAGAAAATTCCTTTGAGATTTAGGATTAAGATGTACAAAACGGTGATCAAACCAATGCTGCTGTATGATACAGAAACGTTGGGAATGCACAGAAAAGAGGAGGGAGCCCTGGGAAGGACAGACATGAGAAAGTTTAGATGGGTCCTTGGAGTGTCATTGCTGGGAAAGAATTGAAAGTGAACACATAAGGAAAAGGGTGGGTGTTTGTAAAATAACAGAATAAGCTGTGGTTAAGAAAGCGTATGATATGGCCATGGAGGATAAAAGAAGCAGAGATAGGCAGAAAATTAGGTGGTGTGACGTTGTATGGGGAGATATGAATTCTGTGGAGAAGACGACGCAAGTGACCGACCCCATAGGAAGATGGGATTAAGGTTGTGCGAAGGAGTAGTTTAAACTTGGCTACGGGTATTTGTTTCCATGGAACACTCAGAAAATCATTCTGGACAAACCAAAATAACTGCGGTGTTGATGAGTGGCATTATTCTTAATAAATTTTTTTTATTTCGTAAGAACAAGTGAAAAACAAAGCAAAAATATTGTGGGAGAGAGGGATTAGTGGGTTTGATGTAGAATGAACAAGAGCTGTAGATAAGTGAAAGAGATAGTATGAAAACACTGAAAAGTTATTAATAAAGATGGCCAGTATTTTGATGTGAATTCAACCAGGTCATGTCCCACTAGTAGACAGGAATATCTTTCGGATATTACAAGCTGCCTGCGACATTGAAGTCATGAGAACGGATTTTGAAACTATTTTATCACTGAATGTGTCACAGGGCTTGGATTGGCAGCCCAGATTTCATAAATCAGTTAGTGAACAAACTGCCAATTCAATTTTTTTTTTTTTCACTTTAACCTGTTTTTACTAGGATGTAAGGAAAGCGAAGTATGTAGTGCAAATGGTATTGAGAAAGTAAGACTGAAAATGACACGGAATTAAACAGTAGACCCTTTAACAACGTATGAAATTAATGAAAGCGGCGTTAGTCGATATTAGAACTATTTGCTTCAAATTTGCCGTGAGAATTATGTCATAAAAAATCCCATAAACTTTGTTTCACAGTATGATTTTCCCATCAAATTGAGTGGCTCCAGAAGGTTTTAACTTTCGAATTCGTTGCAAATCGGATTGAGTTGATAGCCTCCTGATAGCTTTCATATTTTATGCAACCGATCACAGCCAGCTAACTAGTAGGTGCACTATTCACTGATTGTGTCAACAAAGGCAAAATATTTTATTGTACTGATTCTAAATACAACCTGCTTCAGTCGGGAAACAAACCCATTTCCTAACATTTACTACAAAGACTCAATTTTCCTATCATTTAAACTAGCTGTTTTATGTAGATTCCCGGATAAAGGAAAAAAATGATTGAATCTATAACAAATAAACTTGGAAAATGTTCAGCTTTCTCTATATTTGTTTTTGTATTACTATTGTTTATCTGTGTACCTCGTCTACTGTGGAAATTGAATTTTCCTCGCCTGCCCCGTGATAAGCAGGGCTCCGCAGATTATTTATGAAACCGTGAGTAGTTTATTATTTGGGAAATGTTAACTTGTTGCCTGATTACGTTCCTTATTCTGTGGTGTGTGCTAATTATAGCCTCGTTTTATGATGAGGGTATATTTTTCATGCTTGGTTTGGTTCAGTGAGATACAAATCGTTTTGCTAATAGCGTTTAACCGATTATACTGTAATTTAGGAACTGGTATCAGCACTTTGTTCTTTCCTTCCAAAAATTAATCTTCTGAAGAAAAGAGAAAGCAAAATAAAAGTGGGGCCTGACCAAAAAGGAAACGGTAGATGCCCTTTTTAACAGAGCTATTGTTACTGAATCAGTGGAGACAAATAAGGAGAAAATTCTACCTCCTGATAGTGCAGTCAATATCTGGGGCTCTTGATCTCAACGAGTCAGTGAGGGACATTTTGGGGTTGAAGCTACAGTATATTTGAATCAGAGATTGGAGTGGAACACTTCTCTTAAGCAACCGAAATGATGCTTCTTCAAAACAGAACAGTAAGTTTGTATATAAAGTGCAAAAAAGGAGCGTAGATTAAAAAGAATTTATAATTTGGAGAAAGTATATTTTATATACTTAATGTTATTTCTGTTACTATACACATTCTAATTCATATAAGAGGAAAACTTCCTCACGAATTTTTTTTTTTGTGTTTTCCGTTGACTAAATACCACATCGTTCGATATTGTAAATAAAAAAAAAAAAGATTAGTTGCGATACACTTCCCTGTATTTTAGGGAATTTTTAATTTATATTTATCATTTATTTTTTTCGAAGTATTGTCTTGAAAAAGTTTTGCTTCAGTGAAAAACTTAAAAAAAAAAAAATCCTTTCTGTCGCCTTACGTTGAAT
>NC_089743.1:68297470-68334970 GCF_040412425.1 Macrobrachium rosenbergii
GCGTCGACATAAATGCACCTGCAGTTGAAGTATCACCGACAGGCCAGCACATAGTTCATCCAAAGTTATCCAAGACTTAATTGAAGCTTGGACCACCTGCCACTGGGCGTCCCTGCCCAGGTGCAATAACTGTCCAATCGAAAGTTCAGTAAGGGCCAGCTCCAAAGTTATAGCAAAACATATGCACTAGACACGACAATTATTTGTCTCATATGCACGATTATTTCAATAGCAGTTCATTATAGAATGCATCACTTCCCATCTTGTATTCATGATGGTCTAAATATTCTGGACGGCTTGCAACTGTACAAGCCCCTGCTTCTCCTCACATTTTGAATTCCTAGTGATCCAACTACGCTGAACGGCCTGCGACTGCCCAAGCCCATGCTGTCCTTCACATCATGAATTCATGGCGATCCAACCATGCTGAACGGCCTGCGACTGCACAAGCCCATGCTGTCCTTCACATCATGAATTCATGGCGGTCCAACCATGCTGAACGGCCTGCGACTGCCCAAGCCCATGCTGTCCTTCACATCACGAATTCATGGCGATCCAACCATGCTGAACGGCCTGCGACTGGCCAAGCCCATGCTGTCCTTCACATTACGAATTCATGGCGATCCAGCCATGCTGAACGGCCTGCGACTGCCCAAGCCCATGCTGTCCTTCACATCATGAATTCATGGCGATCCAACCATGCTGAACGGCCTGCGACTGCACAAGCCCATGCTGAATGTGGCACCCACGAATCCTTTGTGCCAAACAGACGTCTCCCACCAACAACGGCAATTTGTAGACGTCCTGCCCGACATCTCTCAAAAAAAAACGTGGATCCTCTCATGAAGGCGCAGGCGTAGAAGCCTGCAGGCGTAACAAAGACGGCCCCATATCTAACTTGTATCAGTTGAGGCTCATAGAAGTCATTCATAAGGCTCTGCTGCGATGAAGTGGTGTATAATGTAAGTTGGTCAAGTCGACAGTCAACCCTAAAAGGTACCTAGTCTACTCCCTAGGCCATACTATTACTGACCCATTAAAACCACTAGGGAAAAGATCGTATGATAAAACTGTGAAACGATTCCAAGTTGCTAACTGGAATTTCTACAATCCACCCCCTATCAGGTACACTAACTTTAAGATACTACCCATACTAATTCTTCCCAGTAAAAACTACCTGAGAACCCTGCCAACATACTGAATTCACGAAAGGCAGTTCTAAACATCCGAGAGGTAAAATATCTTGTAAAGTCATCAAAGTTTTACCCTGGTTAGCAAATACTGTCGATACCTGCTCAATTCTCAGCAAAATAGTAATTGACATACTAGCAATTGCTCCTGTGATCATAACAACTACAATTACTGTACCAATGGTGCAGCCCTCTTATTCCTTCTAAAAGAGAACTGAAAAATCTAAATTTGGAAGTCATATTAAAAGTCTTCTAAACCTATCTAAACCCTGATTTACCCAAACCCATAACAGATCAAACAGATTCCGTCTGATATACAAATTACCCTCCCAAAAAAACAAAAAAATCCTAAGCAACAGAGCTTTATTCTGAAACTCTACACTCAAAAATAATGAGCTCTACACTCAAAAATATTGCATCAGACGACAACTACACATCATATATTCTTACATAAAAACACAAGGGCTTAACCTCACTACGAAATTAGCCCATGCCACGACTCTCAAAGTCATGTGAATACGAGACTTCAGCATAAAAACAAAAGAAAGAATCTCTAAGATACCCGATCTCGAAAACGGGAAAGAAAAAAAAACAAACAGCGAAAAAGAAATTCATATATCTATAAAACCCTATGGTATTTTGCACTTAATTTCAACTAAGTATTGTAACACATAAGAGCAAAAACTGAAGTCTGACAATTAAAGATTTACATAACTCTATGGACCAACGTCCTCCCTAGTTAAAATATAACTACAAGTTACACCCATTTCAAACCCATTTAAAAAAGAGAGAGAAAAAATTATCATAACCACAATACAACACAGGAATTAACCCTTAAGATTCCCATTAACCTGGGTTTTTAATTTTAGATATGTGTGTCAACCAAGACACGCCCTTATTCTCATCTAGAACAACAAATCTATTCCCCTTCTTTACTTCTACAGCACGAAAAGGACCTTCAAATTTAGCACCTAACTTATAGCTCAACTGATTCCTGACATTTATTTTCACAAATACCCTATCTCCCACAGCAATTTTAACTCTATCCGGCTTTTGCAGACTCCTATCTACCATGTCTCGCGTTTTCATTTCAAGATTCCTAGCAAGATGCGCATATCTCTCTTTAGCCGTGGGGACAAACAAGTGCTTTGCTCGTTTCATCACCCGATGGAATAGGCAACAAATCGAACGCACCCCGCCCTGGGTAACCAAACAGCGCCTCATTGGGAGACATTCCAATGGTATCACTAACCATTGTATTAATACTATGCTGCACCTGTGGAATATATCGATCCCAATTTACATCATTTCCCCCAGCGGTCATTCGAATAGCTTTAATAACCTTCCTATTTGCCCATTCACACAGCCCTTTAGCTTCTGGTCTATAGGGAATAAGAGTCACCTTCCAAATGCCCATTACATCCCCAAGACACTCCAACGTCTTGTTCACAAATTCTCTCTCATTATCTGTAATCAGAACCTCAAGAACTCCATAACGACAAATCCACCATTAAAAAATGCAACTACTTCTTCGTCTGTTTTATGGTTCTATGGAAAAATCTCTATGAACCTAGTTAACTCGTCAACAACCACCAACAGGTGCCTATGGCCATAACTAGATTCACAGAAATTGCTCAAGAGGTCCATATGGACCCTAGAAAATGGTCTACTCGAAATGGGAAATGAACCCAACTTACAAGACATGACCCTCGATGGCTTACACGCATTACAAACTGAACAACTTCTCACAAAGTCTTCCACTGACGTGAGCATATTCTTCCAAAAGAATTTTTCCCGTATATCCTGATACGTTTTCTTAGTCCCCAAATGTGGACTGCCAGACCTACAATGAACAATATCCAGCACCGTAGGTACTAAACTCCTAAGAACAACTATTTGCGTCGTATCACCCTTATCCTCACTATTTCTCAGTTTGTATCTAATTTTCCTAACTAACAAATTACCCTCTAATTCAAGCCCTGCAAAAGGCAGCTTATACCCCTTCCTAACTAATTCCCCTCTAAGAAACGCTTTTGCGTCTCCCAGAATCTCATCTTCATCTTCCTTAACTTCTACTAAAATAATATCCCAGTGTATGCAATCTCCAGATACATAACATACATAAGTACCGTTTGTATCAGAAAAACTTCTACCAAGGGCGTCTGCTACAACATTATGTGTACCCTCTATATACCTAAGCCTAGCATCAAAATCCTTGATTGTCAGATACCACTTATCCCTTTTTGGGGAAAGATGTGGCTTATTAAAAAGATCCAACAATGGCTTATAATCATATTCTAGAGAAAATTGAGCGAGATTTGCGTTTTCAGTGAAATCAAATGAGAAATTCAGTGAATGCAAGATAATGAAAACGGTTACTTTAAGTTTGTTGGCGATAGTACATAATATATACATTTAGTGATATAATGGTGCAGGGTGGTAGCATATGCACAAGAAGCAATAAAGACTGGTGGGAATGGAAAGAAGATAACAAGATTTAGCACATACACACACACACACACAGAGAGAGAGAGAGAGAGAGAGAGAGAGAGAGAGAGAGAGAGAGAGAGAGAGAGAGAGAGAGAGAGGGAACAAAATGAAGGAGTGTAGTAGAAGGGAGCTTGAGATTCACCGAGATTTCTATTGGAATAATGATTCATTGTTTCCATGAGAAATTAAAGGTTTAACAATTCTGAACTAAAGATTGCTCATAATTAGTTCAGATAGCCATCTTTTCTGTAGGATTTCATCTAGTCAACTTTGCAAGAGAAATATGATTTCAAATGCTCAGTAATTCACATAATGCCATGCAACACGTACAACTACGGTTTACTGCATAGGATAATTCAAGTTAAAATATTTTCATCTCATTTATTTTCAGTTCTCAATAGCAGTAATAAATGCCGTGGAACCCAGTCCTTTTAGAACATTTACTTCTTTGTAATGATAAGTGCACTTCGTTATTGTTATGAATATTCAAAAATTTTTCCCCTTCCTAAAATCAAATGGATACAACCCTAGTAATAAAATGATAACATGAAAATTTCACCAAATTTAATGTCATAAGTAAAACAATATCATTTATAAATATTACGATGACAGAGATATCGAGAAATGGAAAATAAAAAAAGGAAGGTTAACTTAAAACCTAGTCAAACTTGAAAACATAAATGATCTAAAAAGGAGTGGGTTACTTCTCACACGGAACCTATGCATTTAACCAAAGGAAGAGAAGCATAAATCTGAAGCAGAAGGAATACCCTAAAACGTCCCTTGTCGGGAACCGTTATTATATATGACTTGGCGAACATTTATACCCAATACGTTTGTTAAGTTTAATACATCGCTTAACGGACAATTATGGAAGCCCACAGAAAGGGAACCCAGATATAATTACCATAAAATTCATAACAAATAATGTTCTGTGCAAAGGATCATTTTTTTTCAACTTTACATTTAATATATATATCTTTTTTAACATAATTACTCGAGTGACTCCAAAACTTTCACCTTTATAAAGTTCCCATTAATTTAAACATTCTGGCAAATTATATCAACTTATGGCTCCAACGTCTGAGCTTGTGACTGAATGAACAGTGAAATAATACATATCTTTACGTTATCTATACACTTGTAACCATATCGCCTTACGTTGCCTCAGCAACTCAAGCATTACCGACCCTAACATTGCCAGGAGCACTGATTGCAGAAATTTGACTCCAACTATTTGAGTGCTAACTACACTAGTCTTTAGCAAGTCTTGGTACTTCATTTACTGAATGCAGCTGGCAGTATTTAAAGCACTAATAACACTTCATGTCAACAATAATTCACACGATTTAAACGTGTTAAGAATTTTTCTTTCTCCGTTAAATACTTCATCACAATTTTGACTTAGTTTCTGTAATTTGAACATTGCTAATTTTCGGTTATTTATAAAACAAGAATTATAGAAGGCAGATTACTAGCTTTCTATGGAATGTATTAAATTTACCTACTTATCCTTTCCTCTCCTTTCCTCCCTTTTTAAATTGAAAAGTAATGTTTCTTAAACATGGCCAATTTTATTTTCAGTGTTTCTTAATTGGTCTCCTTGTATGTCCTTTCTAATTGTTGTTTATTGTAGATTTATTTTATATCATCGTTAATCTCAGTGTACCTTTATCACTCGAGTATTTTTATGCAATCAAAGATCGCATACAGACATAACTACTTGACCTTTCTGCTATCATACCTGACCATTTTTTTCCTCTCGGGTCAGCGAGAAAGTCAGAGGTCAGTTTCATTTGCTAACGGGAACGTCTATTAGTGTATCGCTCTTTAAGAACTGTCACTTGTCTTGGGGCATATGTTTTGTGTTAGGTCTTGTTCACCCCTTTTAGTTTTTTGTAAAAGAAAACTGTTGTGCCGGCTTTGTCTGTCCGTCCACACTTTATTCTATCCGCACTTTTTTCTGTCCGCGCTTTTTCTGTCCACCCTCAGATCTTAAAAATTACTAAGGTTAGAGGGCCGCATATTGGTATGTTGATCATCTACCCTCCAGTCATCAAACATACCAAATTGCAGCCCTCTAGCATCTGTAGTTTTTATTTAAGGTTAAAGTTATCCATAATCGTGCTTCTGGCAATGATTTAGGATAGGCCACCACCAGGCCGTGGTTACAGTTTCTTAGTCCGCGGCTCGTACTGCATTATACCGAGACCACCGAAAGATAGATCGGTTTTCGGTGGCCTTGATTATACGCTGTAGCGGCTGTACAGAAAACTCGATTGCGCCGAAGAAACTTCGGTGTATAATTTTACTTTTCTTTGGAAATAGTTGGACCGTCGTCGGTTCTTTAATAATCTCGCGTACTCATCATTGTAATTAAGCAATGCGCGCACACACGCACCAACATACATACACACATATACATACAGTACATACATACATACATATACATACATACATACATACATACATATATATATATATATATATATATATATATATATATATATATATATATATATATATATATATATATATATTTATATATAGGTATATGTATATTTATATATAATGTGTGTGTGTATCCCCCCAAAAAGAATTCAATTTTGGTGAACTGATTCTTGTGGTATCAGTGATACAGTGTATTATATAAATATTATGTCCTTCAGTGACACACCATCCTTAATAATCTTGGGAGTTCACATCTAGACCGCAGTGTTCATACTATTGCCTGATAGTTTGCCTTCTATGTATGTTTCTTCAGCAGTTCAATTTGTAGCTTTTCCATTGATGGTTATGGTAAAGATACCCGTTGAAAACAAGAAAAATTATAGGCTGACATGTATTTCCCTCACGGAAAAACTAGTTTCTGAACCTTTGGAGTTTGAAATAAATTCAAGTTTTTCCCTAAGTAATTTCTTGAGTAGCAGCTTCTCTATGTTTGCAAGTCATACGTCCAAATTATATGTTTTGCTGTGAAGACTTCATATAGCTCATGGCCTGAATTTTCTGCGATATTCTGCACGTCTGTGGAGTTTCTTTCGTCATTATCTCCAGCATCAAGCAACAAAGACACTGTCATGTGTATGAACATGAAAGTCAGGTCAAACTCATCATTGCCGGGTGATCTGACAATAATCACACTGTATTGTATTGTTTGATATGCTACATGAAGAATGTCCATGAATTATCTCTAGCCAGCTTCCTGTAATGCAAGTAAGTGTTGCTCTTGCTTTACCTTTGTAAATAGTTCATCGGTATATGTACCCCAGCTGACTGACAAAAAAGTTGCATGTCATTCAGCCTTGCGTCATGTTCATGTCTTTTTGCCACTCGTATCGCAGGAGCCAGAAAAGCTGCTGGTGCTTCTTTGAAGCTGACAAATTCATCTCAGTTTTGGGTTCTTATGTCAAAATACCATTTAGGGAGCTGATCAAACACTGTCATATAGTTCACCAAATTTTGATGGAAGTGGTACTTGCTCTTGTAATACAGCATTTATGTGAAGTATGTAATTCATGCACTCAAATTCTGGTCTATATGCTAGGGCTTGGTTTATTTGCAGAGAATGGAGCAGATTTACCTTGTCAGTTTCAACAGGTACTCCATCAGTTGTATCTTAAACAATGACTTAGATTGCAATGGGTGGCTCATAATCTTCTCTATGTTATGCTTCTTTGCCAGTACAGCAACTTTCCCCTTTGATTAGTTTTAGACTTTCCTCAACACCTTCATCATGTACTGAGTTTGCAGTGGAATTAAACTTTTTGTTTTGCATTTTGATTTGGTACTTTTAAGCTACTCTTCTTGACTAGACGTAATTATAAATATTTGAAAAAATGCTTCCTTGCCCGATTTTCTGCGCAAGAAGAGGCACAACAACATAACATTGTTTTGAATTTCGAAACAGGTTATTTTATTGTATGTGAAAGGATAGGTCAGAGTATTTTGAGATTATTTGGTTGTGGAAAAAATGGATGATGATTGGTTGTTTAAATAATAGTATAATTGAAAGGTGCTAAGAGGAAGGAGGAAGGGAAATGTAGAATGGGTAGAATATATTTTGAGACATTGGAAAATAAGTGTCTTATTATACAGGTAGTATGAGAGTGCGTGTAAAATATGTGTGAATTTCATAGTGTCAGTAGGATTTTTCTCGTTGCTGATGAGCCTTCTGTGTAGGCGTATGAATCATCGGAAGTTGTGAAAGCTTTACTGAACAGGAAGTTTGGTGAGCGTTGTGTTTGATTTGGGGCCATTCTTTATCAGAGGAAATGTCTTAATGTTAAAACATACACTATCACGTGCACCTCATGCGGTGCAGTGTAGTCATACTTAAGGTTCTTTGCAGCGTGCCTTCGGCCCCTAGCTGCAACCCCTTTCGTTCCTTTTGCCGTACCCCCTTTCATATCCTATTTCTTCCGTCTTACTGTCCACCCTCTCCTAACAGTTAATTCATAGTGCAACTGCGAGGTTTTCAGCCTGTTACACCTTTCAAACCATTTTTTTTAAGGCATCCGTTACTAAGTAAGTAAAGGGCTTAGTAAATATGGTTGTAAAAACCTCAACTATGGTTGTACAGACCACAGTTTACAAACATGAATTTTGGAGATTTGCAGAATGAGATTTGGGACGTACTGTTCTCAGAGAATGGTTTGTGTGTAGTGTAAAAGCAGTTAATAGGCGGGGAAATAGGCAGGTGCTATATATGTAATATACAAATAAAACAGGAGAAGAGAGGAATAATAAGTAAAGATTAGAAGATTAGGATGGGGACTTTTGCAGTGAAAATGCCTAAATCTCATGCAAAGGTATTGTTCATGTTGCTCTTGCTGGTGAGAGTAGATGGAAGGTGTATATATATATATATATATATATATATATATATATATATATATATATATATATATATATATATATATATATATATATATATATATATATATATATATATATATATATATATATATATATGTGTGTGTGTGCGTGCGTGCGTGCGTGCGCGCGTACATGCGTGTGTGTGTGTGTGTATTGCTTAATCTAACAGGGTATATATATATATATATATATATATATATATATATATATATATATATATATATATATATATATATATGATGTGTATTTGGGCGCGTGCTTGCGCGTGGGTGTCGCTGTGTGCCGACTGGTGGAGGGGGAGGCAGGTTCCATGAATTTTGATTAGTTGGCTGGAGTTACTCGTAGATCGTCAGGGGAGCGTGAACGATATTATTCTGTTTTCCTCTGCGTTTTCCTGGTGGTTACCTATCGGGGCGAAAGCTATATTCGTGATGCGAATATGCCCGTATATGTAGCTCAAATCCTTTTCTGTAAATAAAATTCTAACCATTTTATTAAGAATAGCCTGGAAATGTTCGTAACGATGTATCATATGACATTTGGTTAGAGGACACTGCAGGATGTATTCAGATGGAAGAGTGAAGGTCTCGTAAAACAGGAACATACTATTAACATTTCTGTTATAATACAGCGGTAACTGGTATGACGATGACATACTTCTAAATG
The DNA here is from genome assembly GCF_040412425.1 of Macrobrachium rosenbergii. Lineage (NCBI taxonomy): Eukaryota > Metazoa > Arthropoda > Malacostraca > Decapoda > Palaemonidae > Macrobrachium > Macrobrachium rosenbergii. Next base: position 68,306,695 of record NC_089743.1, read on the forward strand.
CACCTGATAAGGATTATTTGTATAAAATCTTTATCTATTTTAATAGCTTGAGAGTTGTGGAGGCAATGTGTAGCGAGCGCACAGGTGTACAGCCTGTACACCGGCTTGCACTTTGAATTTTGTGATCATTCCGCCATTTATCGCTATGTTATAACAGAAATGTCAAGCCTGTGGGTGTTACACGACACTCATATACTCACAACCTTGATGAGTCTTATCATGAGAAGGACAAGTTACAGTTTGCTCTATGAATTGTCAGTACAACTTTTAGTAGAAAATTTTGTCACTCTTGGTTCTTTATACACACACACACAGTATAAGTCTATTTTTTTTTAACCTGGCAAACTTGCACTTAGCTGCTTGCCCCAAATTGGATGGACATCCAGCCTGTTGTCCGAATCTCACAGTTATGTTTTCACACTGTTCCAGAATTGTGATTATACGGTCATAGAGCGAGTTAGGAGCTAAGTTATGTAAACTTATGTAAATACCAGTTGTAATAAACGTAAGTATTGAGAACTTACATACCGAATTATTATATATATTTAAGAATTATGAAACAACACTTACCGAAGCCGTAGACTAGAAATATGTTTCAAACGCAGAAACTTTAATGTTTAATTTCTGGCTAGATTTTTAGCACAATCATGCCATTAGCGGTTTGGAAATAACAAAAATGTGTTTATTGTACATTGCTGAAGATTCTCGAACGCCTAAGAACAAAAAAAACTATCGTAGAAATTTAGGCTTGGCGGAAAAGTTGAGGAGGTGAAGTTGTGGGAGGAACAGCCGGGGAGTTGTCGTCTGCACACTCCATTTACAACCAGAATTATTCAGCTTAGAATCGGCTATCGAGCTGATGCTTCACTATATATTTCACCTATTGCAGCCATGGCCACAAAAGACGATACAGATCAAAGCACACATGAACAAACTTCAAACACCAAGCAAAGACACCTGAAAATCTCTAGTTGAAGAACAGTCAATTTACTGAAATTTTACTTAGCAGAGAGTAGCACACTAGCTAAAATAAGTATTCATAAATTCAGTTCACGTTCAATTTGCCTTCATACATATCCTAAAATATTAATGACATTCCGTCTGCAGTATTTTTGAAATGAAAAAAAATGAGCATTATGATATATAAACATCTTAATGATTATTTTAGGAACACAAGAGCACCACAACCCAGATTTGAACTTCCCGCTGCGAGGACGTAAACCTTGTGTCAACCCTGTGGCTGTTCCTCCCACAACTCCACCTCCTCAACTTCTCCGCCAAGCCTAAATTTCTACGATAGTTTTTTGTTCTTAGGCGTTCAAGAACCTTCAACTATGTATAATAAATACGTTTTGGTTATTTCCAAACTGCTAATAGTATGATTGCGCTAAAAATCTAGCCAGAAATTAAACATTAAAGTTCCTGCGTTTGAAGCATATTTCTAGTCTACGGCTTCGGTAAATGTTATGAATCTGATTGAAAGATCCGATAAGTCAAGCATAAAACCCAATAACGTTTGCTGTATTTCGTTAAATTTTCCATGTTACTCTAATACATAAACCGTCATCAACAGTTCACTTAAATAGCCCTTCAATTGCCGTTCTTCTGTGGATTTGGTCCTTAAATCTCACTTAAATAGCCCTCCAATTGCCTTTCTTATGTGAATTTAGTCTTGAAATCTATCTATAAATAAAAGGTGGGGTATAAATTATATAAGAAAAAATATCAGTGTCGATTGGAGGACATACAGTATATTAATCATTAGAGGACGTTACAACGTTTTCCAAAAGAACATTTATAATAATGCAGTCACATCTAAACCAGTTATCAGGACTACCGAATTACTTAGCTTTTTATTTTTGTCTTTTATTCTGAGATTTATGTGCTCATTAACCCTTCTCATGGCATTTACTTCCCTGTAGATTATTATTGTTAGGTGTTATGAATCAACAATGAAGTAAATGAGAGAAATAAAGCCGTTCTGATTGAAGAAGAATCCATGTAACTATAAGTGTAGGTCGACATTATTCCTTGGTCCATAGTAATAACTCTGAAGTTTATTTTTAATGACATGAATAAATCCCTTTTATTGTCTACCTCAGCTGAATTTCCTTCATCTGTAGTCATTCTGAATAATTAATAAGCTCTAACATGATCGATAGAAGGTAGGCTTTATGGGGTATGCTGTTTTAGCCATAAAAGGAACAATGCTGTACTCCCTTTTCTACTCTTCAGTATCTCATATCCCTTTAGCTTATAAGCTGTTGCCTAGAAAGACAATTTCTTAGGAGGAACTATACAACTTCTACCCTTATTGTTCTGAAGTTCGTAAATATTTTCACTGCCTCCAATTTCAGATCATTGCATAGTACTGCATTAGACAGGTTTTAAAAAATGTTTATTCCTGTACTTTACACTGAATTGTAAGACATCATTTTCTATAAGTTTTCAATTTCAACTCCATGTGTGCGGTCCCAGTCAAACCCTAGAACCATGGCATAAATTTAAATCCCCATATAATTTGCCATTCTTTCTTCTAGAATCATAAAGCAATTCTTGAGTATCTTTTCGTAAATGGTCAGTGATTGACATCAATATGGTTTCAGCGCTTAAATGGTGGGGCACATCCTCAAACGATTTCCAAAACTATTACCCCAACGAGAGCGAAATAAAAGTCAGTGGGGTTTTTTTTAATTGTTTTGATACGATAAAAGTCAGTTAAGATATTCTTCATTGTGGTTTTTCCTTCAGAGACGATGATCTTTCTTATCAGGATTCATTCTTTGACATTGCTATCAGTATCGTTCACGATCATTAGGCGTTTTTCGTTGCTTATTTAGAATGAAAGTATCAAAATGAAACATCCTGTCTCAAGTTGTAAGACCTGTGCATATCCATCCGACCATGATCATTACCGAAACATCGTGATAGCTTATGAAGAGAATCTAAAAACAGTGAACAGTAAGCTTCCTGTATACTGTGAAGGCATATCTATTCTGGTGTGGGTTTTCATATGTATTAGGGATACAGGCCATACCATAAATTAAAGAAGACCAAGCTGGTTTTTAAAAGTAGCTGCCACATAAAGGAAGATTCTGGAATCTGCCATCATGAGTTAAAATGATAATATGATCCTGTCAGGACACTGGATTTCAAGTTTCACCAAAGAGCTAATCCAAAGGCCTCTTCACAATCAGGTGTTCACCCACCGGACTCATATCAGTTGTTTCCATATTTTATTATCATACATGAGATATAAAATGCATATCAGTGAACTATTGGCCTAGGCAGGGTGTTACACTTACAGTATCCATTTGCATAAATCAAATTGGCTATTACAGCTGAATTTAAGATAAGGGTAATGGTAATGAAAGTGATGTTTACTTACTGAATCCATTTATACTGTATTATTTTAATTGTAATATTAAAAAAACTGATCATCCACCATATGCATTCAAGTAGGCTAGGCTAATATTTACGTTCTCAAAATCATGTGATTGAGGCCTTCTACCAAGATAATTAGGACAATCATTATTTAGTTCTAAAGGAAACAGATTATTACTGGAATTATTTATATTTTTGTGCCTAGAAGAAATGTAAAGTATACAAAAAGATAAACTAACATATATATTTCAAACTAAGATCCCTCAAAACTAGATAACCACTGTTTCTTGATTCGGTCGTCTGTCCATGCCTGATGTTGTTTATGCCAGTAAGTGGTGCTCATGCAATAGCAAGTGATTGTTAATTATGAGATATAGTTATGAATTGTTACACAAGCCATAAGTTTGGAAATCTGGTTTGAATGCCTATCTTAGTATAATCTACTGAAGATGAAATTTGCTCTTCAATTATAACCTGGTACAGTGTGATTTACCAAAAATGAAATTTGCAACTACAGGCCAATTTCTATTCTCCCTGTGCTCTCGAAAGTTGCAGAAAAACTCATTTTAAGCCACTTCATAATTATGTGGAGTCTAAAGGATTGTTATCTAATAGTTAATATGCAAATGGGAAGCACTTGGGTACCTGCGTTGCTCTTTTATTTGACATGTCATTTGCAAGAGAACCTTTATCAGGGTTTTGAGTACAAAGTAATTCAGATAGATTTTAGTGCTGCTTTTATTTAGCAAATCACAAGGCACTCATTTATAAACTTCAGAACCTTGGAGTGGATGGATAAGTTTTAGGATTATTTCAAGGTTTCCTTACAGGTAGGCAGCAGCAAGCTGCTGTTGATGGGATCTTTAGCGAACCAAGGCCTATTGTGTCTGGAGTTCCTCAGGGTACTGCTGTTATTTTTAGTGTACACACGTGATATAGTCGTTGACCTGTAAAACATGATTGTGTAGTATGCCTATGAAACAACACTTTTGGGTGTAGTAAAGTCTCCACTAATGAAAAATGAAGCACCTCTAGTCTAAATCATGGCATGGAGTGGATTAGTGAGTGGTGTAGTTGGTGAGGTATAAGGCTAGATCTCGTACAGATTTTCCATCCCATCCTCCTCTTCAGGTGGATGGGACTATGATGAATGAGTCTGAAGCTTTAATGATTGTTGGAAGCTTGAATTTCAAGTCAGTGGCCCCTTCAGGCTTCTTCCATGTGATTAAGGTTCATGTTTTGAGTAATGATAATAATAATAATAATAATAATAATAATAATAATAATAATAATAATAATAATAATAATAATAATAATAAAGTAAACGAAAGAATTTTAGTCATTTGAAACCCTGTTAATGACTTCCAAGTGCATATATACTGTATATGTAACTACTTCATGACTAAGAAATATAATTCTGAATCGTTGTATTATATTGTTGTATGCATCTACTGGAAACTGAGACATATTTCAAAATATGCATGAAGATAACCTCTACAATTGTACTGAGATACAGATGCTTATTTTTATATGACCAGAGCATCGACACTGCACAATATGAAAGAATTTTACAATTTTCATAGAAACCTGTAGCTCTCGCACAATTACGTTTGAAAGGGAACTGTCCGCAGGATCGCTCAGAAAGTAAAAAGGAGGAAACCAGCCGTTTCAGCGTTTCAAAAGGGGGCAATTTTTCTAGAAATCCCCTGGGATTTGTATCTTTTAAAGATGCAGTTTCTGTATAAAGGCCATCTCAAGAACATTTGAAAGAGAGCCTTTTCTCCTGTTTTAATTGCATATTCGTTGGCAATGCATGTAGCCCCAAAAAAGAAACTTACGGACAGAGAAAGATAGTTGCACTTTCGTTGGTAAATATGGTGAATTTATTCTTTTGAAACTAAGAAATTATACGTTTTATGTTGCTCTGTCAACATACGCAGTGATGATTATAAAATTCGAATTATCAGTTCACGTATAAGCATTTTACTATGGCACATTTAAAATATTTTAATGGTAACGATTAATTTTTTTTTTAATTTGTTAACGGAACTTGCAAATCTTATGCCAAAGCATAACCCAAAGGAAGTAACCGAGAAGAGAGCTTAGTGTGAAAATATTTTATCAGGAATATAGTCAGGTTCTGTGAATCAGAAAATACAGTTATGTTAGGTTAAGCTGATACTGTTTTATTTGAAAGCTCGCCTCTAGTAGATGTTAAAACCATACTTACTCGTCTTTCCTCATATTTAATATATAATGGCTCACATAACCACATTTAATTTCACTTTTCCTATAATACATGCATATATATATATATATATATATATATATATATATATATATATATATATATATATATATATATATATATATATATATATATATATATATATATATATATATATATATATATATATATATATATATATATATATATATATATATATATATATATATATATATATATATATATATATATATATTTATATATATTATATATATATATATATATATATATATATATATATATATTATATATATATATATATATATATATATATATATATTTATATATATTATATATATTTATATATTTATATATTTATATATATATATGTGTATGTGTGTATATATATATACACAACGCACACAAACATTAATCTAAAAATGTCGCTTTAATATCAGTTTGCTCTTCCTCGAAAACAGTACCGAAGGGGATATATAATTTATGAATGGTGACGAAACACTTATCAGTCACAATTCCCCTTCAGTATTATTTCCGAGGCAGAGTTAATTGGACGTTAAACAACATTTGTAAATTATTGTTTGTGAATATATATATATATATATATATATATATATATATATATATATATATATATATATATATATATATATATATATATATATATATATATATATATACATATATATATATATGAATATGACTTTTATCACATCACCGTGATTCATATACAATCAGTAAGCTACAAACGTCCTTTAATATCCAATTCGCTCCACCTCGGAAATAATATATTTTCATATACTGTATGTTACGAAGGAATTTTTAGTTGATATTAAGTTCGTCGTCCCGTGGGCTCGAACCAACGAAGGACAAGAATTCAGGACTACAGTGGACGCCTTAAACCACACGGCTAGCAAGTGAGGTATAAGTGGATATCGGCTCCCATCTACAAATCCCTGTCGAACTCAGGTTTTTGTATTTAGAGTCAATATCCACCCACCTCTGCCATGTTGACCCTGTAGTGCGTTTGTCGCACTCAGCCATATTATGACTTTTTATCACATCACCGTGATTCATATACAATCAGTAAGCTGCAAACGTCCTTTAATATCCAATTCGCTCTACCTCGGAAATAATATATTTTCATATATGTTACCGACGGGGAATTTTTTAGTTGATAATAAGTTCGTCGTCCCATGGGCTCGAACCAACGAAGGACAAGAACTCAGGACTACAGTGGACGCCTTAAACCACACGACCAGCAAGTGAGGTATAAGTGGATATCGGCTCCCATCTACAAATCCCCATCGAACTCAGGTGTTTGTATTTAGAGTCGATATTCACCCACCTCTGCCATGTTGACCCTGTAGTGCGTTTGTCGCACGCAGCCATGTTATGACTTTTTATTACAACACTGTGATTCATATACAATCAGTAAGCTACAAACGTCCTTTAATATCCAATTTGGTAACATATATGAAAATATATTATTTCCGAGGTAGAGCGAATTGTATATGAATCACGGTGATGTGATAAAAAGTCATAATACGGCTGCGTGCGACAAACGCACTACAAGGTCAACATGACAGAGGTGGGTGGATAGCAACTATAAATAAAAACAACTGAGTTCGATGGGGATTTGTAGATGGGGAGCTGATATCCACTTATACCTCAACTAAAAATCTTGCTGGCCATGTGGTTTTAAAGGCGTCCACTGTTGTATATGTCCTGAGTTCTTGTCCTTAGTTGGTTCGAGCCCACCTGGGTTCGACGAACTTATTATCAACTAAAAACTTCCCCTGTCGGTTAACATATATGAAAATATATTTTTTTCAACGAAAAAATAGAGCGATATTTTTCATTGGATATTAAAGGACGTTTGTAGCTTACTGATTGTATATGAATCACGGTGATGTGACAAAAAGTCATAATATGGCTGCGCGCGACAAACGCACTACAGGGTCAACATGGCAGAGGTGGGTGGATATCGACTCGAAATACAAACACCTGAGTTTGATGGGGATTTGTAGATGGGAGCCGATATCCACTTATACCTCACTTGCTGGCCATGTGGTTTATGGCATCCAGTGTTGTCCTGAATTCTTGTCCTTCGTTGGTTCGAGCCCACGGGACAACGAACTTATTATCAATTTAAAAATTCCCCTTCGGTAACATATATGACAATATATTATTTCCGAGGTAGAGCAAATTGGATATTAAAGGACGTTTGTAGCTTACTGAATGTATATGAATCACGGTGATGTGATAAAAAGTCATAATATGTCTGTGTGCGACAAATGCACTACAGGGTCAACATGGCAGAGGTGGGTGGATATCGACTCTAAATACAAACACCTGAGTTCGACGGGGATTTGTAGATGTGAGCCAATATCCACTTATACCTCACTTGCTGGCCGTGTGGTTTAAGGCGTCCACTGTAATCCTGAGTTCTTGTCCTTCGTTGGTTCGAGCCCACGCGATGACGAACTTATTATCAACTAAAAAATTCCCCTTAGGTAACATATATGAAAATATATTATTTCCGAGGTAGAGCAAATTGGATATTAAAGGACGTATGTAGCTTACTGATTGTATATGTATCACGGTGATGTGATAAAAAGTCATAATATGTCTGTGTGTGACAAATGCACTACAGGGTCAACATGGCAGAGGTGGGTGGATATCGACTCTAAATACAAACACCTGAGTTCGATGGGGATTTGTAGATGGGAGCCAATATCCACTTATACCTCACTTGCTGACCGTGTGGTTTAAGGCATCCACTGTAATCCTGAGTTCTTGTCCTTCGTTGGTTCGAGCCCATGGTATGACGAACTTATTATCAACTAAAAAATTCCCCTTCGGTAACATATATGAAAATATATTATTTCCGAGGTAGAGCGAATTGGATATTAAAAGATGTTTGTAGCTTACTGATTGTATATGAATCGCGGTGATGTGATAAAAAGTCATAATATGGCTGTGTGCGACAAACTCACTACAGGGTCAACATGGCAGAGGTGGGTGGATATCGACTCTAAATACAAACACCTGAGTTTGATGGGGATTTGTAGATGGGAGCCGATATCCACTTATACCTCACTTGCTGGCCGTGTGGTTTATGGCATCCACTGTAGTCCTGAATTCTTGTCCTTCGTTGGTTCGAGCCCACGAGACGACGAACTTATTATCAACTTAAAAATTCCCCTTCAGTAACATATATGAAAATATATTATTTCCGAGGTAGAGCAAATTGGATATTAAAGGACGTTTGTAGCTTACTGATTGCATATGAATCACGGTGATGTGATAAAAAGTCATAATAAGGCTGCATGCGACAAACGCACTACAGGGTCAACATGGCAGAGGTGGGTGGATATCGACTCTAAATACAAACACCTGAGCTCGACGGGGATTTGTAGATGGGAGCTGATATCCACTTATACCTCACTTGCTGGCCGTGTGGTTTAAGGCATCCACTGTAATCCTAAGTTCTTGTCCTTCGTTGGTTCGAGCCCACGGGACGACGAACTTATTATCAACTAAAAAATTCCCCTTCGGTAACGTATATGAAAATATTTCCGAGGTAGAGCGAATTGGATATTAAAGGACGTTTGTAGCTTACTGACTGTATATGAATCATGGTGATGTGATAAAAAGTCATAATATGGCTGCGTGCGACAAACGCACTACAGGGTCAACATGGCAGAGGTGGGTGGATATCGACTCTAAATACAAACACCTGAGTTCGACAGGGATTTGTAGATGGGAGCCGATATCCACTTATACCTCACTTGCTGGCCGTGTGGTTTAAGGCGTCCACTGTAATCCTGAATTCTTGTCCTTCGTTGGTTCGAGTATATTACTTTATAAATTCCAGGTATAAGCAAAACCTCCATAGAATTACGTCATTATTAAGGCATTTTGGGAACGAGATACAAGAGAAAATTCTAGAAGTGGAAGATGATGCCACTTCCTGAGAAAAACTTTTTGGGCCCATTAGAATACGTGATCAGAGCAATGCAATCTTACAAAACGTGACATAATCGATTGAGAAAAGTGCTTTTACTCTCAAAAAGGCTAACGTTACTCAAACAGAAAAACGCATGGGATGAAGCTCTTAACAAAATCTCAACACGATCAAAACAGACGGCAGCTGGCTAATCATAAACGGCATGTTTTTAAAACAAAACGAAAAACCCGAGTTGGTTTCCAGAACAGTATGAGACAAAATCTTAAAGAACTCGACTGCTATTTTTTCACTTGTCAACGCATTATCTTTTGCGATGACAACTGAATCAAAACATGGCATCTAGTCTGACTCGAATCTGTCTTTCCCGCTACTGTGCTATTATCAAGAAAGATATTATTAATTCTAAATAACTTTATCTAAATCACTAACTCTTTTGAGATCTGACATTACACTACATACGATACTTCAACAATTATTATTATTACACATAACATATGATAACTAGAAGAGTAAATACATCAAAATCATGGAAAGATATACATTTTACAAGGCAATATCATGAAAATTTACAATATATATATATATATATATATATATATATATGTGTGTGTGTGTGTGTGTGTGTATGTATATATATATATATATATATATATATATATATATATATATATATATATATATATATATATATATATTTATATACATACATATATATAAACATATAAATAATTGTGTTTTATTGGATTGTTATTATTCTCTAAGTATTCCTAAACTAAATCATTCATTGCTGCTGAGGTTTCTGCTTAGTAAGCATCATTTTTTTAGCAACATCCATTATTTGCACTTTCAGGCAAATAGGAGATTATGTTCCATCGATGTATTTCTGTCTGTTTACGTATCGTTTAGGAGGATATGAAAAGAACGGATGAACGGATTTTGATGAAAGTAGAATACAAAATTCTTAGGGTAATCTCTCCACATCATCAACTTGTTGAATATTCATGAAGGTTTGTCGCCATGGAAGCAATCTTGTCGATTACTTATTCACCTAGAACAGGTCGTGTCCTTAGGCCTAAACCTGGTGTCTTATTCCCTCCAACATCCTTAAGCGAAGCCCTGTGCTGGTATGTGACAAGCATAATCTTAACCCTAGCTAACTTTTCGGAAGAAATCGGAGGATTATTAGAGAAATTTATTTATAATTATTAAATGCCGTGTAAATCAGCAGTTGATTCATACGATTTCTGGCTTAGTAGTAATGTGGTCATCAATGATTGTTCTTGTTGTTCTCTTGAAAATGCTTCTTCGGATCGTGAATGATTAACACTAGTGATTCAAAACCGCGAAAGGTTGATTTATCAAGTCGTTTACATGTTCGTCATGAATTAGAGCATGAATAGATGTACACATTCTGATAGAGTTATTTTATAGCAGCAGATCGTCAGGAGAATTGTTATATCAGTGAAAATCAATTTTCTCTACTTGTATTCCTCTGATGCACATGAGAAAGAAACATCGTCTTTCTTTTAAGTAGAAATCACCAATTACTATTTTGGAGTGTGATAACAACTAAGAATAGCGCTCAGTGATAAAGTGTCTCTTAACATATCATTTTGTTACCAGTGCTTGTCTTTGGAATTGGTTATATATGACTACAAATTCAGATAGCAGAAACGATTTTGGGAAACCAGATGGCCATTATTTGATTTCGGCTGTATCATTTACTATTTAGGAACCCTGGGAGGAGAGAAGTGTTTAATAAACAATGAATAAAATGTTTAAAGCAAATAACAGGAATTTTTTTAACGTGAGTCGCAAAAAATTACTGGTAACACGTCATTTAACGGATCTTTCAAGGTGATATACGAATTTTGGATGCAATTGGGATATATGTCGCTGAGTGAATTAGGGCTCTGGAATATTGAATGAATAATTAAAAGAATGAGTAAATAAGCTATTTAGATAAAATATTTCACGGTCGAGTAAGATTTTCATGTGTCACGCCTTTATCTCTGGGCTACCATGGGCGAGTGATACAATTAGAGTTTTACATTTTGTTCTCTGCTTCAGTGACACGAATTGTTATCACAAAGAAAGCAAATCCAATCGTTTTGAGATTACAGTTTTTACTTGTCTTTGTGAAAACAAGATTACATTTGCATTTAAATGGCAAGGCCATTGGAGACAAGGTGAAAATTTATATTCTGTAACAAAAGTAACTTTTCCTAAGGTTGGGCGTTGATTAACATACAATTACTTTTGCACTATCTCTTTGAAGTTTGATTTCCTTGCAGCCTCCGTATCTTTCGATTGGTTAGGGCAAATTTCTTCTGTGCGGAACAATAAGGGAGGCGATTTTTCTCTTCAAACGCGTGGTTATGATTGCTGAAGTAGGTCCTTACAATAACAATATTTTCTGTAGATAAAGTCCTTGATACAATGACTTTGGTTGCCGTAAACGTTAATCCTTGAAACATCCGAAAGCACCTTGTAATTGCCGTTGTCATGTAAGACGGAACTCTCCAGAAGGGCTCCACCTGAAATGTTCATAACAGAAATTGGACTGTTTCATTGTTTATGTAAAACTGCAATACGAAAAGGATTAACATTTGTAAATCACTAGAGAGGGCTGTGTCATGATTAATGTGGCTCAGATTAATCTAATGAATAAAGAAATTAAACCTGAGATATAGTTTCAACTTTTGTGGCATTCGTTATAAGCAAGTGGTAGAAGTAGTAAAGTCTGAAGTGGTAAAATTAAAAATCATAACGGAAGTAGATTGTAACTTACATAGAATGGCTCCAGTGCAAGAAGACCCACATTACCCGTTGTTATGCCAAATGGATTGGCCACACAGATGTTAATATTCACTATATCGGCATAATGTTCTGATTATAAAAATATGTACTATACAGAAATAATACTTACTTGGCTTAGCAGAGAATATTATTGTATATTTTGTTATTACTGACTCAGAAATACTTGGTTTGGTGTTTTTGTTGGCAGTGCTAACTCTTCCACTAAGGACCTATAGAAAATTGATAAAGGAAAAGAACTTAAAACAAAACATGTCCGCTGATATCGATCTTGGGTTATTTTTACATTTCATTAACAAAGTAACAATGATTTAGATATGAAAGGATCGAAAAAATCATAGATATTAGGACTCGTCTCTTGGCCAAGAAAGAAAGAAAGATATCCGCTAGTAACCAATATATGACGTCATTACATCTAAAAGAAGCATGATATATTGTAATTCTTTTTTCTTTTTTTTCTTATATTGTTGAGTGGGACATACACTGAAATCTATTTCGTCCTTTTTATTTCCATGTTCCAGTGTTTTTCGTTGTTATATGACTCGAAGATTCATGTTTAGTTAAGCACTGGGTATTTCTTCCAGTGCCTTGTTGGCAGTTCCTTGTGCGTACTTTTGTTTTGAGCAAACTAACTCTTAACACATTGTCCCACCCTTTCTTATTTTGTGCCCCTCACTTTCATTTTGCGTTTTCATAGTGCAATGAATTTTTCGAGGATTAAGGGAAAAGTATATAGACACCCCTTATGTGCAATAGACTTTTGAAAGCACCACATTTATTTTTTGGTAACCAGTGTAAGAGATGCTACTTGCCTTGACTGTAAATGGAAAAGTATATAGACATTCCATATGTGCAATAGACTTAAGGAAGCATTACTTATTTCTTTTTGGGTGACCAATGTAAGAGATGCTACTTGCTATAAGTGTAAGCTTTGATTGGAGGAGATTGGTTAATTGGAAATTATCTATGTGTGCATATACAATTGTCAGTTTGCATATACTCTATTCGTTGAATGAAGTGTTAGGAAAAACTCTTTTGTAGAGGGTAGTGAGCGCAAACTTTGTACATGCACGAATCTATGTAGTAAAATGTGAACTCCATGAACGGAGCCCTAAAGCTATGGTGGGTCGGTATGGATGGTTGGGTTTTGTATTAAATTGTATAAAATCTTATACGAATGGTCTACATATGTAAAGATAAGAGAATTTTCGTTTGGTAATATAAAGTAATCTCAGATGTAGTGTTATTGCTATCCTTAATTCTTAATAAAAATTATTTTCACTTGGGTCAACTACCTGGTCTTGGGAACCTCACCAAGTTGATAAGTTGGTAAAGAATTTAGACGCAGTCCCAACAAATTATCATAACATGATAATTATGGACTTACGTCTGTTAACTGATTTGTTTCTTTTATCTAAAATCGGATAGTAACGTAACCATAGCGGACAAGGGTAGTTTGCATGTTTTCAGCATATGACAGAGGACTGTAGGAAAAATGCGAATAAAATTAAAACTAACATCATAATATTTTTGTTTTCAGGCGATGGGTATACATTTAGGGTAAAACAATCAAAGATAAAAAGTTCCCCAGGTACATTACGCTCGCCCTTTAATACAAAGAATCTTCCCTTTGAACTGAGTGGAACAGTTACTGAAATAGAAACTAAAAGCTGTTAAAGGCAATCCATCCTGCAGTAGAGAAAAAGGAATTAAAGAAGATTTATGAGCAACATCAGTGCATTACCCTTGGTATTCCCATCGAGGAGAAAGTCATAAAATTCTTCAAAACACATATGTAAGCAATTCTTTAAATTTGACATGCAAGAGAAAAATATAAAGATTTTATAATTGGGATGAAAAAAAACCAGGCATCAAAACAGCACGCCAATATTTTAGAAGTAGATTTATAATTAAGATTTTGTGATCTATCCAAGTGAAGTCAGAAATAACTTGCACACCCAAATTGTTGAGTACAGTGGGGCTATTTTAATGGAGAGATAAATAAAAAAAACTGATAGAACAGGACTCTTGAGGAACATCACTATTGCTTCTCCATAGTGGTAAATGGTTCTTGGGTATAATTATCCTGCTAAGGGATTCAGAGCCGATGAAACACGGTTTTTGGGCAACAACTTTTTATCAAAGCATCGAATAAAGGTGAAAGTTGGTAAGTGTATATTTTATAACCTTACCTAATTTTGCAAGTATTATTTAGCACCTAAGTTCGATAGTTTTGATATTTATAGGGTAAAATGAAGTCGCCGATGCCGGAATCGAGTAAATCATAGACAAGGATCCTAAAACAATTCGTAACGTAAATATATGACGTCATGAGACTCCTCCCATCCACCAGGCAGGCGGTGAATGGATATGCTTAAACAGTGTTCTAGGCTTCGACAGATTCGATAATGGCCAGGCGGATATGGAATTATCCCCGTGCTTGCAAGACTGCTTTTGTGCTACGGCTTGCCACTTTGTGTACAAGCGGGAAGACCCGTGGCAAGATTTACTATAGCGTGAATAGGTCATTATTCTATGGTGGGTAATAGTTACTTTGCCACCCCAATAATGTAGGCAGGAGCTGACGTGGCTAGCGACGATGAGGACGGAGATGATGACGTCTTCCTCGAGAGTGACGGTGAAGACACTTTGTAAATAAATTAAGTATAGTGTTAGACGTTTTATTTGTACGTCTAAAACATGCATATTAAAACACAATGATTATAACAAAGTGTTCCTCATTCAATCTGATTTCAATATATTTTCCTTGTCATACATATCAATATAAATCGTGTTACTTTTGATTGATATTAAGTAGGTAAATAATAGCTTGCCCTCAAAGTCTTAACTCCTACCATTACCATTACCTTTTATTTGCAGCGAGTATACGAGTGCTGTTTAGGGTGCTGTATGGTATAAATAAAAAAAAAAACTAAGAAAAATAGCAATGGGATACACTAACTGAAATAAAACAATGGCATTGACCGCTACACCTCTAAAAATTGAGGGAAATGAGGTATCATTGCTTTTCATTTGAATTCTACTTCTAGTAACCGCTCCTGACTTGCTGCAAATAGAAGGCTATAGTGTCGAAACCTGTGGCAAAACAAAACGGATTGTCTTTTTGTATTCTTGCCCTGAATAGACGTGCATCTAGACTCGTTCATTATGTGGATGAATTACATAAAATGAATTATTTGTAAAGTAGAGACAATACGAATATCAAGAAAATGAAAGAATTCCAAGCTAACAACTTAGTCCCAATAACTGCTGTGGAAGCTGCGATGAAACCTCCACATAATAATAATAATAATAATAATAATAATAATAATAATAATAATAATAATAATAATAATAATAATAATAATAATAATAATAATAATATTGAGAATGATAATGCAATCAAGGGGACGATGACCAATCCAGCTCTCCATCAATGATAATCGCTGAAGCCTAGGATGGGTACTAACAAGGCCAAGAGAGACAAGGTCTACCTAATTGGGTGGAGTCGCCTCCCACCTGGGGTAACTACGTAGGCGATGACGTATCGTAGAGGTATCTGCTCATTACGGCAATTCGCCAGCTGATGCAATAAGGAGGTAGACCAATCTCTGCCTACATGGGGGATTTGGCGGGAAGTGAGTAACCTTCTCTTTCTCTTGGCCCTGGGTACTAATATCAATTAGTGAATATGTCATCAGTAAGTGGGCAGAGCCACAGTAAAGAGGCGTTTTCCCCATATAAAAACTTCTCTTCACTGTGGTTAGAGCGTCATGACGTCATAGGTTTACGTCACTATTGTGTTCAAAACCCTTACCTGCGATTTTGATGGCTCTGGCATAGGAAGCACACATTTACTCTGATTAGTATCAGAACAATCGAACTTAGGTAATAAATAATACTTGCAAAAATTATGTAGGGTTAATATACACTTTCCAACTTTCACTTTTATCACATGCTTTGATAAAAAGGTGTTGCCGAAAAAACGCGTTTCATTGGCTCTGAATACCTTAGTAGGTAACAATTATGTTAATTTCTTTTACACTTAAGTACATGCCTTATTGATTTGTGACATAATTATAAGAAGAAATGACCAATTTCCTGTAACCCATTAGAACATAGTAACATGATTATTTTATGCATACATAAAACTAGGCTACAGAAATAATACATGTCTAAGAGGACACAATGGAAACAATAGATACACGTTCATATAGACATATATATTGCTTCTCATCGTGTGAAGAAAATTGTCTTCCAGGAAACATTACCTTGTCTAGCGTTAGTTGGACACAGTCAATGAACTTAGCCAGTCCTTCGTTTATCTGTGATATCGTATGGTTGGCTGCATTCCATAAATGAGGATCATTGGAGTCAGCCTCTGTTGAATTCTGACACGTACATAAATGAGGTAGAATTGCCAAATCATCACAGGTTCTGTTTAAAGGTACCACCTTGAAGAGGCTTTGGCCATATTTTTCTCCCACAAAACTGTTAGAAAGAAAAATGTCTCTGATGAAAGTTACCCAGTTGCATTATGGGAGAAGATGGTTGTCATTAAAGTTATAGTCAATGAATTCAAAAGGACCTGTTAATGTCTGAGACCTAGGAGAACAAAACAGCAGTGCACAAACCCCAGGAGCTTTTATATACCTAAGTTGAAGACAACTGGTAAATCGGCTGGGAATTCTACATGTTTTGGGGGTAATGAATTTTACATGGAAAATTGACCATCACAGATTTTGAAGAAATTTATAAATCTTCTAGTTTCACACTAAGAATTATTAGCGTGATACGGCTCTCTCTCTCTCTCTCTCTCTCTCTCTCTCTCTCTCTCTCTCTCTCTCTCTCTCTCTCTCTCTCTCTCTCTCTCTAACATGGGCGTCACAAAATTAATGCACTAGCAGAGTCATTATCAACTTCGTACTAAACTCAGAACACCACAGTAATAGTGAAGGAAATCAAAGTAAAAGAAACCATCCGTCTACAGAAAGTACCAGTCGTATGCACACTTATCCAACATCTCCCTTTTAAAACATGGGGTTTATTTGAGTTTTCAAGGAAGTTCCTGAACTCTGCGGTGTTTATTAAGTTCCCATGGCAACTTAAGCTCTCAAATTGGAACTGATGATGATAGGTAAAGCGAAGGTAGTTGGCGATTACATTAAAATGATCAGTATTATCAACAAATTATGAGCATTTTATTTTAGATATATTGGCGATTGTCAGTGGTCATCAGATAAATGATTGTTGGTCATGATCACTCATAAATATACTGTTACTTATGATTCATATGGAGAACAGTAGTCGACACTAATTGTCACAGACTTTAAGATTTGTTGAGCATTACCTGCTGTCATTATGGATTTGCATAAAGATAATTATCAAGAAAACTTAAGAGATTTGTGCATATTGTTGTATACACTTAGGATATAAATGATGTTGTTAATGGTATAGGCTATTCATGATTTTCCTGGTTTGAAGACTGCGTAGTTTATCACCGTGAATTGTAAATTACAACATTAAAGTTCTGAGAATTAAGTCTATCACATCACTTAAGAATTAAAGTTGTAGTGTACAGGGTACGCTGATTATTTTAGCTGACACAGTCCATGACAACATGTAAGATTCCTCATACTTCAGAAGTCTAATTATCTCCTTTTTGTGTAGTGGTGCAGGTGCTGCATTTTCAAATGTAAAAGCAGTTCTTTTTTTATTCCAGTTTTGTACAGACAAGCAGAGGCACAAGGTTTTTTACCTTTCAGTTAGGCAGGTATTTTTACCCTTTAGCAAATTACTTCTACCTGTCATTAAAAATCAACACTTAAATGCAAAAGAGTTCACAGTTTAGTATTACCGTATGAAGAGTGAAAAGAAGCAAACGTTAAGTAAACGTATACGAGATCAGTATTCACAGTTAGAAAAATAAGCTGATTTAACACTGTGCATTATAGAAAAATATTCACATAGAACAAACGGTTATGAATAGACAAGGCATGGTTGAGAATTAATATACATGCTTTGCAAACAGATATTACCTGTTCTCTGGATTAAGGTATCCATAACTGGCTAAGTCTACGAGAGTCCCATGAACATCCAGGTTTGAAGTCAGTCTCCGGGAGTTGACCAGCAGATTTGCATATGCCTGGCGGTACTTGTCCTTGAACCGTGGAGGCGGCACCAAGATCAGAAAAGGAAGCCTCTCTTCGAGCATTCCAGCGTAGGTCGACCTGATACCCCCGTATCGAATGCCATGGTCGCTCATGAAGATAAGGAACGTGTTGTCTAGAAACCCCTCCATTTTGAGATCCTGCAGTGCTTTTAATGTACATTGATCTGATGCTGAAGCCATGCCAAGGTTATCATGTGTCAGAGCCGCATCCCATAGAAAACCAAAGTATGGGACTTTATCGTGTAGAGCTTTACATATTTTGAAGTTGTAGTCAAGTAGAACCTCTGAAGTGAGCTTTCCTCCTTGACATATCTTACCATTTTGCCCTCTAAAAGTAGCAGAATGCCCTATTAACCCATCGGATATGTAAGCATAAGGACTGTTGTAGATATCTGTAGGCTGTTCGACAAATCCTGTCCTTGTGTATCGAAAGGTTCCCATCCAAGGGGCGTCTTCCAAGTAAAAAGTGACATAACTGTTCTGGTTGTATAATTTCCAGGTAAAGGGACAGTCGTCTAATTTCTGTTTCTTTACTCTGCTGCAACTGCCATTACCCATTTCATGAGCTGGGATTCCCGTCATCATGGGAAAAACGTTTGGGAAGGTGTTGTCTCCTATTTTGTTAAATCCTTTGAAGTCTATCCCACCTAGGGTCTTGGTAATGTATTCGTAAGTATTGGGCATATGTCTCAGTAGGTTATTTCTTGACACAGAATCTTTGCCTATGATGAGCACATTTAATCTCTCGCCTATGAAGGGTGTTTTCTCATCGAGCTGACCCTGTTGAAGCGAAAGTAATACATGTAAGAAGAGTTGTTGCCAGTTTGAATTCATTGTTGAAGCTTGGCTCTCTCTCTCTCTCTCTCTCTCTCTCTCTCTCTCTCTCTCTCTCTCTCTCTCTCTCTCTCTCTCTCTCTCTCTCTCTCTCCATTCAACACAACTGATGCACTTGCACCCATTGTAAACAGTGTGATTAAGACACTAATATTTAAGCTTAAGAATAATTTATACAAGTGCTTCTGCTGAGGCCACCGTCCAGACCTGGACGTTGGTTGAGTTTAGAAACGACAATAGACAATGACAGCCGAAACCAAAGTCCCAGGTTTCATTCAGTGGCCGGCGCAGAAGCATTTATCAATTTTAATTCCCTTAGGAAAGCAAAGGCCCAGGTTCGAATCGTGACCAACGCAGAAACGTTTATCAATTATAATTCCCTTCGGGTGTGAATTATAGTGAAGTTGATATTAATGATATTTGTGGCTCAATATTATTGAATAAAGGAGGGTCAAGGGTGTGTAAGTGACAAAAATTCATATTTACACACATACGCACACACACACAATATATATATATATATATATATATATATATATATATATATATATATATATATATATATATATATATATATATATATATATATATATATATATATATATATATAACCAAACATGAGCGCATGTCTGCCTTACCACACGCTTGCACACACAAAAGAAGGATAGACGAAACCTCAGAGTAGTGCGGATCCTTGGTACTACAGCATACAGTTTTGACCTAGAATCTAGATTACGACAATGTGAGAATAGACTCTAGATCAAGAGCGATGCAGGTTCTTGATATTTATGTTCATTTTTAAGTTTTCTGAAAAAATTGTGTGTGTGATTAGATACGTATATTTTGTATGTTTATTTTGCAATCCCCTTCCCTTCGGACACTTAGTACCTTGCCGTGGGATTGGAGGCTTCAGGGAGCACATACTTAGATGTGGCTCATACCTTGGCGTTAAGTATTTGTTCTAAATTAAAATAGCTGGGCTTTCTCGCTTCGTACCCTTCAGGGTTCCCTTTAATTATGACCCTTGCATGGTTTTGAATACATTTCTGGTCACTCTTGAGAACATGAAAGAAGGGAAAGTTGGACAGTATGCCATCTCGCTCTTAGAGCGAGTTGAAAGTCCGAGGTCAAACTTTGCTCCTAGTGCTGGGTGGTATCTCGAAGGACTGACGACCCCTAAGGCACCAGGAGGATTCGCTGTATCTAAGTATAAACTATAAGACAGCCCCGTTAGGAGTGGGCAGCCAGCCTTTAAATGTAGCTTCATGGTAAGCATAGGAAAACACCGGAACGAATTTAGTTAACTTACTTTCCATGACGAAAAAAATTAATGCATATTGACGACGGCTGAATAGAAATGGAGGATTTTGATGAGTCTTGCACTTCAAACGAGTCATTCACGTAGGACTAATGAAACAACAATACGGAAAAAAAAAATATGCCTGACCCCACCGTTCGCCACTATATTTTACAACGATGACCGTCAAAGAAATGTGCTTTAGATAGTAAAAAATGAGTTTATTAGAAGTAACTGCAGT
The DNA here is from genome assembly GCF_040412425.1 of Macrobrachium rosenbergii. Taxonomy (NCBI): domain Eukaryota; kingdom Metazoa; phylum Arthropoda; class Malacostraca; order Decapoda; family Palaemonidae; genus Macrobrachium; species Macrobrachium rosenbergii. The sequence continues at coordinate 68,327,658 of NC_089743.1, forward strand.
TCAGCAATAAAAAATTACCTCTGCTTGAAATAAATGTGTACAAAAATGTCAGACACACCATCACAGGTAAAACAAATAAAAGATATAAATAATTGTGGCGAAAATTGAGTTTGTTTTACAAAATTTATCTGTAAAAATTAAAATATTTGGGACAAATTAGAGAACTTTAACCTTCTATTCCCAAACCCCTCCGGTGTAAAAACTGGTCGAGTTTTGGAAAAAATGCCAAATTGATCCTGAAGGTGAATACTGTAAACCTAAAGAGCACGCAGCCCATTGGAGTTGTAGAACACCATAATACTGTATGTAGACTGTGGTAAAACCATCACGCAAAATCTAAGATCTTTCCAGCTACATGTACAATACAGAACTCTGAATATTGCAAGAGAGAATGGCAATGAATACCAGGAAAAAATAACAACTTGAAGTCATTGATTTGATGACCCATCCAAAACATTTACATATAAAATAGTAGCTAACCAAAACACGTAAAATTATATTCAACTAACACAGCCAATTATAAATTCTAAGGGAAATAATACACAAGCTAAAAATTCAGAAGAAAAAAATCTTAACTGGAAGCATATATTATGATGTTTCTATCTTAAAGAAGAGGATTCTAAAAAACGTGAAAAATTTATGAGACTGGCAAGGAAGGAAATACTAATAAAACGTGTGTGTGTGTGTGTGTATGTATGCATGTGTATAAGTAAATTTTTTGTTCTTTGCCATTTCTCCTTTGATTCGGGGTGGAGACAAAAGTGTCCCTTGTTTCGGTTTTTTCAGCAAATTTTAGGTATGAAGTTTCTAACCCAACTTTTTTTTTCTGAAGACCAACAGATACTATTTGACTGATGGGCGTTAGACCAGAAGCAGTCCACAAACTTAGAAGTGTGAGCAGTGCAACAACTCGGCCCCATCGCCCATGCTCTTTGATTGAAATTTCCAAAGGTCCTTTTGAATTAGAGACTCCCTTGTTGAATTTACATGGATTCAACACAGAATGTACTATGTTGAATGAAGCTTTATAATGTTCGAGAGGGCGTTTGAACTAAGAAAAAATAGATTGGCATAGTTTGAATCTACATCTGTTCTTTTGCTCTGTATTTCTGTCACATTATTACTTCAATCTACTTCATTTTACTGGTTTTCTTCCACTTTACAACTACTATGACTATTACTTTCAAGTGCTGATAACAGGTACTTTGATGTAAGTAGTATGGACATTTCCACATATATTTAAATTTACTGCTTATATGAGTCTGCGAAGGCATCATAGCTGGGAAGGGGTTTGTTTTCAAAACTAGTTGTGAGAGTTCCAGATGATGTTACTCAGTGTAAGATAGCTTGGATTCTTTTGGCAGAACTGTCCAGAAGGGTTGGCTCATTGGAATCCAAGGGGACCGGGCTTTCGGTTAAGACTTGCAACTTTGGTCTGGAAGTCCATCAGTACAGGAAAGGAGTATGATTATGTCCAAATGGTTTTGGTCCAAACAGGCGGATTTTGCTTGTACCTGTGCCTCTCTTTTGGTAGTGTCCTGGATGAGGAATGTGATTTCATCCTTATCTAATGGGTGTGTCTGACTCAGTTGACGCAAGTAGTGCTCAAATTTAACAAGCCATGCTGCTTCTCATAAAAAAACTATAGTCGAGTATCATAACAGTCCCTGGATGTCATCAAAGGGAGCTTGGCAACATCCCACTCCGGAACATTAAATGCCATGGTAAGAACAGTCATGGTTGGTAATGAAACACAGTTAGCTTTACCGACTGCTTCAAACCTTCCCAAAATGGAAACACATTCATAGTTATCCACACAGATTCTTCAGCCTCTAAAAAGTAGTATTCAGCAAAGGCCTTTACGTCTTCTCGGTGGAAGAAATTTTAAATATGCTTCTCACATTGATTCAGTTAAGAAATGACATCTTATTGGATTTCTAATAAAAAATTTGTTTTAACTAATAACCATTGGACAGCTGCCCATCAACGCTAGTAGAATTAAAAGTAGTTCTAGACAATGCTTCGATGTTATGAATATGACCACATTGACCTATAAAGTGTCAAAGCAAACAGAAATGGTATGTCTGGTCAAAATCTTGTGGGTCAGTGTCCTACTGACAGTCTTGTATTCACAGTAAATAATGGTCATTTCACAATTTCAAAAATTTACCCTTCATATCAATTTTAACAGGATGCCCTTGAAATAGCAACACTTAAGTGTATGGGTATAGGTAGTGCCAAACAAAAGCTGATGGAACTGACATATCTTGGCTATCAAGAACTTGGAAAAACTTTTAGTTGCTTCAAATCTGGTTCCACAGACTACCAGAATGTAAGGAAGGAAGATCCCTTATCTGAATCTATCACCTTTCTGGGATTTTAATTATAGGGTCAGTGTCAGTCTCTAAGCCTAGTTTTTCTGCTGCATCTGAAATAATCTCTAAGCCTGGGTCTCCTCCTACAACTGAATCCTTCTCAAGTATGTCAGGCTCATTACCCAACCTGACTGACACGAGGAAGGAGGAGGATTACCATATCCCAATAGAATGTTTTGCAGCTGAATTACTACTTACAAACTGGGGGGGATACCACAAGCAGTTAAGTCCGGTCCTGCAAAACCTGTTTCATCTCGACAAAGAAAACCAAAATGTGAGGAAGGTTTTGTGTTTTCCCGATAATAGGCAATAAGACAACATTACCCAAAGATGCTAAAACCCTTTATTTATCACATTCCTTGAGATTCTCTTCCAGCAAAGGGGAAGAGGTTAAACCAAAGTTCTTGTGTCTGATAAGTTTCCGCGTCCAGAGCCAATATGTTTGGCAAACACTCCAAGTAATGATTTGAATTAAACCATACACTTTGCAATGGAGCTGCAAAGGTCAGAGCTAGAGTAGAACAGCTCAAGATTGTGCTTTATGATCATAAACTACCAATTGTGTGATTATAGGAGAGCATGGTAGGCAATTATTCTTTCGATCCTGAATTAAATTATGCCACCTTTCACTCTTCTTTTTGTGACTGTGCTCATTGTGTTGCAGTAATTATTGTGCATTCTATATTTGCAAGTGGGGCCTATAAATGAATTGTAGACAGTTGACTGTGCTATTTATACCATCCTCCCAGGTTTAGCTTCAGTGAAAATGATGTTCAGAATTTAGTAATCCGGCTTCCCCCTTTATTCATACTGCTTGTTGATTGTAAAGCTCATAATCATCTGTGGGCTGGTGATGTATTGAAATCAGCAGTAATTCAGTACACTGACTGTATGGTTATAGGTCAGTGACTTTTCATAATAGCTATGGTAACCACTTGTCCCCTATAGACTTGAGCTTTTGCTCTCCCACTATACATATATTTTTATGGTCTAGTTCAGGGCCGCCCAACCCCATGCCCGTGAGCCAAAAGTGGCCTGTTTTGTTTTGAAAGTGGTCCGCTAGTGAAAAATAAGTAAAAGTATATTTCTCTTTTTTCATATCATAATGATTAGATTTACCGCTTATCCTGAATAAAAGAAATATTACTTGCAAAATCAACAACTACAAAGAAAAGTTTCATTGGCGTCTGTTGTGTGTTATACCATATTTTCAAACGGAGCGATTTGTTAAAAAATAACAAAATCATCATATAAAACTCTGAACTAGTAACCGGGCTCCGTTTAACATTCTTATTCTGTAGCCATCCTTTTTCCATGAAAGTTAAAGAGCCGAGATCACAATTTCCTTCTCTTCTTTTTTTTTCATCGGAATTAGAATGGTCATATGCACAAAGGAAATAAGGGTGATCGATATGCAGGTCTTCATTACCAATGTGTCATTGAAGTGTCGGGGAATATGAACGCTAATGCGAATATAAAGAGTATTTTAGATAAAATAAAAAACGAAAACTACAATGGCACAATATATGCAAGTATATAGTGTTCATGGAAATATCTTCAATATTCATCTAGAGGAGGAAGACGGAGGAGGAGGAGGAAGACTTTGATCAGTATGAATTTTGCTTCAGATTTTTACATTCACCACATTTATAGAGATGTGTGTAAATTGTCAGCTGTATGCAAAATCAATATACCTTTGTTTCAAGAATTAATTGAAATGAAAACTAATTCTGTCCACCTAGATGTGTAATTCGGTTTTTGGACAAATATGCTGCTCACATGATTACCCACACATTTCTGAATATGTCTCGAAAGTATTATCAATGTTTGGTTCAACCTGGCTCTGTGAGATCACATTTTCATTCATGAAGTTATTAAAGTCAACATTACGATCCTTAATTGGTGACGTAAATCTTGAGTCCGAATTAAGATGTGCCCTCACTGATTTTTACCCTGAGTTTTCCAAAATAATAAAGTCAAGCTATTATCAGCACTCCCACCAAATTTAACTTTATTTGGATTAAGATTTGGCATATGTAAATAAACTCATGTTTGCCTTCTTTAAGATGTATTTCTTTGGATTTCTCTGAAATAAGTCCTTGTCAATTTCTTATTCCTAAATTCTGATATATATATATATATATATATATATATATATATATATATATATATATATATATATATATATATATATATATATATATATATATATATACACACATACATATATATATATACACACATACATATACATACATACACGCAGGTGGCCCGCATGACTTTTTGCTTTCAAGAGTGGCCCTCAGACTAAACAACTTGGACGGCCCTGGTCTAGTTGATGGATATTTAAATGGAAATGACCACCTCCCATTCCACTTAAAACTAGTTGGAAATATCCTACTGAATTTCCACCTAAACTGAAGGTTGGGGTTGCAGATTAGAGTTTTGTCGCGGACATAGAATTTAAATCTTGTAGTTTGCATCTTAAAACTTACGATTTTTTTACTGGGTAACCTAGACAAACACTTAAGAAGTTATACCAAAAACTAAAGAGAGGGGTCACTAACCTGGAGCTCCATATTGGAATAAAGCACATAGTTTTCCCTGGGTTGCAAGAAAGTCCTATGGAAAATATAAGAAGTGGCTTTTCTCAACAGAGTGATATATGAACATGCTCTTTCCAAACAGCAAACGGATTTTTAAAAACGTAAGAGAGAGTCTGGGAGTCATGGCTCTGCTACATTAATTGGATCAGTTGTAAGACCCCAATGAGAGCTTTTCGAAAATGGTTAGAAAGCGTAGTGGTAAGTTTGTCTCTTCTTTACCTGTTGTAAAAGTGGCGTGAACTGTTGTCGGTTCTTGGGAAATCAGACCAACATTTTTCGAGTATCTTACGCTCAAAAAATTATTCTTCTGGTTTTCAAAGAATTAATGAATCTCAGCCTCCCCCGGATCGTAAAGTTAACTGGCAAGAAGATATGTAATGTAAAAATTTCTCTTGAATTTAAAAATGCTCTGTCTTCAACTGAGGACACTACCCATGTAAAGATACAGTATTATATGAGTTGCTGAAGCACCTGCCAGAAATGCTAAGCTCATTCTTTTGAAAATAATAAAGGAGATATGAGAGATTGATATACTACCTAAAAGTGGGAAAAATTGTCATTATCATTCCAGTTAAGAAGCAACCACAATGATGCCTTTTTATCTGTTAGTTACAAGCCAGTTTCTCTACCCAGTTGTAAGTCAATAGAAATGAGGGTTAACACTAGGGTAGTTTGATTTTTGGCTCCTTAAGGCTTAATTTTTCTATCTCACGCCCACTATAAAGGTTTTACAAACCAAATTCGACAGGATTTCTCTAAGCACTGTCAAAGTACTAAGGTTTCTTTGATCTTGAGAAAGCCCTTGATACTACTTAGTGATATGGCTTAATTCACAGTCATACCAAATTTGGTTTGTAAAATCTTTGTAGTGAGTGTGGGATAGAAAAATTAAGCCCACAGGTGCCAAAAATCAATCTATCCTCTTTTCTATTGACTTACAAACACAACTGGTTAAAGTAACTGGCCTGTAACGGGCAGACAAAAAGACATCATTATGGTGTTTCTTTAACTGGAATAATGGCAATTTTTCCCATTTTTAGATAGTATATCATTCTCATATCTCCTTCATCACTTTGAAAAGTATGAGCTGGGCATTACTGGCAGGTGCTTCAGCATCTCATATAACATTGTATCTTATCTGGGGTAGTGGCCTCAGTTGAAGACAGAGCATTTTTAAATTCTCTGAGAGAAATTTTCACATTATATATCTCCTTGCCATTTAACTTTAAGATCCGAGGCAGGCTGAGATTAATTCTTTGAAAACCAACAGAATAATATTTTGAGCTTGAGATACTCGAAAAATGTTGGTCTGATTTCCCAAAAACCGACAACAGTTCAAGTAACAGGTAAAGAAGGGACAAACTTTTCCCACTAAGCCTCCTAACCACTTTCCAAAGACTCTCATTGGGGTCTTATAACTGATCCAATTAATGTAGCAAAGTCATGACTCTGAATCTCTCTTGAATTTTTAAAAATACGTTTGCTGTTTGGAAAGACATGTTCATATATCATTCTGTGTTGAGAAGAGCCACTTCTTATATTTTCCATAGCTTTTCTTGCAACCCATGAATTCGTGAATTCTTTGAAACCCAGCAGAATAATTTATTTGATTGTGAGATACTTAACAAGTGTTGGCCTAGTTTGCCACTTTTATAATAGGCAAAAAAGGGACAAACTTGCCATTACTTCTTCTTATTGGGTGTACATGATTAGATTTGGTGATTCATTTTTATCAGGCAGAGTCATGATAGTAAATAAGAAACACCATCTCTAGGCCTTTTATTCAGATGGAGGGAATTCTTTAGTGTTTCATTTTTTACGGTAACTATATACAGCAATGTAGAGGAAGTGTCCTATCTTGACAAGAGCTCTCTCTTTGTTGATGAGGTGTATATCTGTAGGACTAGCTGTAATGTTACATCAACCTGAACCACTGGGTAAAGTCTGCTTGCCATTAGTAAATAGGTTAATGAGTGTGGTTTTAAATTTTCAAGAGTACTGTTGAAGTAGTGCTCGCATCAAGATTCAGTGGTACTCTTTTTTTATTTTTTATTACAAAAAGGAAGTGAAAGTTTGGACATGTTATTTTACTCTAAACTCACAAAATCTAGTCACATTGATGGTCTAGAATTGAATGTTAATAAATCCTTAAATGTTTCTGAAGTTGTATGTGCTTTTAATTTTAGAAGCAAATAAAGTATTACTCAGGTGCAGATCCCAGTTTGGGAATGGCTGTCATATCTATTTTTTGCATGTTAGACCAAGTAATGTGAGCCAATAGATAGAATTTGTTATGTTGCATTTTGTGGAATCTATTTGATTATTACTTGAT
>NC_089743.1:68337470-68367470 GCF_040412425.1 Macrobrachium rosenbergii
TAGATAGATAGATAGAGAGAGAGAGAGAGAGAGAGAGAGAGAGAGAGAGAGAGAGAGAGAGAGAGAGAGAGAGAGAGAGACTCACAGACATATATATATATATATATATGTATATATATATATATATATATATATATATATATATATATATATATATATATATATATATATATATATATATATATATATATATATATATATATATATATATATATATATATATATATATATATATATTATATATATGTATCTATATATATATATATATCTATATATATATATATATATAATCAAGTGTGTAAGTATACGCATGTATGTATGTTTACTTATAACTCGAGGGTCACGTGATGTCTAAATGCAAAGTACCACAAGAAAATGATAAAACAGAGCGATATTCCCGTCTGGTTTCGTCTCAAGGCATTTTTAAGAGAACTGTTGGTACATGGCAGAATAATTTACAGTCTGTATGCTAGGGTGATAAACAGTAAAAATCATTGACAAACGCAGCTGGTGTAGTAAACTTTTTATTAGAAAATAAAAGTGTTATTTACAACGAGCTGTTCCTCCACCTGCATTTACTCCCCGTGGACATTCACGAAAAAATCTTTCGGATTCTGTCAAATATTTCTTTTAAAAAATTAAATTCATTTGTATTACGTCAACGTAACAGAGTACACCATCATCGGGCCTTTCCAGATTATGTTATGAATATTTGCTATAATCCGAAAGGAAATTGCGCTGCGCTCTTCTCTGCGTGAACATTTTTTATGCTGTGTAATTATTTTTTCCATTAGTATCCTTGATCACCTGCATTAAGTAATTTTCCCAGTTGGTTTTTTTTTCGAGAGCAGAAAATTAAGCAAAATTATTCCGTAAAATCTAATGTGGTTTACATAAATTATATTGACACGAAAATGGACTTTATTTCGTTGGTTAAATGGGTGCCATCGTAAAAGTTAATTATGGAGATAGCAAATCATTATAATTTGCAGTTTTGGGATTGTCTTATACACTGAAGTAATGATTGATTCAAGTTTAAGTACCAGTGTTTGTCAGACAACAGTAATAAAGTAAAGAAAAAGTTAACCCCATCCATGTATTAAAATTATTCCTTGTATGTAGCCCAGATATATGAATATTAGTACTATTTTATGAGACGATGCATTGAGAACGGTAAGTGGGATTTTGTAGTGCTAACAACGGGAAGCATTTACGCAGAAAACTGATTTATGTTATTCAGTAATAACTTCAAAGACAAACAACAATACAGTGAAAAGGCACTTATAAAAAACTCCCCTGACAAAAACAAAAGTTGTGTATATCAAATCCCACATAATTCATGTGGCTAATTTTATATAGATCAATCTAGAGCATTTTTGGAAAAGAGAATATGGTAAGATATTCATGTTATTTCTTGTAGAGGAATTAAGAATATGTTGGAACGTAATATAATGGAGTCATAGGCAGATGTATACGTTGGATCATATAATTTTAAAAGAATTTGCAAAATCTTCAGATTTTAAGGAGCATAATTAGTTACCTATGTATTTCCCTTTAGGAACTAACATCGGTGCAGATTCAGCTGTATGCCCAAAAAAAGAAATACACAACCCACGTTTTTATTATTTAGAATGCCTACTCGGTCTGTAATAAGCGCTTTGATGTGATAGAATATGCTGCTTTTCACCTCAGTGTATTTATTCAAATTCCTGCTAACACATTCCATTTCTCTTGAGGCAAAATAGGTCGGAAATATAAATTCTTGTCTTTTCTTCCTTTTCTTATATTGATACAAATCTGTATATATACTGTATGTATGTATACTGTATATACATATATATATATATATATATATATATATGATATATATATATAGATATATTAAGCTACAAATATCGTTTAATGCCCAATTCACTCTACCTTGGGAATGATATATGCTGAAGGGGAATTTTAAATAAGTGATTCGGTGCTAGGGAGATTCGAACTCCCGACGACTGGGAACCGACCACTACATTGACGATTTTACTGTTCTGCAAGAGATGTAGTCGTCAGTTCCCAACCAGTCGGGAGTTCGAATCAGTCTGTTGAAGTACTTTTCACTTTTGTAATTCCCTACGGTGTAAGTCACTCCCGAGGTAGAGTGAATTTTATATAAACGACATTTGTAACTTGATTATTGTGAAATATAAAAAATGTTTTCTTTAATAAACACAGTCTCTCTCTCTCTCTCTCTCTCTCTCTCTCTCTCTCTCTCTCTCTCTCTCTCTCTCTCTCTCTCTCTGTGTATTTCATTCATTCTCTTATAATGGTTTATTATATTAAAAAATTCAAGTTGCGTTACATGTGAAAAGTGAACTGGAGTACTCCCATACCTGATATCGCTTCATCTTTTCTTCATAAACACTGGGTTGGATGAAATAATGGATATTCCTGTAAACAACATTCTTGCTTGTGTTGTTTGTTAGATAACACGTCACAACAATGGCGTTTTCGTCGAGAATCGTTGTAGTGGGGTTGATTATAGGGATACTTTCTTTCAATCTGCCCGCAGAAATAAAGAAAAAATTAAAATTTTCAAGAACTATGTGATTCATATATATATATATATATATATATATATATATATATATATATATATATATATATATATATATATATATATATATATATATATATATATATATATATATATATATATATATATATATATATATATCTCGGATATGCACGAGGAAAATTATACATTAATATAAAATACTTTGAAAAATACATATTGAAAAGTGTGCTTTCACTGGTTACTGTTAGCTTAACCAGACTAAAACAAAATACGGCGTATGTTGAAGTAGGACGAGAAGAAAGGAATTAAATCATAAGCAAACGTTGAAGTGTGATTGGTTTAAATGTGTAACCGTTAATTGAGAGGTACAACTATCAATAAATCATGGAAAAATTCATATCATAAAAATCTTGTTAGTCACTTTATAATTTAACACTTGTGAGAATATTCCTAGTTTAGAATTTTCTTCGTATAGTAGAGGGCTCAGGTGCGAGGAATATTGCAGGATAGGGTGGCGCCAACGACTCCTGTGAAAAGAGAGTTTTGATATCTGCATTCGTGCTGATGCAAGCATTGATGTGATAATATTCCTGAATGCAACACTTATAATAGTATTTTTAAAAATCGTTTGTAGTGATATTAAAGTCTTTTCTAAAGCCAAGCGTTGATTCTTATTGTGGCAGCTATACGCTACAGCTGACATGTTAAATCCTATCCTGTTACCTTCATCTAAACTAATTGTTCTCACTACATTATAGTTATTCCCTAACTTGCATTCACACCTATGCTCACCTAATCTGATTTCGGAACCACGCCATTTTCATTTAGATATGAATTGTCACAATCTAAAGAAGAGATACAACATACGCTGTAATTACAGCTTTGGCACTATCCCTGCACTCATTTCTTACCCGTCTGTCTCTAAGCGTATTAGGAGGATACGTAACCAATCGCCTTCGTCCATACGGCCATTAACTTCATTTAAAAACTCATGGATATCATCAAATAATCAGTTTAAGGGAGAACTATATTGTCATACTGGGAAGGACCTTTACATTGCTTGATTATACCAAGCCTTGTAGACTGGTCAAACAAGTTCAAATAAAAAAAGATTGTATATGGCTTATTTTTCAAGCGTTCAGAATATGTAGTCCATTTCATTAAAAAACATGGAGTTGCAAATGTTCTGGCACGAAGAAACATATAATTAATGTTAAGTTTAATTCTTTTTGAATGATAAGAATAATAGCGAATTTGGTTTTATGTGTGTGTGGGGATGCCCCAGATAATGTTAATTGAAACTGATGTGTATCCAGTATGGGTCGCTAATACTTCTACAAAAGGTAATTTGCCCCCTGTTTCACATTCAACTGTGAGTTTATGGTAGGAAAAATATTGTTTATAGCCGTAAAAATTGGGTGTAAGAATTTCCCTATTTTTTTTAGAAGAGATGAAATGTCATCGACAAAGTACCTGTTTTGTATTCTCAGGTGATGGTTGGATAAAATTTCTTTCCATGAACTTCATGCACAGATTTGCAGAAATAGTTGAGAGGAGATGATCCCAGAGCCACACCGAAGTTTTGATGAAAGTACTCCTCGTTAGAAGTGAAAACAGTCGCGTCGACGAAGCTTCAAATTAAAACACATACCTCATCTATAGGAACAGGAGGGGAGAAGATACATCGATAACGCATGAAGGCTTCTGATAGATACGTAAGGTAACCTATGAAACCCCCTACAATAGGTTATTCATTGTTAAGTCTATGAAGATGTCAAGAGAATCATTTCTCCCCTCTAACAACGATTTCAAGAAGTTTATTGTCAATAAACTTGGTGCTAAATTACCACAGTGTTGTTATATTTAGGTGCACCTTGAGTCCTATAATGAGTACCTGTGTCTCTCCTCAATCTGAATTGACGGTATGGCTATCAATTTTCCTAAGTCCTCCCTTAGGGAAAATGTGCAGGTCGCATATACATCATGCCATGGAGTTTCAGGAAAGGCTGCGGATCTTCGTCCAATTTAAGGGAGACTTTTTGATTCTCGATGTCACTATATTATTTACTAATGCTGTTTTGGATTTCGTAACTGATAACTTGAAGCAAATAGCAGAGTAAAGTATCTTCTCCAACAAAACTTAATATAGTTGTTAATATATTTTTTCATGCCGTAAAGATTTGTGACCATATTTTTCATAATGAAAAAATTAACCACAGAATTTTTTAGAACATAGGCTATCCATAGTTTCTTGTAGTAATTGTTTGACCAGAGCTCACAAAATTTGGTAAAATCCGGGACCAACAACATCCTTTCTACGATATATCAGTATAGCTCTCTCCAAATCTGAATAAGTTGATGATATACATAAGTTTTTAAATGAAGTCAATGCTTATACACACGAGGACAATAATATACCTGGAAACAAACTAGCGGTAGGCTGGTGCAATGGTCGTTCAAATGACCTAGCCTTTACATTGTTTCCCCCGGTAAGCCATATGTAGGTGAAACTGGGTGCTGTCCCGGCATTAGATTCGACAAATATAACCTTGCATGTAGGTTAGGGAAAAACTATAGTACCGTGGCGACACACTGGGCCTGATATTGCACCCAAGTAGACAACAGGATAGAATTTTACCCATAAGCTGCAGAGTTTAGATGCTGAAATAGAATCAATAATGATATTAGAAAGGGCCATAATGTCATGGACCAATACCTTGCATAATAATGAAAGATTAGGAAGATATGTGTACAAATGTTTGTATTTACATGAATTTTGGTAACAACCACACTGCAAACTGATTTTTGTCTCGTACGAGAAGACGACGAATGATATCCCAGTGTTGCATGTATTGTTCTGCGTTAAGATCAAGGGAGTTGTTGCACCGAAGCACATGGCAACTGAGTCATGTTTAAGATTAAATTGCTCTGATCATGTATTGTTCTAACACGCTAGTTTTGGCCCCAAAACATTTTCCTTAGGAAGTGGCGTCATCTTCCTTTTCTAGAATTTCCTCTTGTATCTCGTTCCCAGAATGCCTTAATAATGACGTCATCTGATTGTTTCACTTCTAGCTGGAATCGTAAAAGTTTGCTCATTCTGATTTCAGAGATGTTTTGTGTGGTCTCTCTCTCTCTCTCTCTCTCTCTCTCTCTCTCTCTCTCTCTCTCTCTCTTTTCAAAAGAGAGCATTTATTAGTGTAAAATATTTGTGTGGTCATTGATATTAATCTTAGCTTTTGAGATCTGATATAGAAGTAAACGTGTATGTATTTGTAACGGCGCTTATCAGAAGTGTGTTTTGTGAATCTCGAGCAACTGCATATGGAGTAAATTTTGTGAAAGTATTCACAAGTTTGTGTAAGGTAAAGTGAATTTTACTTATTATTCCCATGGTATAATAAGGTATGTTGAGGTTTTTGCCTTAATGAAGTTTTTTTGGTAAATCTTTTGTGTATTTTTGTATGTTTTTATATTTGCAATCTCTTAATTTTTCACATTTTATATAGTAGTGATTTAACATTTATTTACTTAGCATTTTACCTATTTCTTGATAATTTAACATTGCATACTTGGTTTAATTTTCTTTTACTTAGATTTTCTTTTCAAATCTGAAGTATTTCTGAATAGTTTAAGTTTTGCCTGATTAATTCAATTTCTTGATAAATTAAGCTTTGTAACGTAACTCAAGAATTAATTAAATTTTTAGTTGTTTTCAAGTAATAGTAAATTTTTTCAGATTGTGAATTCTAATTATAAATTTTGAATATAAAAATAAATTTTTGTATTTAATATTTTTACAACAGTGTTTCATGTAGTGGCTGCCAGTGATAGGATTAAATGTGTGCATAAGGCATAGTGATAAACATGTTTTGTTCCTTTAATTTTGCTGAAGTGAATTAAAACCAGGGAAACAGTTAAAGTTGTCTGATGGAGTGATGCCCTTCAATTGAGTATATTTCTTGTTAAATTTTTGAATTCTGTGATTAGTTGTGTAATAAACAGGTACTTGAAACTCTTCATGACAATATATATATATATATATATATATATATATATATATATATATATATATATATATATATATATATATATATATGTATCCCTAGAACGCGGTCGTTGGCAATAGTGCTATGAACACGGTCATGGGGTATATTGAACCCCATTTTGGAAAATAAAAAAAAATAGTTGTAATCAAAATTTATTAAATATAAAAAAATGACAAGAATATAGAACGTTTCTACTTCCATTTCCCTTGAGATTTAAGTTAATACTGTGGCAAAGTGAATATGTAACGGGCAACTCAAAAAAATACTAAAAATAGCCAAGTTCACTACATTACCAAATCAAAAAATTTCTGAAAAATCTAAAACTACAGTTGAAGTCTTGAGCGATGACCCACACACACTCAGGTCGTAGGAGCCTCAGCTACGGGAATCACAGCCTCCTGGTAGCAACACACACACTGTAAGGGAGAGCGTAAAAAAAAAAAAAAAAAAAAACGGGGATTTTTTGTGAGTGAAAAAATAGTGATTTTTGAAGTAACAAATTTTTTTATGTTTTTGGTTGCTGTATCGTTGTCTATAAATACCAAATAATCGAAAAATTACATGTTTTATGTTTTGTGTGCACACAGACAATGGTTTTTCAATAAAAATATTGTTTTACATTTCTTTACCACTGTAAATGAAAAAAAATTTTTCCCAAAAGTCAAAGAAAGACGTATATTCTCTAAATATTTATTTTACTGTTTTCTGCCATTGTAAATGAGCAGAAAGTGAAAGATTTCAAAGTTCTTACCTTTGTGTACTGATTACTGCTGACAATCCCTGCAGAATGGGTAGATGTGGCGAAGGCACACTGGGTTCCCACAGCCAGTGCACAGGTGTCGGGTCTTCCTGTCCTCGTTCCTGGGACACAGTGAGCAGCGAATCATGGGAGCTCTGCTGTCAGTCATCACCACACGGCCTGCTGAAGCAATGCTGGGGATGTCGCAGACAGTACATATAACCTTCTTGAGGTCAATTGACATCTTTGGAGTGTTGGTCAACCTCTTTTCTGCCCTTGGTTTGATAGGGGCCACTGCCAACTGCTGCATATATGTGCGTCTGGCCATTGTAGAACCACCTGTCCTCTGCTGGTTTTCATTGTATATTATCCACGAGTTGATAACACAGCAATTTATCAACCCGTAGAAGACACACATGGGCCATTGTTTTGTCTTTCGACCAACTGCATTGAAGGAGCACATCTGGTCGAATGTATCGACCCCACCCTTGGTCTAATTATAAAAAATGATGATCTCAGGCTTCCCATTTGGCATGATAGATGGATGAGTGCATTGTCGACATAAGATGCACCAATTTCTTCTTGGTTCTTGATGTGTCTTTCAGTATGAGAGTAAAGTTATATTGTTGGAGTATAAGAAAGCACTTGAACCTGGCCTCCGATTTGTTGTGCCCTTCATTTCCAAAGGTATCTCTTTCTTGTTTACTCTCACATTGCCAACATGGGTCATGCTGCAGTTCATCAGGAGATCGGTTGCTAGTGGCACTGACATGAACCAACTGTCCGTGGTGACGTTTTTGTTGGTGTAGTGGTAAGGCGTGGTAAGGTCTTTGGCAAACTGATGGCCAAGGCTATGCCAGCCCGGGATCTGGTGCCTTGTTTCCCCAGTTAGGGAATTCCACCTAGCTTGTGCTTGCTGCTGTTATCGTTTACAAAGACAAGCTTTATTCCTTATTTACCCAGTTTGCTGGGAATATACATACGGAATGGGCAGTTCCCACAGAAGGCCAGCAGCTGCTCATCCACAGTTAGGTTTTCATGAGGGACATACATTGTGCCACAGTTCACAATTAAGATGTCCCATACCTTACCCCAATACACTTACAGTGACACAGTTAAAGGGTATATAATACCCCATACATTTTTATATGTTAACACGGCACAGGGTAAAATATACCTGATGCACTCACTACACAGCCCCATGAATGCACTAGCACCGAAACACTACCTTCCACAACAGCAGCACAAAGGCAAATGAAGCTACAGGGAGACCCAAGAGGCTCACTCCTAGTACCAAGCCGGGGCAATATGAAACAAAGAAACTCGGTATCAGATACCCCACGACCGTGTTCTACGGATATATACTACATACACACATACGTATAATGGCACAAGGACCGTCTATTCACTGGCATGGATTTTAAAGTAGTGTTTTTTTTTTTTTGTTTAAATAGATGGAACCTTCTGATTGCAGAGCCAGTGGTTATAGAGAGGATGAAACTGGCACTGAACAGCAACTCATCTGATATTCAACTAGCCATTGTATAATTTCTTCCCCCTCGACTTGGAACCACCTTGACGTTGCAAGGGAACTCTTGAACCCCAGAAATTTGTTCCCGGGTTCAAGTCCAAGAGTCTTATATATTTTTACTTATTTATTTAGTTTAAATTTGTGGAATTTTCCATTTTTGTTAAAATTTATTGGACCTTATAAATAGAAAAAGATATCACAGCTGGTCCTAGGTTTATATCCAAAGCTAGATAGTGGGAACTGTGGTAGGACCATCAACTACCTGATAATGTTTGGACCTGCGAGATACAGATTGATAGCTCAAGGGTGGAACTATTCTGTGGGGCTGAGCCACGGATTCCAGGCCAGTCTGGTTCCGGGGATAGGACTCTTGACATTCTATTCGGTTTGCCTCTAATATGATTAGGGTGGGGATGATTGTATTCTGGTAATAGCCTCTGTCCTAGCAAGCAGGTTTGGCTTACACTTGGGCTACTCTAATTGTGTTGTGCCATCCCCTGTGGAGTAGGGTAGGGGTGCGGACATTTGGGAGTCAGCTCTCACTTGTGCCATTGGTGGAAGAATGAGCTCCATGAAAGGCTGATATCTTTTTAAGGTTTTCAGTTTTTCTTATTTTTTCACTCTGATCTCTATGAGTAGTAGCTATAGAGATTCGAGTACCCCTGGGCCCTTTGATGGTACTGTCTTGGAGCAGTTGACGACCGCTGCTCCAGTACAGAGCAAATCTTCTGGCATGGACATGGACAATTCCCATGGTTAATCCAGTTATTCAAAATCGGGTGGTATTAAAACTTCCATACCGTATAAAACACCCAAAAAGAGTAACCAACATGACCCAATCTTGACTAACTTCGACTCCCTCTTTGGGAGTGGAAGTTGGTGAAGGTTTCTAACCATGGAAACAGAACAGCAAATTTCAGCCCTACAGTTGGAAAATGTTGTTCAGACAAATAAAAGAAAAGACGTGGCTCATAGAAGCCACAATTAAAAACCGATCTGAAGGCTATGACACTATGAACATCATTCAGGGTACTGTTGTACCTCCTGAAAATAATAACGAACTGGTCGAGAAGAATATGCTGTTGGACTCCCTTAAAATTAGATATCCCAAAGTTCAAGTGAACAGAATGATAACATATTAAGAACTGCAAAAATAAAATTTGAAGGTCAAGACCTACCTCAGAAAATAAAAATTTTGGGTCCAAATAGAAAACTGAGACCTTATGTTCCAAAGCCAGGACAATGTGAAATTTGTAGTAAATATGGGCACACGAAGTAAAATTGTCGAAATAAACCTATATGTGCTTACTGTGGATCTGACGAACATGCCACACAATGGAAATGTACTGTAGTAGCCCAAAGTGTGTAAACTGTGGGCAAGATCATCACTCAAGGTCCAAAGAATGCATGTATTAATACAGAATTAAAAATCTTACAAGAGAGAACTGGGATGTCTATAAATGAAGCTAAATTAGAATTGAAAGTTAGAGGAATTCAAGCTCGATCTAAGAAACATACATTTTCTTCAATAACAAAAACCAATAATGAAGCAGAAACGCATACAGATAGAAGTAACAAAACAAAGAAAAGTAAATCTCAAGTAGAAATTATTGCTTTGCAGAAAAAAACTAAAATGGTAAAGACTAAAGAAACAGGTATAAATGATATGGATAATATTTTATCAAATTAATTTTAAATATTAATGCAGATAGGAGCACAAGAAGATATTACTACAGAAATAGGAGAGGAAAGTTGTGATAAAAAAGACCTTTAGAGAGAACACCACCCAAAACGAAGAAACCAACTATTATTAGGGAAACATCGGTTAAACCAAAGATAAAGGATATGAAGAAAGAACAAAAACAAAAACGAGCTAAGAATGTACCTTTATCTCCTAAAATAATAGTAAAACCTATGGCAGCAGATATCCAAAATACCGAAGAAGTTGAAGAGAACCATACCATAGATAACAATGAGTATGTCAAAGGAGGAGAGGTTACTCCATCTCCAGTAATTGGTACAACAAAAACAAATGAAACAAGAAATATACATTATAACATATGTGGATGTAATTATTGTTTCGTTGAATTGTGCAATAACAATAAAAACAACAAAAGATAGTTTAACAAACTTATAAGAAATTTTGTGAAATATGGGAAAAAACAGACCACTGGTTTGAGCACCCATGAAAAAGGTTGCATTGAGCACTTGATATATTACAAAGAAAATCAAATAAATGTCTTGAGTAAATTACTAGAAAAAATCCAACTTGATAATGTCTTGAGTAAATTACTAGAAAAAATCCTACTTGATAATACAAAAAAAATAAAGAAAGCAAAACTCGACCACTATAACATAATATTTTCAATAACTATATTATACAATGGTACGTAAATGGTCTAAATACCAGATTACATCTCGAAGAAATACAACGATTACTAAAAGAATATGAACCAATGATATTACGTTTACATGTCAACAAAACTGTTAGGTAAATACACCTTAGAAACTACACAAGGGGAAGAAGGAAATTTAGGAACAGCCATATATGTGCATAAAGTAATTTATGACGAAGTACCTGTCAACATTACTGATTTGCAAATATCAGGTATTCAAATTCGAATAAAACACGATAGTTATGTAATTTATAATTTATACAACTAACCTAATAAAAATTACGACATTGATAAACTTAAAGAATTACTTAACAATACCAAAGAACCTACGTTAATAGCAGGTGATTTTAATGCTTACAACCAAATATGAGACTATAATTGTACAAACTCAAATAGAGCGGGAAGTAAAGTAGAAGAATTCATGGATCCAAATATCATGTGCTGTATAAATGATGACGAAGTCAGCACTTATTAAAAAACACATGGAACGTTTTCCTCAGTAGATGTAACTCTATTTGCCTCAAGTATAGTAGGCAGATTAGATTGAAACACAGTTAATGACTTGTACACCAGTGATCTGATCCTGCAAAACGTGTCCCCTCTCTATAATATTTATAAAGCAGATTGGGAGCGATATGAAATGCACACTAGGAATATCCCACCATTTGAATATTTAAAAGAACATAAAGAAACTCATAAATTTCTCGTTGATTTTATAAAAATGCTGGTGATAAAGCAATATCAAAATCAAAACCTCATCCAACAAAACAAAATTCCATGGTGGTCCAATAAGCTAACAGAATTAATAAATATAAAACGCTTAGTAAGACGACTTGATAATTTAAATAAAATATTCAACAAAATTAACAAAACATTACCCATATTGGAAGGAACTTTACAAAAAATGACCATATTACTAGGAATTGATACATTAAAATCTCTATACAAGAAAATAGCTGCAGAATTTAAAAAAAGAGGTAATTCAAGGAAGAACCATTTCATGGAGGAAATATGTATCAGATCTCTCTAATAATGTTTCCATACAAAAAATATGGGGAAAAATCAGGAAAATAAATGGTACCCATGTTAAACCAACTAGACATGCCATATTAAAATATTAGATATTATTGTAGAAAATTTTATATGGAAGAGTTGGAATATGGTCTGTTGAACAGCAATAAATTTGCTTCTGGAGGTGACAATATTTGTTTTGAGATGATGTGTCACGTAGCACCTTTGGCAAAGTCGTACCTTTTACAATTCTATAATCATTTATGGATTAGAAAATTATTTCCTGATGAATGGCGAAGTGCTATAATAATTCCTATCTCCACACCTGGAAAGGATCCAAGTGATGTAAATAATAACAGACCAATTTCTTTAACAAGTTGCTTATGCAGATTACTAAAGAAAGTGGTAAATGCCCGACTGGCGTGGCACATTCGAGAAAATAAAATTCTAACTCCCACCCATTTCGGGACACAATGTAACAGATCTACACTGGATTCTCTATCTAACTTGGAAGACCACATACGCAGAGGATTTGAACGAAAACAGATTACTGTAGGTGTCTTTTTTGACGCTGAAAACGCATCCGACATTACATGGAGGTATGCAATAATAAAGTTATATAAAAACCCAGGTTTATCAAAAACTTTCTGACATATCGCACTTTTCAGCTGAGAATTGATGATGTATTGTCAGATACATTTCCACTTGAAAATGGTGTTCCACAAGGAAGCGTCCTTAGTGGCACACTGTTTACATTAACAATAAATGATATCAGTAATAACCTACCTTTTGGAATGAAAAGTAACTTGTGTATGGATGATTTTGCCATTAATTATTCAGCATCTCGAATAAAACATGCAGAACGAATCATTAATAAAAGCATAATAAAAATAGATGAATGGAAATCATCTGTAAGCTTTAAGTTTTCCATAGAAAAACTCAAGCAATCATGGTTTATAAAAATAAAAAGTGGAAAAAGGTGAAGAAATAGATTTAAAAATCAGAAACCATAGTATACCAATTAGCCCAACAGCAAAGTTTTTGGGATTAGTGTTTAATACGCACTTGGACAGGAAAGCCCACCTAACATACATGAAATCAAAATGTAAAAGAGCATTAAATCTAATTAAAAAACTATCGGACACTACTTGGGGAGCCGATAGACATACCCTTACTGTACTGTACAAAGCAACAGTGTTGTGTATTATTGATTATGGAAGCGAAATATAAAGCTCAGCATCAGACGCAACGCTGAAAACGCTGGATCCAATTCACAACGAAGGCATTAGAATATGTTCAGGAGCCTTTAGACAATCACCAACCTCATCTTTGCAAGTCGAATGTGGTGAACTACCAATGTCTCTCCATAAAGAGTTTGTAGCAATGAAGAGTGCCCTAAGAATTGAGAGATGTATTTATAAAAAATCACTCACCACCTCGCCATGTTAGACCTAGAAGATTGTTTCAGTAGTAAAAGTACCTCCTCCTTGGACTATGAATAAATTGAGAATTTGCGCACACTTAAAATATTTATAAAAAAATACTCGTACCCCAGAACACCATAGACAACATACAATAGAACATTTAACCCGTAAAGGTCCACATTACGCAATATACACAGATGGATCTAAATCACAATACGGAACTGGATCTGTTGCAGTATCCCAAGACAAAGCGTATCAGTTCTCTCTACATGATAATGTCTCAGTATTTACAGCTGAGTTGTGTGCAATAGCATCAGCCATAAAAATAATTAAAGAAACCTCATGTAATAATTTTGTGATTTATAAGCGACTCTAGAAGCACTATAGAAGCCTTTCAAGTTACAAACCAAAAAATAACACTACAACAAATTAAGTTATTACTCTATAAGTTGCACAATGATGGGAAAAATATAGAAATATGTTGGATCCCTGCCCATGTGGGGATTAAGGGGAATGAAGAGGCTGATAAAGCATCAAAAGAAGCAGCTTATATGACAAGTTCAAATGTATATATCCCTATTAGTGATTATTTAACACACACAAAAATAAGTATTATAAATAAATGGCAAAATTAATGGAATGAAGAACCTGAAAATAATAAATTGAAGCAAATAAAACCTGTTGTTAGAAAATGGAGTTCACCATGCCAAAGAGAGAGACATGCTCAAGTAATTCTGTCACGTCTCCGAATAGGCCATATTCGTTTGACACATGACACTTGATGAGCAGCCCACATGCACCAGCTCCCGAATGCTCAGAATGAAAGTGATAATAACAACTAAACGTGTATTATGTGAAAGTCCGAAATATAACCAGCAACGGTTGTCAACTTTCGGAAACAGGTCGATTGTCGAAATTTTATCAGAATCTGCAACAATTTCAGTTGTCGAAATTTTTATATTTATGAGGAATAGTAAATTAATTGATAAAATATGAAGTAATTTATGAAAGTACAAAAACCATCGGGTTATTTGATAAGTAAATAATTAAATAAATAAAAAAATCCGAATTTTGAAAACATTAATTTATTCTGCGTTTTATTTTTTTATTGTACAGATTTAAACGTGAGTAAATGTATTTAGTGTGTGCGTGTATTCTAGTGTGGAAGCATATGCATTTTGCAAATTATTTTTAAAATTTCGTTTTTCATTCATCATTTAGTCCCACTGCTTGGCCTGTGGCCTAAACCTGGTACGCCCCTTCATTTTAATCCTTCGGGGTAGCCCTATGAGAGCCGTTAATCAGCTCAGTGGTCTGGTTAAACTATTTTGATAATTAGTAATAATAATGTTTCTTAAAATGTACACAAAAAGTTGGTTAACAATTTACCTTTTTTGTTCGCGTTTTTTTATATCTATGTTTTTAAGATTCATTTTTAGGTTCACTTGTTGTTTGTATGTTTTGTTACAGTTGTACCTAGGTAATACGGTTCATTTTATTATAATCTGAGTTATTTTTCTTTCTGTCAGTTTTAAAGCCTGATGATGAGCTTATATACCTCGAAAGCTTGCTAAAAGAAGTGTTCTACCTGCCCTTGGCAATAATATTTATCGTCAAGCTACGATCTCCAAGTAGCGGTCTTATTACTTGTATATATGTACACATATATGCATACATACACACACACACACACATATACATATATATATATATATATATATATATATATATATATATATATATATATATATATATATATATATAGATAGATAGATAGATAGATATATAGATATATACACATAAATACAAAAATAGAAGGAGAAAGAGAAGCATTAACGTTTACTCACTTTTGTCTTCTGTCGGCTTGGCCATTATAATTTCGTGGGTCTTGGTTTATCCTGACAATACCTTGGTAGGAGCAATTGAGTTGTTCCCAAGTTTGGAGTCCATACTGCCAGATCATGTCCAGTTTGAACTTCAACAATTTATCCTCATCTTCAGTTAAGGGTGTCTTTGGGCTGCATGTTATCTGCCGGAATTAAGACTGGTAAGAGTGAATGCAGTAAAGTATACAGTATATGCAATATATATATATATACAGTATATATATATATATATATATATATATATATATATATATATATATATATATATATATATATATATATATATATATATATATATATATATATATATATATATATATATATATATATATATATATATATATATATAATCTCAAATATAAGGAGCCCATCGAACAAAACAAAGTATGGAAAATAAAAGCTATATTTCAGAGACCAAACTGTCCTTCTCCTCAGGCAAGTTTACCTGAGGGGAGAGAGTTTTGTCTCTGAAATATAGCCTTTATTTTCCATATTTTTAACGTTCCTATGGGCTCTCTTATATTTGATGGAATTCTGTTTTCAGAGAAAATATTTCACATTATATATATATATATATATATATATATATATATATATATATATATATATATATATATATATATATATATATATATATATATATATATATAGTCACTATGCATACCAAGTACCTGGTTATTACACAACTAATTTCAAAATTCGAAAATTTACCTCACTTCAGCCAGATACCTGAGCTCTCATAACAATAGAATTACGACTGTGTACTCTATAGGTAGCAGTGATCCCTTAAAAAACTTATTTATGACTTGAAAAAATCAAACTAAGTTTATCAGAATATGTGTGAGGTATCAACAATTAAACAAGAAATATTCTAGAGGAAAGGGGCATCACTCCATTAAATAACTTTAGCTGTTTCCCAGCTCTTATCTTACTTTAGCAAAACTAAAAGAACAAAACATGTTTATTGCTTGCCTTATGCACACACAATCAATCCTATTCACTGGTGGTCAATAAATGAAACACTGTTTTTCTAAAAATATTAAATACAAAAATTTATTTTTAAATTCAAAATTTATCAATAGAATTCACAATCTGAAAAATTTATTATTACTTGAAGATAACGCAAAACTTAATTAATTCTTGAATTAAATTATGAAGCAAAACTAATTCACAGGAATTTAAATTAATCAAGCAAAATTTAAGCTATCAAGAATTATTCAGGATTTGAAAAGAAAATCTTAATAAATGAAAAATTAAATCAAGTGTGCAATGTTAAATTACCAAGAAATATTTAAAATGCTACGTAGATAAATGTTACATCATAAACATAAAAAAATGTGAAAATATGAAGAGATTGCAATCAGAGAAAACACAAAAATACACATAAGATTTATCAATAATAATTTCACTAAGGTAGAATTTCCTAACTTATTATACCATGGTATTGATAAGTAAAATTCACATTACCTTACACAAACTTGTGAAAACCTCTGTAAAATCACTTGCTGCAGCTGCTTTACCACAAAACACACTTTTTTACCATGCGCCATTACAAATGAATTAATTTTACTAAATTCAGATCTCAAAAATTAACACTAATACGTGACCACAAATATATTATGTTAAAAGTAATCTCTTTTTAAGAAGGAGAGAGAGAGAGAGAGAGAGAGGGGGGAACCAAACTGATCGGTCTCAAGAATAAGAATGAATAGATTTCAGAATTCCAGTATCACATGAAACAATCACATGATGTCATTAAGGAATTTTGGTTCCGAGATACTAAAAGAAACGTTCTAGAAGCAGGGAGGTGACGTCATTAAAGCATTTTGGGTGTGAGATACGAGAGAAAGCTCTAGAAGGAAGGTGACGTCACTCCAGCAAAATGTTTTGAACCCAATCGGGACAAAACATGACGTAACTAAATCAAGACATGTTACTCTTTCTCTCAAAGTGGCGTACATGACTCGAAAAATGCACGTAACAATGCGAAATCACTCGAATTCTTTTCGTACGGGACGGATCTTTTACAGAAACATACTGGAATCCGCTAATTATGATTGACGTGTTTTATAAACAACACGAAAAACTGAGTTGATTTCCTAAACGAATCGGCAATTGTTATTCCAACCAGTCATCGTTAGCCCAAAACAAAGCGCTCTCTCTTATCTCAACTGATGACAATTGAAAGGAAACAAGTCTTCGCTGAACTCACACACACATGTTGCTCATACTACGTTACTATTAAAATTGTTTTATCAATTCTAAATTAAGCTATTATGTTATTTAAATCAGTTCTTTTGAGATCTATTATGATATTTCAATAATTATTATTATTACACATAATACATGATAAATAAAAGAGTAAATATATCAAAACTATAGGAGGATGTACATATTACATCATGAAAATTATATATATATATATATATATATATATATATATATATATATATATATATATATATATATATATATATGTAAATGTGTGTGTGTGTGTGTGTGTGTGTGTGTGTGTGTGTGTGTGTGAATCTAGCCTGTTGTCATCATCATTAGTCTCACCAATAAGGGGACGTTAATGAATTTTGGTAAATTAGGGCCTATTGGGCTCTGTTGATACCTGGTAATTATTTGTAGTGGGTTGCAGCCAGGGTAGAATAAATAAGTAAATATATATATATACTGATATATACATATTGGAGAAACAGCCTGCTAGTCCCCATTTACAAAGAAAAAGGGGACATCCAAGATTGTACCAACTATCGAGGCATAAAGCTGATGGCACATACCATGAAAATCTATGAAATAATAATAGAGGCAAGGCTAAGGGATGAAACATCTATAAGTGACGAACAGTTTGGGTTCATGCCAGGAAAAGGGACAACAGATGCCATCTTTGTATTGCGACAAGTCATGGAAAAATATAGAGAAAAAGGAAAGGAACTACATCTTGTATTTATAGATCTTGAGAAAGCATATGATCGAGTGCCTAGGCAGGAAGTGTGGAGGTGCATGAGGGAAAAAGGTGTCTCAGAAAAATATGTGAGGATTGTAAATGATATGTATAGAGAAGCAACAACACAGGTAAGAAGCTCAGTGGGAACAACAGACAAGTTTGAGGTGAAAGTTGGACTCCACCAAGGTTCTGCCATGAGTCCCTATATTTTTGATATGGTAATGGATGTGATAGTGTCTGGAGTGAAAGATCAGGTGCCTTGGAGTGTACTCTTTGCAGATGACATGGTACTAGTGACCACCAGTAAGGAAGAAGCAGACAGGAAATTGGAGTTGTGGAGAAGTGCATTGGAGGACAGAGGCCTAAAGATAAGCAGAGCAAAAACTGAATATATGTGGATGAATGGAGGAGACCAAGAGGGAAGCATCAACTTAGAGCAGGCAGAAGTAAAAAGAGCTTACATCCTTTAAGTACCTTGGGTCGTGTGTCACTGATTGTGGAGGGATGGAGGAAGAAGTGAATCACAGAATACAATCAGCTTGGTGCAATTGGAGGAAAACATCAGGTGTGTTATGTGACAAAAGATTTAATGTAAAGATGAAGGGAAAAATGTACAAGAGCATTGTCAGACCTGCGTTGATATATAGTTGTGAAACATGGCCTATGAAGAAAGCACAAGAGAGAAAGATGGAAGTGGCAGAAATGAGAATGCTGTGTTGGATGTGCGGAGTGACAAGAAGAGACAGGGTAAGGAATGACTTCATAAGAGGGACGGTGAAAGTTACAGAAATATCAAAGAAGCTGCAACAGAGACGATTACAATGGTTTGGACATGATATGAGAAGAGAGGAGGATTCTGTATGTAAAAAAACCATGAATATGGAAGCGCCTGGAACAAGGAGGAGAGGTAGACCAAGAATGAGATGGAGAGACACGATAATGTAACAATATATATGTGTGTGAGTGTGTATGTATGTATATACAAACAGCTCATATAGCTCTAGGCTTCATTATAGCTATCAAAAGGTCATCGAGGAGAAGGCATCAGTACATCTAATCAGTTTATTGAGGCCAACGGTACTTCGCTTCGAATTACATTATCAAGGCTGGAATTGACACAATAAAATAGCTTGAAAATTTACCAAAAATATACTAAAGTTAAATATATCACTAAAAAGACTCAGATATAACCTACCAATACTGATACAAAGAGTAACTAAAACATCTAAAAGATAAATATGGTAAGAAAAAGTTGAGGTACAGACCAAAATATAAATAAGCTATCAATTATGCGATAACCAGTTTTTTTAGAGGTTGTCTGGGTGTTTATGATAGAATGGTAGTTTTTATAAGGGAAGACTATAAAGTAACGAGTTCCTCTTCGTCTTGCTGAGATGCAGTGATCTTAATGATTGCATATGTTGAAAGATCTTCATCGCATAATTGATAGTTTGTGTATATTTTGGTCTGTACCTCAGCTTTTTCTTACCCTCTTGGTTTCTTAGGTGTTTTGGTTACTCTTTGTTCCAATTTGGGCAAGTCATGTCAGTGTCTTTTATTGTTGTATTATTTGACTTTTATATTTATATCTCTTTTGTAAATTTTTAAGCTATTTTAGTGTATCCATTTCAGCTTTGATAATGCAATGTGACATTGTGAAGCGCCGTCGGCGTCAATAAACTGTGACTAGATGTAATGATGCCTTTTCCTGGCTATCCAATATATATATATATATATATATATATATATATATATATATATATATATATATATATATATATATATATATATATATATATATATATATATATATATATATCATATTCAACTTACCTCTAGAGGCTTTTGAAGTTTGAACTTGGCAATGCTTGGGTGACTGACAGGAATATTTGGAATTGTACAAGTGGGTGTGTGGATCAGTAAATCTTCTGATGCACTTTCTGTAAAGATAAGTATAAGATTTATGTTACAAGGCATTTATATGAAGGATTTGTGCGTATTACAGTAAAGTTTGTGAAAATTAAAGGTTACTATTAGTATAACTCCTTTTTCTACAGCGTATGAGATATTGTTTACATTTTGCAAGGTAACTACAAACATTTAGGCAATAATAATGAAGTGCATGAAATACTTGATGATCTAGAGTGAGTTTTAATGTAATCTTTAGAGCAGTTGTTGATGTTGGCGCCAAAAGTTTAAGTATAGACTCAAAGGGGTGTTTCCGATTTTTAGGATGTAATACCGAACTGTCACGGCATGTAGATGATAGAAAATCGTTGGGAAGTCCTTAGGAATTTCGCCAGTGTTCTTTACGACCGTTTGCTAGTCAGGAGATATCTCATCTTTTCAGATTATAAAAAAAATGAATAAATTGATGCTCGAACATTTTTTTATATAAAACAGATCTTATTAGTGCATAAATTAGCTTTGGATGAATCGTAGCTGATCGTAGGACTTCGTAACTAGGTATTTCGTACCCTTTGTTCCCTGAGAGTATACTCACAAGTATGACTTACAGTACCATTTCTCAGATGGTGTATTGGTCCGTATTCCAGTATTGTTGTTATTATAAAAATCGTGGCTGAAGTCTTCAAGGTAGCCTTCATTTCGTTTTGGTTTAACGAGACCTTCAGATTGTAACTGTTCTTATCAGTTAAGTTCTCTTTCACTTTAAAATTCAGTTAGTGCCTTACCTCATTTGTGAGTGTAGTACAAAATTAAAACAAATATCGTTAGATTGAATATTTAGCACAATGGAATTACATGAATAAAAATTATTTAGTGCTTGTTTTTACAATTTCCACAAGCATCACCTTACTCTTTCTGTTTGGTGTGTGTGTGTGTCTGTTAAAGAACTTCCTAGTCTTATAAGTAATATTGTATGACTTTCAACTTTCAGTAGTAGTATTGTATAACTTACATCTAAGTCTTACGTAAGCATAACATTTACATATCTCGCCTTGCTGTTTTGAGTGTTTTCATTTTCTTTTTTCAAGCAATATTTCTTTCGCTTAATTTTAGCTCGTTTTTATGGGTAATTTTTTCTTGTTACCCGTATGTATTCATTCTTACACACATGCGCACCAATGCACTTTACCATTTTTATAGCTTTCATACTTTTCGTGGTATTCCTTAGCTCCACGACAAGAATGAACAATTATACTGAAAAGTTGTATAATCCTTGGTCAAAATATGTGCCAAACCTTGGCAGACTGCAGGGGATCGTTAGGAACATGTAGCAGTTCTTGATAATCCTCGACATCCGAGAGATGATGAGCTAAACAGCATAGCTCGGCATGTGTTTGCATGGTTCTTAGCAGATGAACCAAGAACTGTCAAGAATTTCGGCATCCAGTTCGGAAAGGTAGGAAATGTCCCCAAGATACACTTGATATTTTTTCCCTATTTTCTCTACAATACAGAACGAAACTTGACATAGGTTGTATTTATTTTTTAACCAGAAATTTGGTATCCATACCAAATGTTTTGGAAATTACCGTTTTATTTACTGAGATCAGATTGCTATAGAGCTAATGACAATATTTTTTATTTTGTGTTGTGAAATTTGTTGTAATAGTTTAATTATTATGATTTCTGGTTTTTTATACATACAAGTAAGATTTCCAAAAATATGTGAAATAGAGGCGTTCATGTTTCGGCATGTTTACTCACCATACAATTGTTCGTCAACGCATTCAGATTCACATTGCTCGTGATATTCCTTGTGTGTCAAAAACGTGCGTATGCTGGTGTTTTGATAGAAGTTCATACTGATGAAACCAGCGCCTAGTAGGACGAACAGGTATTTCCGGATGCCTGCGATTTAAGTAGAAGTACCTTCAGCTGTAGGATCCTCTTGGCCATTTTTATAACAACAAACATGAAATTATTTAAAAGAAAAATGTTTGGGTAGCCCTTTTAGTTAAGTAGGCATTAAAAACAATTCCCAGATAAACTTAACCATGTAAAAGTTACAATTTATACCAGTTATAGATTTTACTTAAAATTAGCATATGCAAAATAAGTCGAATCGTTCATTACGAGTGTTATATAAGAAATTATATTTGCCAATAGGCTCTCTACATACCTATATATTTTCACTATAATTTTCCGGTGAATAGAATCACTTGTTTTATCTTTCACCGTTTCTTCTTTACAGATATATAATGTACGAGTAATATAGATACATAATAGCAGACACCAGGAAAAGCAATAGATTGGGCTTTATAAATGACTTATCAGGTGGCCCGGATTGTAAGTGATTCGGGTAATTCAGATGTCACTCATCGGGGATCTGATTACTTATAGCCATGTCCATTCTTTTACCCTGATCGAGGTTAGTTGATATTTAGTTTTTAAGAGAAGACTGTAAAAAAATAAATTTTTCGAATGAAGTTACAGTAGTTTAATACAAGCATGACGTTAAGTTCCCCGTAAGTCAGGATTAATTATAGTAAAGATGCATGGCACAGAAAGAAGCTCGTCTAGATAGTAGCCTTAGTTTATAAAAACATACTGAACTATAAGTGGTAGCCCATTTGTAAATTAGTCGCTTTTGGTTGCGTGTAAAGAAAAATATTAACATTCGAAAACTTAAAAAGAGTTCCATAATGTTAACTAGAAATTTATTAGGTTTTCGCATCCAGATTTATTCAGAATACCGAAAAAACAAAGTTCGAATTGCATTGAAAACATTTAGTAAGTAAAGTCTATAGCGGACATGTTTATGACTGATTTGCGTTACAACAGAGCTGGATATAATTTGGCAACAAAGTTGTTATGTATCACAGCACATATCAAAAAGCCTTCTGGACCTGACTTATGTAACCATCTGAGGTCCCTAGCTGGATATTAATCGTCTGCAATCTGTATTGTTAATCGTTATCATTTTTAAGATTTTTTTACTATTCTCCATATAATTACTGGTATTACCATTATTATGAACTCTATTTTTTCTACTTCTTCAGCAACTGTGTGGATACTGCCGATTATTATTTTTAATATCACGTTATCTTATGTATCTAGATTGTGTGTATTGTATTTGTATACTCTGTGTATAGGGGCCTGAGCTGCAATAAAGAATATTATTATTATTATTATTATTATTATTATTATTATTATTATTATTATTATTATTATTATTATTATTATTATTATTATTATTATTATTATATCATCTGTCTTTCGGGAAGCCATTTGCTTCCTTGTAGAGCATCTACCATTGTTCTTGTCTAAATTTTTGTTTGATAGTCATTTGAGATATATTTCCTCATGATAGGTTATCTTCTGCTTGCTTCCCTATGTTTCATCTCCTTGATAACTCCTAGTTATTTCTACATTTCTACCTGTTAGTATTCTTTTCATATTCTGAACGAAAACATAGTTAACAAAAACTTTTCCTTAACACTTTCTGGTTTCCATGCATTCGTATTAATATTTTTCTACAAACAACGTATCTAACGATCAGACCTTTGCCGAGCATCTGCCATTGTTCTTGGCTAAATTTTTGTTTGATAGTCATTTGAGATATATTTCCTCATGATAGGTTTTCTTCTTCTTGCTTTCCTATGTTTCATCTTGATAATTCCTAGTTATTTCTACATTTGCAGCTTTCCCTGAAAGGGAGCCGACGATCGATTTTGGAGCGTTGTGTACCTTTGTCAAATTTATAATGTATATATTGCTTGTTTCACTACGTATCTGTTGTGTTTCAAATATAACCTACTTCTGATAGTTAGATTTAGAACTAGTGATTTTCGAAACGTTTAGATAATCTTATATAGGCTACATTTTATACATTTTGTGTATTTCAGCTTTATTGGAGACTAGAGTAATTTGGTAAATAAGAAATTGAGTGGTTAACTTTGATAGCACAAACAGGCGTCATAAAGTAACTCAAGCCATTAGCGCTGTTCAAGGTTTTGTTTGGATCGTTATTTTTCTTTCCGTGTGGTTAATTTGAAGTTTACACATCAAGCAGCAGATCTAATAGTTCTCCATTTTTTATTCTCTCTATTTGTCTCATGTAACTGACCTCTGACCATGCCGCCCAGCAGATTTCCGTGAATGACACCTGAAAAAAAAAGGTATTCCTCAATTAATTATCTACCTTAAAATGAAAGTTGTTTAACGAGAAAGAGAGGTAGTGCCTTGATATATAAATGCAAAGACAGACAACTCAGAAAGAGCTGGAGCATATGATGAAACAGAGTCACTAGCAAATAAGAGTGATGAGAATAATATGATAATGAGTTCAGCAAAGGCCTGATCGTTAGATATATTGTTTGTAGAAAAATATTGATACGAATGCATGGAAACCAGAAAATGTTAAGGAAAAGTTTTGTTAACTATGTTTTCGTCCAAATAGGAAGAGAATACTAACAGGTAAAATCGCAAGAAGGGAATAGGTAAGTTACATCCACTCATTACCTGTTTGGAGATGAAAGTGAAATTAGGTAAGATTTTTAAGAATATGGTTACAAGTTTAAGACAAGCGCTTTAATAAGGAATGAGAACAACATATGCACAAAATATGGAAGAAAAATGGGCAGTAGTTAGAGAGACCTACTAATTTTCTGCTCAGGGGGTATGTTAACCTGCTGCTGTTCAGCACCTTTTTTCGGATGAAATAACTAATCTTATGTCCTGGCAGCAACCACCATAGTACACTGACCACCAGCCATCAAACTTATATCTTCAGAAGCAATATAGATTTTCCAGGAAATATTACTATCACTCTCTCTCCATGGGATTGAATTCTGCTGTGTGAGGAGAGGTTGGAACCACTGAAGGATTTAAATCATCTTTAGATATATATATAATCATATTATATATATATATATATATATATATATATATATATATATATATATATATATATATATATATATATATATATATATATATATATATATATATATATATATATATATATATATATAATATTATATATATATATATATATATATATATATATATATTACGTATATATATATATATATATATATATATATATATATATATATATATATATATATGTATTTATAATTTTTTTTATAATTTTATGCATTTTCCCATAATGGTCCTTGCCATATTCATAATTTAACCTTTGGATTGTGGATGAAACCCTAAGTAAAAGTTATACAACATGGATGCTTTTTGCATCTACATCGTGCCAGATGCCCAGCACACACTGCATCCTACACCTTTATCTTGGGTGTAATCTCACTTTCTGGATCTTGAAGCACCTCTTCTTCTTCTGCCTCCGTGTACTTTTGAACTGTTTATTCTTTTCACCCACTTTTCATATTCCGTTCTTTACTTACGACCAAACTATCTCAAAACACACTTACCCATCTTTTCACCAAAGCTAAACTTTTTACCACTTTGCATGATTTCATGATTTTTTCACCGAATTCTTATGTTGCATATACTACCCAACTAAATATATCCTCGCCATCAACATTTTTCAGTGCATCTGGATTTAACTTTCACACTTCCTGTCCACAAAGAGTTGGCTCAACACTCGATTCATAGGGTCATTCCTTGGCTGCCTTCGACCCTGGTTTTCTCTCAGCCTTTTGCACACACTTATGATGTGACTTACCTTATCTCTTATCCTGCCATTTACTCCCAAATACTTATATAAATCTACTGCATCCATTCTTCCACCATCCACACTAACATTTATTGTTCCATCATCTTGGCTTCCATTTACCCCCATAACTTTACACTTACTAATAGTTGCTCTTGTCTTTCTCTTCTTGAAAACACTTTGTTTTACACTGGTCTCTAAAATTTCTCTTCACTATCCTTAATCATTACTGTATCAATGCAGACATCATCCATCTGTGCTATATTCATGACTCAGTTGCCTCTCCAGAAATCTTAAATTTCCATTACCTTTTCTCTGACCTTTTTCATGATGCCTTTCATCAACATATTAAACATTCATGGTGACATAATGTACCTTTGTCCAAACCCCATATTTACAACAGACCAGTTGTTCTTTCATCTGCGATATCTAACACATTTCAGTTCCATCAAAAGAACATTTCATTGTGCACATGCCTTACTTTCTAACCATAATTCTCCAATACGCTTCACCATAGACCTTCCTCAGTATAGAAAGTAATGTTTTGCTCCTGTAAGTCTGGTTTCACCCATTTATGCAGAGCTTTTCCCTATATAATCCATACACTCTATAAATACCTTGGTGAACCTTCATAGCATTTCACTCGTAACCCAGTTAATTTCTGGTGTATTTCTGTTCTTCAACCTCTTAATTACTCTCCAACAGTCCTGACACATACATTCTTACACTTCACAAATCTAGCGCTTTTGCATCATTCAGCTCTGCCTCTCTGCTGTTTTCCTAATGTCAGGACTGTACTCTCATCCGGCAGCGTTTCTCCATTTGTATCTTGTGCTCTTGTTTTACCTCCCTGTACCTTCTTTTTCTCTTCCTTTACATTCTCTAATATTTCTGTATATGCTCTTCCCTTCTGCCTTACGCTGTTACTCAAATAATATCTGCACGTCCTTTTGCTAAATTTATCATTTCCAAATCCCACAACTTGCCATTTTTATTCCTGCTTCCTAACCCCCTAAAACCACTCATGCTCTATGCTAACTCTTTCGACAACATATTAGAATTTCTACGCTCATCATATATGCCTTCCAAGTCACTTTTGTGTCTTAAACATTTTCCCATTTTCATCCATTTCCTCCCTACATGTTTTCCACTCTATCCTTATCACTCTAACTTAACAGGTCACATGTACTTTCACACGTTCTTCTCAACTTCATACTTTTGATTAGTCAGATAATTGTCAGATATTTTTATCCACTCCATAAAGATCAAATAGCCATTAACCAAACAAAAGACCGTAAGAAATCTTAGGAAGCATCTGAGAAGCAGATGATGTCAGTGGTCACCAACTTGTCATTGCCACACTAAAGCTAAAATTAAAAAATACAATAAAAAAAATTGAGATTATCTAGGTTTAATAAATATAAGACTTGTGGAGATGAACATCAAGAGGTTTTTGCAGTTAAATATATATACGCGTTTGCAGTTTCAGAAGGCATATCTGAGAAGCAGACAATTAATTAGACCTGGTTTTATATCAAGAGTGTATATCAGCCTGTTAGAATGAAAGTGCTGGATAAGGTGTAACAAAACACAAACCTTGGATATCATATGGAGCCAATACAGGGTAGACAAAATCTAGAGGTACATGTTGACAATGTCCGGGGAGGGGTTGAAGAATGCAGAGTAGAACGTGTTAAGTAGTGAAATGTGTAGACTGAAATTGAACAAAGATCGAGAAGATATAAGAGAAAATACTTAGACCAACATCCTGATAATGTTAGGAAAACCATGAGTTTAGGGAATGGTATTGATGTTAAGGTACGTACAGAATTATAAAATAAATATCCTTGGATGCAAAGGAAAAGAGAAAAACTATCAAAAAGAAGGATGGGTTAGTAATAAGAACGCAAGTAGAAAGGCAGTGGTGGCTGGAATATTTTTGTTAATTCATAAGTAAGATTAGAGGGGGATGATTTGACTGGCATACAAAAACCTGAGGAAGATTTGAATGTACTTATGAATGATTCACAGTTTTGAAATGTAAACACCAGGGTTTGGTAGATCACTGCAGAGATTATTTTGTCTGAAAAGTAGATGACACGTTGTACATTAAATATTTTGCAGAATGTTGAATGAGGAAACATAGCATGATGATTAAGAACCGGAAGTCATAGCAAAGGTACCAAATGAATGTTTTATCTGTAGAGACACTGAACTTGGATCAGTTGTATGAAAACATTCGGCATGATTATTCTCAATATGATGAAGAAAGAAACTGATAAAATGCCCAGAGGTAAACAAGGTGCGTTGGGAAAAGGTTAGAGTTGCACAGATCAAATATTTTTGTTGGATATTGTGCAGCAGAGCATGAAATTTAAGGATTCCATCTAAAGGCTTTTGTTAATTGTGAGATTGCAGTTTACAGTGTTCGCACATTAGTACTATAGCAGGCCTTGTGTCCCTATGGCTTTCCTTTTAAATATTTAAAGCTGCATTTAATTATTCATGAAGGAAGTATATGTATATTTAATGTTGACACGGTCTTTCTAAGTGAATGCCCAATAAATATTCGGTGCTGCAAGGGAATGTTATTATACCATCGTTTTTTGTTGCTTTTATTAATTTTACAATTAATAAAAGTGGCGCGAGATGGGAGGGAAAGTTTAGGCTTGAGTAATAATAGAAAGGTGGCACACTTACAGCACAGAGGTGTTGCTGTTTTGATATACAAATCACAGACAGCTGACACACGTAGAGTATGCAGGTAATGGCGTTTTCATCAACAAATCACCACGACATATAAAAATCTTGCTTAATAGGAAGCCTCGTATATGTAGCTAGGTGGGAATCAAAGTAAATTTAAGATAAATAGAAGTAATGAAGACAGAGTATGCATAAAGTGATGAAGCAAATTAGATGGCAAAAGGGTTAATAAGGTTGAACCATTCGAATATTTGAGAAAACAATCACACCCAATACAATTTTTCTTGAATTGGAATTTAGTGAAAGACTAAAAAAAGCCAATCAAGCAGTGGACAGAGTGAATAAGACTTGGAAATGAAATAGAGATTTCATGCATTAGTCAACTATACATAATTCTAGTAAAATTTTTATTGCTGTATAGACATTAGTCGAAGTATGAAAATGAACTACATCTAAAAGATTTGTTTCGAATTTAGATTACGTATATAATATTGGAAGTCAAATGATTTGGTAGAGCTAGAAATGATACCATAGGCGGAATTACGGAATATCCACATGTAAATGAGACGGTGATGAAAGGTGGCTTGAACATATTCTTTTGCACAGTCTTGACAGAATATTGTGTCAGCTGAGCTCTATAGGCACGAGAAGAGTTAGCACTGGTAGAGTGGAATTTTGTGAAAGACAAAGCACAGGAAAAGCTTGAGTGGCATATTACACGGGGGCCTTTTGCACGTGCAGTGTTAAAGGTGATGATGATGAGCATAATCTATACTCCTCTCCTCACCATAACATCCATCAGGTTGCTCATCTGTGTCCTTTGCAACAACATATAATCCAAGAAATTTTACTCCGTCACTAGAAACTGTACTAATCCTGTGGGCACCAAACCTATTCGTTTGGTGCCCACAGGAGCCCTGGTGCCATTATCACATGCTGTTCTCTAGGAGTAGTGCAAAGGACATGTTCAGGCCATCTCCATCTCCCTTTCATCGCTACTGATTTTCTTCCTCATCCTCCCCTTCAAGTGGATGGGACTCGGCTGAATAAGTCTGAAGCTTTAACTAGACTTATGGAACTTTTAACTCACATCTTACTTTTGAGAAACATCTGATGATAAAAACAGTACAACTTGTTTTAGGTCATGTGTCCTACTT
>NC_089743.1:68372470-68439970 GCF_040412425.1 Macrobrachium rosenbergii
TGCAGTGTTGTCTAGTTTGGTTCATTTTAAGATGTTACTAATGGGGAATAAGGTGGAAGTTCTTACGGATCATTATCCATTGTTGGATCATTTTAATAAGCCAGATATTTCTCCTAAGGGTGCTAGGTTGTTTTTGACAATTAAGGATTTTGATGTTAAACTTAAGTATGTTGAGGATAAACATAATGTGGTGGCGGATGCTCTTAGTAGGAATTTGTGGACGTGAAGGGTGAACATGTGTGTACTGTAACTGGTGAGCATGTGGACTGGGATATTAGTTTGGTAGAGAAGAAACAAGATGAAGATGGTGTGTTAACAGATGCGAAGGCGTTTCTTAGAGGACAGTTAGTGAGAAAAAGTTATAGATTACCTTATTCAGGGTTGGAGTTAGAGGGTAATTTGTTGGTGAGGAGACTTGATTATCAGTTGAGAAGTAGTGAGGATAAGGGGGATGCAACACAGATCGTGGTGCCAAAAGAATTAATCCCGGTGGTTTTGGATAATATGCATTGTAAGTTTGTTAGTCCACATTTGTGGGTTGAGAAGACATACCAGAGAGTACGTGATAAGTTTTTTTCTGGAAAAGCATTTTTTCTTCAGAGGAGAATTTTGTGATGGGGTGTCGTGTGTAATTTGTGTAAATCAGCGAGTGTTACAACCTGTAAATTGGGGTCTTTTCCTGTCCATCGTAGGCCATTTCAAAGGTTCGCATGGATCTGCTAACGAATTTCTACGACTCAAGCTTTGGATATAGGCATTTGTTGGTGATTATAGATGAGTTAACAAGGTTTGGGTAGAAATTTTTCCATTGAAGAATAAGACAGCAGATGAGGGTATTTTTGTCGATATGCGTTGCCGGAGGTTCTTATTGATAGTTCTTCAATGGGTTTCCGTTCTCAGCTACCACTCTGTTGGTCGCGAGTTCGAATCTCCGACCGGAAGAACAAGAGGAATTTGTTTCTGGTGACAGAAATTCATTTCTCGCTATAATGTGGTTCGGATAATGGGGTCCCGTTGCTAGGTAACCAATGGTTCTTAGCCACGTAAAAGTAAATCTATCCTTCGTGAGAGCTAATCAGCTCAGTGGTCTGTTAAACTAAGATATACTTACTTTTTCTTATTGCTGATAATGGGAGAGAATGTGTGAATATGTGTGATAATGGGTTGTGTGAGCGAGTTAATAGGAAGGTGCTCGAAGCTCTTAGAGTTACAGTGGGTGGTAATACAATGGTTAGCAACACAATTGGTTATCCCGTTCAGGGTGCATTTGATTTGTTGTCCACATCTTCACGTTGTGACGATACAGTTAAATCATTAATTGCTACAGCTAAAGAGAGACGCCTTAGTAGTAATTTGGAGTCAAAGACTTGAGAAATAGTCACGTGAAGTAATGCAAAATCGGATGGCGTGAGAGTTGCAGTCGGATATCTGGTATTTTTGAAGATTTGAATTATAAGCTGGATCCAAAATTTGATGGGATGTTTCGGGTTAGAGAAGAGAAAGGGGGAAATAGGTAGGTAGTTTTGGATGAAGACTCGGGGGTGACAAGGTTAATGCACATTTCAAAAATTAAAAGAACAGTTTAATGTTGGTTTCGGGTTTATTTTGAGGGGAAAACGAGTTTTGAAATGAGTGCGTTGACCGTGGGTTTTTTCTGCTTTCTCTTTGTGGGTTTAAGCATTTATTTATGTTTTTTTCTCTGTGTTTTTAGACGCGGAGACTTTGCTTGTTCTTCGCCATGGTGGCGGCAATGGGTGCAAGAGGAAAGGTGTATTTGGGACCAGGTGTGGTTGTTAGGGAAGACCACAAAGTGTGGTTTTGATGAATGTGGAATTCGAGGATCTGGGATCGGCCAGATCGGAGTTGGAAAGTTCTCGGGATAGTGCTGAAACGCTAATGAATACGCTAGAGGAAGCAAGTATTCAACGTAATTTGTCCAACCCTTTGGGACGTTTGTTATCAGAAATTAATGTTGCAGCGGACAGAATTCAGGGTAAAATTATGAAGACATTGAGATGGGTTCCGGATACGAAGCCAAATAGTGCACAGTTGGCGGGTACTCATCCTAGGAGGTGTAAACGGGAAGCGGTCGCTTTGGTGGGAAGAGCAGTGGCCATAGCAGCAATTGGTGGTGTATCAGTTACGAGTTTAACGAAGGTGAGAATTTTGGAAACTAAGTAGGCTGATCAGGGGAGAGTTTTGACGAAGTTGCATGCTGATAACACGGAGTTATGGGGGGCGTTTCAGGATTTGAGGAAGACTTATAATGTTGAGTAGTTTACTGTTCAGGGGATTAGAGGCGACCTAGATGTGACAATTGCTTTCCTTACGGTGCACACTAAGCTTTTAACTATTGAGAAAGATACCAGGTGCAGGCGGTGATAGTGGCTTCACCTTTGGGGGTGTTAAGAGTCCACTTTGAAGGATGAAGCTTACGATTGGGGGTCTAATATAATTTTTACCAGTAGTGATTTGTTTAGATAGTATGGGATAATTAAGGTTTGTTTGTCTGATAAAGGGTTAATTGTAGAGATTCCGACTAGTGACAAGGAGTCATTTCGCAGTTATATATTAAGACCGTTTCCTAGCACATATAATGGCTCTTTAGTAAATATGGGGAAATAAAGACTATGTACATTCTGGGTAATAGGTATCAATCTTCGGCTGTAGATTACACGTCAGGATGCGTGTTTTAATCCACATTAAGTATATTTGTGATAGCGAAATGTTTGTGTTAAGGGGTAAAAACTTAGGGGGATGTGAGTTAGAACTGGCGGTTAACGTGACAGGTTCACACTGTAACTTTCGACCAGTCCTCAGTTATGTGGTGCTTCCAACGACAACATCAACAGTGGTGTACTGTAGGAGCTGCAAGATGGTTACGCTCTGCGCCAAATCGTCTACAACATTGATACTCGAGAGGTTGCAGTTATTTGACGGAACCTGCAAAATAATCTCCGCCTTGTTCATGGTCCTAAGCCAAAGGATTTGTAATTCGTCAACGAATATTTTCTTTCAACATACATGTCATCGTCATGGAGTTACCGAGCTTGGTGCATATATCTACTTTGCCAGCATTAACAGAAGAAGAAGGAACTGATTATACTGACTTTTTACAGAAATGAATTAGTGGTACCGAGTGTTTTGCCCTTGTTGTTACTAATCATATTAATTATGTGTGTCGCCATTTTATTAAAATGTGGACGTCTGTGTTGCTTTAGGGAGGCGCAGACACCTGAGTGCAAATGTTGGTGATATATGCTGTGGCAGAGTAAAACTTGAGATGCACCTGATTTGTGTCGAGGTCGACACATTGGTGGTGGCCGAGCCATGTTTTGTTAAACATAGGTATGCCACTGTTGTGCAGAGGTCAAACAGGGTAAGAAGTGGATGCTTGGGTGTTTTCCGGATTCAGCACGATCCGAACGCGACTGGGCATTTCCAGCGCAGATTCAGCATTGTCAATCTTCTCGAAGGCACTTGGTTACAACACACGTGTGAACGGAAGTAAAGTCACCATAGAAATTTCCAGAAACTTTATCTGGTTATAGAACCGGATTTGTATGGTGTAAACTTTATCTGGTTATAGAACCGGATTTGTAGGGTGTGTCACTGCGGTGATGCAAATTCGTTTGTTCGAGTGGGAGTGGCCGATAGGGCAAGTGAGAGGTCTGTGGTGAAACATGGAGCATTGTGGTTATTGGAGTTTATTACCGTAGACACCGAAAGATAAGCTCTCTATTAGCATTTGGAAAGGTAAGCTTAAGACAGTTGGAAAAATATTCAACACGTTACCATGTGTGTTATTAATTCATAAGACTTGCGATATTTTATTATTTGTGCATTTTTCTGTTATTTGAGTTTTAGTTGTGTTATGGGAAATATCCCACATTGTCTCATATTTAAACTAATAAGAATGTTTCTTGATTGACAGATGTTACTGGGATAAACCATGCACAGGTGTGCAAATAATGTGTACAGTGGTCGAGGGGTGACTGTTTTAGACACCTGTTTTTGTAGTCTGACTAATGGACACAGTGTTAGTACGGGACACTTAGTAACAATGTGGGGAAGGAGCTTGGTTTCTCTTTTAATATTACTTGTGTCTTCGTTTTAATCAGTCTCATGTGGGGCTTACGATATAGAGTCTATTTTTGTATCCCAGGTTTGATTTAAACATACCCGTTCAAATATAAAATTGTATTAGACTAGCTTGAGAGAGAGAGAGAGAGAGAGAGAGAGAGAGAGAGAGAGAGAGAGAGAGAGAGAGAGAGAGAGAGAGAGAGGAAAAGACGGATTACTTCGGCCAGCTACCAACCTGTGCGATTTTTGCCAGGTAAGTTGAGAAAAAGGTTGCTTGAATGTTTGTTTCATATAAAACACACACACATATATTATATATATGTGTGTGTGTGTGTGTGTGTGTGTGTATGGTAAAACTCAGTTTTATCTCTCAGATGATTTTATTCGCATGAAAATAGAAAAGACCATCTTGCTGAAGTTAATTTCTGAAAGGTCATCATCGGGGAGAAAACTATAGCATGTGGAATTTAGATGAACACAT
This sequence comes from Macrobrachium rosenbergii, assembly GCF_040412425.1. Taxonomy (NCBI): domain Eukaryota; kingdom Metazoa; phylum Arthropoda; class Malacostraca; order Decapoda; family Palaemonidae; genus Macrobrachium; species Macrobrachium rosenbergii. Next base: position 68,377,035 of record NC_089743.1, read on the forward strand.
TAATTGATATATAAACATGTTTTTAAAGATTTTATGAAAAAAAAACTATATTTGATATATTTTTTTAACATAACTGTTGCAAAAAAAATATGTAAAAGTTTTGCTATAGTATAGAAATTGTGATGATGGAATGTAAGCAGTTGCATGTAGAACTTGGTACAAAAACTTCTTTTAACATATTTACACGAGCCCGTATATGGAGTGTGCGCGAAAATCATGATGAGGCGCCGGCCCCCAGAAGAGATTGGTTAACTGTCTTAAGCAAATTTTGGCTAAAGCAGCCATGTAGGATCACAATCAGTACGGTTTATTTAAGATTTCTTTGTAATGTGGCTTCGTTTTAAATTACTATCAAAACATATTTATTTTCCTAAAAATTCGTGACCTAAACATTTACTGGAGTGGTGGATGACAATATCTCAGCGCGACCTATGTTGGCGGATTACTTGTATAACTAGTTTTGTATAATTTGCTATTTTATTCTAATGTATATAGTGCAAAATTCATGTCGACCGTTTATTAATCATACTCACACTTAGCCATTGAACAGATGCTATTTTGAATGACACCTTTCCACAATTATAATTCGATCGGCACTCTATGATCGTACTGTGTACAACAAATTATTTTTTTTGTTAATGAAGTTTTGTGTGGCGAGCTGATAGGTGGAGGAGAGCTTTCGTCTTTCTTTCATTCCGACTAAAGTTTATAGCATAAATTTTAACATGAAAAACAAATGCCGCCTACCCTATAAACCTAAGGTCTTTGGAATACAGTTCATTAGGGCTACTGAACATCTGTGGGTTATTTTCAGCTTTAGCCTGACTCTTTATTGTTTTTGAGATAATCGAACAATGATCATAAATGTTGACAGTTGTGATCTAACAAATGTTGCCCCCATATTTGTGACACACATGATGAAATGGAACGAAAATCGTAGGTATATATTTATTAAAGAACGCTGATTGGAGCATCTGTGTCGAACACGATCACTTCGTATAGCATACATGTGTTTCTTACGTATCATATTTGTAAACATTGTCATATTAAGCTTAAAGCATGGGTTGTAACACGATCTTGTGATTGTGGTTTAAGGTTTATGTAGTTCCTTTACGTAACGATCAAGGTGATAAAATTACGAAGAAATTAAGAATTATAGAAGGATGACGTGCCTTACCATATCAGTATTTCAACCGAATAAAGTAAGATATCAGAAGGATCCGTAGGGCAAGAACACAATTGGTTTGGAGCAGGGAAGTTTGTGGATCAAGTCGTTAATAAGAAACATGTGCGAAAAGTTTGAGAGTAAAGAGAAAAAAGTGTACGTGGCATACATGGAACAAGAGAAAGCTTATGTCAGATATACAGTAGAATATTGGGGATATTGGGCTTGATATAGATGCCTACTTGCTGAGAGTAATAGAGGATTTTGTGATGGAAGTGAAGTATGTGTTTAGTTTTGTTGGTGTAAAAGGGAAAAGGGGATGAAACGATTATGTGTTGTCTCCCTGGCTTTTTAGTGTATTTTTGGATGGAACTCAGAGAAAGGGCATTAGATGCAGATGCAGCGTTTTGATATAAGATGATGGGTCGTGAATGGAATTTAGAAGCAAAGAGAAAGTTGAGAGTGATTATGGGCCAGAATAGGGTGTTAGAATAAATGAAAAGATAGAATGTGAGCAGTAAATGTTAATATGGATGGTTTGAGAGTGGAAACAGTAGATTTGCATAAAGTATTCTGGCGTAAATATAATGGATAATGTTCGAATCAGAGGAGAGGAGGGTTAAAAAAATAGGAGAAACACGGCAGGAAAAAGTATGATAGTCACGTTTGGAATGTATGGAAGGACAGTTATGCCAGGCTCCTGAATGGAGGTAAAGCGTGAATGTTTAATGCAAAAAAAGGCAGAAACAGTAGAGGTGAATTGTTTTTCTGGTATAAACGGCAAGAGAAGAATCGAAATGAGTTTTAATTAGCAGATGTACAACATGCTGAGAAGGATGTGCCGTATGAAATTGTTAGGAAGAAGCGAGAGAGCGGCTGTCAGATAGAGGGAAATGCCTGAGGTGTGTTCAGCGTGGTTCGCTGCACTACTGATGAGCCATCTGCGGAAATGTATGATGCAGCTAGTTCTGTCGAAATTCTCTGCACTAATATATAATATATAATATATATATATATATATATATATATATATATATATATATATATATATATATATATATATATATATATATATATATTTATATATATATAATGTAATATGTATGTATGTATATGTATATTTATATATATGTATGTATTATGTATATGTATATTTATGTATATATATATATATATATATATATATATATATATATATAGAGAGAGAGAGAGAGAGAGAGAGAGAGAGAGAGAGAGAGAGAGAGAGAGAGAGAGAGAGAGAGAGAGAGACAGACAGACAGACAATCCGGTCAGTGGGGAATTGAAACAAAGAATTTCAAGATCTTAACAAACAGCAACTAAGATTATAGGATTATTTAACCATTTTAGTTAAACCTGGTCCAAAGTACACAAGTAATATGCTTCTTATATCCTAGTAAGAAATAATCCATATTGGGTATCGTCAATAACAAGATGTAGGGATAGAACAAAAACGCCCGCCGCATCGCAGGTGTCAGCGGCATTGTCTGACTGTTTGGTATGATTTATATACTGAGCTCCAATCGTAGCAAATATAGTTTGTAATATATATATATATATATATATATATATATATATATATATATATATATATATATATATATATATATATATATATATATATATATATATATATATATATATATATAAAATCGTCATACTTTATACTTTAATTAAAAAGGCTAATTGCGTTTATTTTTGCACGATATAAAGTCCGCCATTACTCCAGTATACTGATTGCAACTGTAAACAAGTCAAAAATGCACCGAAGTTTCTTCGGCGCAATCGAGTTTTCTTTACAGCCGCTACAGCGTATAATCTAGGCCACCGAAAATAGATCTATCTTTCTGTGTTTTCTGTATAATGTTGTGTGAGCCGCTGCCCACAAAACTTAACCACGGGCCGGTGGCGGCCTATCGTACATCGTTGCCAGAAGCACAATTATGGCTAACTTTAACTTTAAATTAAATAAGAACTACTGAGGCTAGAGAGCTGCAGTTTGGTATGTTTGATGGTTGGAGGGTGGAGATCAACATATCAGTTTGCAGTCCTCTATCCTCAGCAGTTTTTAAGATCTGAGGTCGGACAGACAGTGCGGACAGAAAAAGTGCTGACGGGCAGAAAACTACAACTCTCTCGTAATTGTTGTGCGAGTGAACAATTTCTTTTGAATCATGAAAATGCTCATGTCGTTAACTATAATAATCTGGTGAATCAGTTTTTGTTCAAAAAATGTTAATGCGTACTTGCAGGCATAAGCAGCGCCTAATAGTTGTATATTAAATAATTTCATTCACTATTCCGAGAAATACATGAATTATTTAGAATTTCAAGAAACAGAGAAATTCTCCGTTTACCCAATGGCAATTTTGATATTGAGGAGAAGCTGTACATTGCTGCTTTACCTTTTTTTTTTTTTTTTTTTCAACCTTATCATTTCTTCTTGCCATACGTTATTCAAACTCCATCAGTAGCATTAGTTTTTCTTTTGTTGTCGTTGTTGCTCCTTATTGCTTTCTGTGTTCTTGTGCATATGTTACTTTAATTGGGATGGAATGGTTTAGTACATACCTGTTTCTTTTCACGTCAAGGAAGCCAACTCCTGCGCTCACTAAAAAGCAGGTCTTGATGCTTGGATAGCACCCTCGGCAATGCAGACTGTAAATCACTTGCAGCCTCGTGTTGAACACCTGTGAACTGCTCTTTGTCCCCTACTTCCCCTCACCATTCCCCCGTCTCTCCAATTTCGAAAATAATTTTCACATATTATTAGAATTATTTTCGTGTATGAAGTATTTTTTCCAGTTGTGAGCGGTATTCATATTAAAATTTGTTCTACGGTTCACGTAGGGGCGAGGTCTTTCAAATATTATTTAGATATTAAGTTGCATGCACCGTGTATACTAAAAAAATTATTGTTCAAACTAATTTGTGAGAACTGGAAGGAATTCTGACATCTGTTGTTGCACTTTTTGTGTATTTCTTCAAGTATGGACCTGTTCTGAACTTGTCTGTATTTGAAAAGAACAAATTTCAGCTTGCTCTCGAATGTTTATTTACACGAAATAAAAACACAAGCCTCATGCATTATAGCAAAGCTGCCATACAGTGAACGGTTCAGTTTGTTTGTCATACCATCACAAAGAACCACCTACCTGTAACTGTGATGAGGTGGTAAAATAAATAATGCATGGAATATGTCCGAGGGTTCGAGTCCAGGAGTCCTTTATTTCCCTTTAAGGCTTTAATGGTGGTAATTTTTTAACTTTAAAAATTTTCTGGCCTAGTAACTAGGAAAAGATATCCTGTCTGTGACTGAGGTTCATATTTGAAGGCAATACTGAGAACTGTTGTGAAATTGTCAACTACATAAAAATGGTTGGACTTGATTTATATAAATATGAATGTTCATAATCAAAGCTCAGGAGTAAAACCATCCTTCAGAGCTGACTGTTTTATAGGCATTGAGAGGTGATGACTGTTGGCACTAGACTGCTTTGCCCACGAGTGATTATAGCGGAAATAATTTAAATTTTTGTAATGATGCTCATTCTCATCATACTGTTTAATACCCCTCCGCCACATTAATGATAGCCAACACTGTTGCTTTGTACAGTATAAAAAGATTTTGCCTATCATCCCCAAGTAGTTTTGAATAGTTTTTTTTTTTAATTAGATTTAATGCCCTTTAAATTTTGACTTAATATATGTTATGTGGGCTTTCCAGTTTAATTGAGTATCAAATACTAATCCCAAAAATTTAGCTTTTTGGTCAATTGGTATGGAATGATTTCTGATTATTAAATCTGTTTCTTCACTTTTTTCCACATTTTATTTTTATAAAATATGACTGCGTGAGTTGCATCTACGGACAGTTCAAGCCTACAGATGAGGCACATTCATATATTTTCGTATAGTTTTATTAATCCGTTCTGCATGTTTTATGCGAGGTACTGAATAATATTGGGCACAATCATCCATATACAGGTTACTTTTAATTCCAATGCGTAGATTATTACTGGTATCATCTATTGCTGAAGTTTTGGACAAAACATCATCAATTCTCACCTGAAAAGTGCGATCTGTCAGAAAGTTTCGGATAATTTTAGGTAAATGCCCACGGATGCTATTTTTGTATAACTTTTTAATACTGCATACCTCTATGTAGTATCCTATGCCGTTTCAATGTAAAAAAAAAGAACAACTAAAATAATTTGTTTTCGTTCAGATCCTCATATACCCCAGAACACCATAGATAACATGCACTAGAGCATATGAGCCGAAAAGGTCCACAGTACGCAATATAGACAGAGGGATCTAAATCTCAGTATGTAGTGGGATATGCAGCAGTATCCCAAGGCAATGCCTGATAATGCCTTAATATTCACAGCAGTGTGTGCAATTACATCAACCATAGAATAATTAAGAAACATCATTCAATAATTTTGTGATTTTTAGTGACTCGAGAGGCGCTATAGAAGCTATTCAAAGTTACAAACCAAAAAATAATGTTGTACAACAGATTATTACGCCATAAGTTATATAATAATGGGAAAACTATAGAAATAGTTGGATCCATACCCATATAGGAATTAAAGGAAATGAAGAGACTGATAAAGTAGCTAAAGAAGCAACCCATATGACAAGATGAAATGCAAATATCCCTGTTAATGATTATATAGAACCATATAAAAATAAGTATTATGAAAAAAATGGCAAAATATATTGAATGAAGAAACAAAGTAATGAATTAAAACAAATAAAACCTAGTGTTGGAAAATGGAGTTCATCATACCAAAAGAGAGACATACGCAAGTAATTCTGACATGTCTCCGAATAGGCCATTCTCTTCTGACAAACATATATCTAATAAATAATCCATATACCCTGTTCCTGAATGCTCTGAATGTAAAGTAATGATAACAATTAAACATTTATGTGTGAATGTCCAAAGTAAAATCAGCAGCGATCATCAAGTACTTAAATGAAGAGAGCATTAGCATCAGATATCTCTCCAGAAAAATATCTGGCTTCAGTTTCGTTACTCTGGAGCTTAGTGAAGCAAAGTATGAGGAATTTTAAGGGAGTGTGTCTGAAATATTTCCGATAAATATTTTTTTCTTTAGATATGAAACACTTTGATGCAGAAAATTTTTGAGGTCCAGTCATAATGAAGTACTGCGGTAGATGACTATAAATCACATCACAGAGCTTATAGTGAGCATCTTATCAAGGTTAGTTTCTTTGATAGATGTATGTAACCTTTGAATGCACATTGCCATTCGTGCATAAATACTTAATCTCGTCAACCCACGACTTACCTGGAGGAGAAACATCTAGAGAAGCCAGATATTAAAGTTAAAAGGATGAAGAAGACTGTAAACTATTCAATTTATAACTCCCATACTTGCTTCCAACACTTGAAAATGTGAGATTACCGAAAAGTGTTTGTGTAACATGGCATAAATTTAAAATCAAGCCGTACACTCCATGACCCAGGAGATGTTACTATTGCTAAACTTTTGCCATTTTTCAGCTTGCTTTAAATCTAAGATTCATGGAAAAGTAACCGGTTTGGCAGACTGTGATAATATGGAACACGAAACCTGCAGCTGGGAAGTAGCAGTGCATTGTGTTGAGGAGTACTTTTCGCCATTATTCAGTGGGACATTACATGTATGAGAGATAAAGTCAAGTTATAAGGGTCACTAGGTGAGTTACATTCATTGAAGAAAAGCAGAAAGCTCAGAGTAGAAATATTAAACCTAAAATGCCTTTTGCCAGTGCGGCTGGTAATTGTAACTTCCAGAAAGATGGACCCTAGATATAGATAAAACCAGAAACGTAAATTTCGGTCTGAATGTTCCTTAAGGTAAGTCCAGACGATGCGTTTTTCCATGCGCTAAGCGCTTCCCTTTTGCATTAAAATCGAATGCGAAGGTTGAAAGACGAACGAGGAACGTAAACGCATGCAGCCTCTTACTGTCCACACGTTGCTGTTTTTAGTTGCAGTGATGTCGGTGGAACCACTTGTTTGTGCGGGATTTTGTGTTGCTTACTTAATTATTAATAATATTTTTAAGCAGAGACGGAAGAAACAGCAAAAAAAGATTGTGGATGAAAGAATATTTTAAACAAAACAAAAATACCATTTTGCAAGATTTACAATGTGACATCTCTTGCATATTTTTCCCTAAGTTTTTGAAGGGCATCTCCTCTCAGTAACTTGCTAGAATAGCCTTTTAGATCAGATTTCCAAAGCAGCTCGTGTTTTTGGTAATCTTCAATAGAATTAAGAGTTAATTCTTTTGCTGTCAAGTGACATCGTAATTAGATTTTACTACACAATAGCTCCCAGGGTAAAAAGATCACCGGTGGGAAGCCTTGCGTTGTCGCATGCCTCGTTGATTTCCGGGAAAAAACGAGTGCTCAGTGGCATGCGCGATGTGCTCTGTCGAATGCGTCAAAGGCATGCGGAAAATCGAACGAAAAAACGCATCGTCTGGACTCACCTTTAGACTTGAATTGAGCAGTTGCTGATTCTTTTGGCCCACAAGATTTCTGCCATTTCGGAGGGTGAGTGGTGGATGTTGCTCCCATAAAATCGCCCATCAACATCTACGTCATCAGATGACACATCACCTTTAGTTGTTATACCTGTCTCAGTATAAGTAGGGTGAATTAGCAAAGAAACTTTCTATGGCACATACCTAACATCAAATACTTCAGACATACCAAGTACTTCAGACGTAATTGTAGAGGCTGATTTTCGAGTAGTCCAAATACTAATGGCAAATCTTGATTAATTGCCAGTAAGATCTTCAGGTAAGATGGATCCCTATGTTGTCAAAAGAAACTTCCGTGTTTAAGGTTCCAGACTACCCCAGAGTTATCCCTTTACAATTAGGTGAAATTGTCAGGGTCCGAGATTTAAACAGGAATTACTTGAATTGATGATGCATGATATATCGCATTATTTGTATTGCACAGAGGATAAAGTGATGTGAAACTAATGTCCGTAGTCTAAAGTTTTGTTACTGTCAAAAACTTGTTTTTGTTTACATTGCTAAAAAAAATCTTTGCAACCTTCCATCGTAATTAAATATTTATTACAATCATACTAATATAATTATTCGAATCACATGCCTCATGCGTCTCAGCAATTCCTTTTCCACTCTCTTGGAAAGATGTTGCAAAGCTCACATAAAATAAAGAACCATTCACATATTGTAATACTGTCACTTAGAACCACCTAGCGGAGGTGAGGAGGTTCTAGAACACGCACTAAATGGAAATCGTTCTTGGGTTCGATTCACAGAGTGAGGTTTTGGGTGCTTTAACCTAGGCTAAAGGTCGCACCTCACTGAGGTAATTCCCTAATGAGTAGATGTCTGCAGTAGATACGTTCTCTCTCACCTCGGCGTATACTTAATGTACCTCTCTCTCTCTCTCTCTCTCTCTCTCTCTCTCTCTCTCTCTCTCTCTCTCTCTCTCTCTCTCTCTCATGAAGAGATTAAAATGTTGGTTTTGGGCCGCCAGATTTTATTTACGCTGACGTCATTCTGATTAGGCTGCATTTCACTTTACCTGTCAAATATTAATGGAAAATGGAGCATACAGGGATGGACAAGACACTAATTGTTGGGAATTATTAGCTTCAGCAAGATCTCTTTGCCTTGTATAAGAATCCGAATCATTAACGTGTATACGCCTTAATGAGCATATATCATAATTGATGGTAATATCATTAAGGGTCTCTTCAGTGTTACATTGCTAAAGATATATATTTTGCTGCTTCTTTACTTGTTACATCGTTTTATTTTTATCATGTGTGCGTAGCGAAACATAATTTTGTCCGATTTCTCTGGATTAATGTTCCATTTTACGTGACTTTCCTTGATTTGATAAAGTTCTGTTTTACTTGATATATCTTCATTGATTAGCGCACAATTTTATATCACTTGGGGTCGTATGAACTGTTAATTTCATATACTTTTCAGCATGTAATTCAGATATTTTTGCCTCATATATCGTCTTTGCTTAATCTAAACCCTCAGTAATTTTAAATGCGCTTTTTGCTGTGCTTTGAGAAGTAATCTAGCGACACATTAGTTTCGAAAACGAGTCCAAGAAAAGTTGACATTTAGTGATATTTTTTGACATAATGGAATCGATTGATATTATCAAAAAACAAATGAAAATAATTTCTATTTCTGAGCTGTTTTTTTTTTTCATGGCATTTCTAGCTATTTACTCAATTATTTTTTCAGCTTAATCCCTGATATATTAATGAGCCTTTAAAAGATGTTTGTAGCCCGTGTCCTCCCTTCGCATATTCCTTTGTCTGTTATGTCTTCTCAAATGCAGTATCGCAGGCCTCCATTTCTTTCCTGTCCCCAGCACTTCCATTTCATGGTCTCTCCTGCAATATGTTCATCATTTTCACTTGTAAAGCGCGAAACCTTCTCAGTCTTGACTCTTGTACTTTCTTTGACATTTCACTTACTGTAGCTGATCTTGGGTATTCATTTCTGACCCAGTCTCTTCTTATCATTCTACTCATTCATCTAAGGATCCTCATTTGTGCCACATCTGAGCCATTTTATTTTGATTTTTTGGTGGTACTGCTCCCAGCCCATAAAACCTAGCAGGGTTTTCACCAGCCTTCAGCCTTAAAGGAACTCTCTTGTCACAGAGTTTGTCGGATTCCCCTTGTAATTATCCCAACCCACTTGGATTCGTTGGTTAGCCTCTTCAACCATATCTCCCACTGCGTCTACTATAGAGCCCACATACTTAAACTTTGATGCCTTCTAGATGTTGTCTTCTCCCAGCTTAATCAGGGCTCGCTTGTTATCATCCACCTCATTTGTTATATATTCAGCCATCGTTCGGTTTATCTTCGTCCCTCTACTATCTCATGCGTATCTCCACCTGTATAGGTTCATTTCCAGCTCCTCTCTAGTATCTGTAATCAGAACGATGTCATCAGCGTAGAACATACGCCAAGAGGGCTCTTCCCATGCACCCTCGGCAATTACACCCAGCACGATGTTGAACAAGAAGGAACTATTTATTCAACTGCTACATTAACAGTTATATTTCTCTGTAATATTCAAATGTACAACTTTCTTAAGCTATTTATAAACATACTTGCAACTCATACATGTGTATACTATTTTTTAAACAGTGAGCCGTCCCCGAAACTGAAAAATAAAAACGACAGATCACTTCCCTTATTCATACTTGAACTGCTAAATCGCGTATTAATCCCTGTGCAGGAAATTTCCACTATAGGAGCAGCTTCATCCACCTACTCACCCAAAGAAAATTATATACAATTGCTCCTACCATAACCAAAACGTGAACCTATTCCATTTTGGGTCTGAGTTAGCGTGACGTTGACTTAAACTTCTCAGCCGTCAAGACTTGAATAAGTCAAGGTCACCATAGTCCCAACATAAATAGCCATTTGTTCGAGTCCTGGTCCGTATCAAATGCATCCTGTTGATGTAAGTTATTCCCAGGGACATTCAGTTCAACATTGATGGAGTATTTGCAGAAAGATTTGTTGAAGTATAAGAATATCGCGTAAAATGCCACCGAAAAGTATATATATATATATATATATATATATATATATATATATATATATATATATATATATATATATATATATATATATATATATGAGAGTCTTTTCCTGTAATACTACAGTGTAATATGAAAATAAGAAGGCCCATAAAACACTATTTAGACGTTGAAACCATATATTTCAGGCACTTGTTTCTGTGCCCCTGTTCACTGGTAGAATATGGACAGGTGGAAAGTTACAATGGTATATATACAAAAACATGAAGGTGTGGCCTTAGGCCTCCGATGTTAAGGAGGTGGCGTTTCTTAAGAAGGAGGAGATTGACCAAATTCCTAGTGGTTTTGGCCTCATTAGCTCCCGTTTGGCGATGGATCTGGCGGTCGCGTTTCTTGGGTCATCTTCTTCAAAAGGGTGCGAGGATTAAGGTGTCAATGGCGTCCGATTTCCAATGTCCTCCTGACAGGTTCATATTGTTGGTTTGATTGATGATAGCAGATTCCAGCATCTTTCTTTTGTACTGAAATCGGACGCCATTGACACCTTAATCCTCGCACCCTTTTTGAAGAAGATGACCCAAGAAACGCGACCGCCAGATCCATCGCCAAACGGGAGCTAATGAGGCCAAAAACCACTAGGAATTTGGTCAATCTCCTCCTTCTTAAGAAACGCCACCTCCTTAACATCGGAGGCCTAAGGCCACACCTTCATGTTTTTGTATATATACCATTGTAACTTTCCACCTGTCCATATTCTACCAGTGAACAGGGGCACAGAAACAAGTGCCCGGAAATATATGGTTTCAACGTTTAAATAGTGTTTATGGGCCTTCTATTATTTTATATATATATATATATATATATATATATATATATATATATATATATATATATATATATATATATATATATATACATACATATACATGTAAATATATATTATATATATATATATATATATATATATATATATATATATATATATATATATATATATATATACATACATACATATACATGTAAATATATATATGTATATGTTTATATATATAAATATATATATGTATGTATAATATGTATATATACATGTATATATAATTTTATAAATCTTTTTCACTTATACTCGCGTTTAATATCTACTTTACGATACCTGGATAGCCCAGTGCCAATGTTTATTCTCTCTCTCTCTCTCTCTCTCTCTCTCTCTCTCTCTCTCTCTCTCTCTCTCTCTCTCTCTCTCTCTCTCTGTCTAAGATTTTTTTATAAACTTACGAGACGAATTTTACAGATACTGTGAAGCTGCAGGTGGTACGATTAAAAAACATGATATTTGAGTAATAAAAATCCACAATTATATAGTAAATATATTACTATGTAAAATGAACCAAAGACTTTCGAACACCTGAACGGTGTTCCTCATCAGTGTTAACGTTAAAATACATAGTAATATATTTACTATATAATTGTGGATTTTTATTACTCAGATTGTTTTTCACGAAATTGTGAATCTATTAGCAAACATGATATTGCCATTGAAATATTAACTTATTAAGTTGTAAGTTTCGTCATTTTCCTCTTAGTTCCCCTTCGTGTTGGACCTCGTCGTTTATCATTCCTTATCGAATTTGTAAGATATCTCATCCGAAAATGTTGAGTTAGCCGAGAAAAAAATTCCTGTCACATCATCACGAACATTCGGCGCAATCGAGTTTTCTCTACAGCTTATACTGCTATATGAGCCGCAGCCCATGAAACTTTCAGCCACGGCCTGGTGGTGGCCTGTCCTGTAGCGTTGGCAGACGCACGATCGTTGCTAACTTGAACCTTAAATAAAATGAAAACTACTGAGGCTAGAAGGCTGCAATTTGTTAAGTTTGATCATTGGAGGGTGGATGATCAACATACTAGTTTGCAGCCCTCTAGCCTCAGTAGTTTTTAAGATCTGAGGGCGGACAGAAAAAGTGCGGATGTACAGACAAAGCCATCTCAGTAGTTTTCTTTTACAGAAAACTAAAAACTTTCATCACCACAACTGATTGAGCATCACCTTGACCAGGTGTATACAGTTGGAGAAAGGAAACAGTAATTCATTCAGAGGGTGTTTCCTGACTTGTAGTAAAGTTACTCATTTCACTTACTTTTATTTCCTTTCCTAAGAACATCTTTTTTAGTCTAAATTTGAGATTAATTTGGATGGTTATGGTGGCTTCTCATTTGCCTATTGCATCCAAAGATATGCTCCACACAGTCTTAATTTAATGTCTGGGTTAGTATGGAATTAAGATTGTGTGAGGCTTTCAGAATATTGTGGGCCAGTATGCAATTAAGATTATGTGAGGCTTTCAGCATATTGTGCAAGGCAGTTACTGACTTGCATGATAAATTTAGTTCTTTGCATGATGAAATTAGGCCTTTCTTAATCGTAAAAAGATTACGTTTTAAGACTAAAAGTCTCTTAGTACTAGTAACTTGATTACGATTATCTTGCTTAATGTGCCTATTTGTATATGTAGGTCAATTTCAAATCTCCATACATGTAAGAAGATTTCAAATGTCAAAGCAGTCGTTCATTAAAAGGACGAAGTCCGATGTTTCTTTCCATTTTTAACATTTTAACAGACCATTTTCCCGCAAATACTTCGGCGAATTCGAGTATAATTCAGAAAGCAGTCGCACTGCAAATTAACCACTGTCTTTGTTGGGCCACACATTTAAATACATTGCATTACCTTTAAAGGCTAGACCATATTCTGATTTAGTTTTACTAGTCATTCACGTATACCAGTATCTAAAATACATTCTTCAGTAATTAGATAAAACCTGAGTCTGCGAAATTTCTTAGCTAGACGTACAGTACTCCATGGTCGTCCTTTGTTTCCTCGGTAAACAGTAGAACCCCACTGTCTGCTCTTTGGAGGAAAGTTACAAAATAACGGGCATATGCATCACATCCACCACCTGCTTGAAAAGTGAATAGTCTGTACATGACAGATACACCTGAAGTAAGTATTGCCCTACCTAGCTGAACACCTTTTTAGTCTGTCGTAACAAATCTGAAACTGCTCCAGGACACCACCATAGATATGCAGAACACGAGAAATTATTCAATTTTTGCTGCAGAAAAAGGAATTATACGGTCTTCCTTTTACTGAAGGGGAGTTTGCTTTAGCTCTGGCAACTTGTAATGATACAGCCCTAGGCCCTGACGAAATTCCATTTGCAGTGATAAAGCACGCATCTGTTAACTCTACATTATTTATATTAAGTATAATTAACAGAATATGGAGTGATACCAGTTACTGTACAATTTGGGAATTGTCGTTTTTATTAACTTTTTTAGAACTTGGAAAAGACAAATTTTTAGCGGCAAATAAGCAACCAATTGTTCCAACAGCTTGTTTATGTAAAATCAAGAAGATGTTAAACATAAGACCAGTATAGTACTTAAAGAAGAGAGGTATTTTATCATCTATCCAATGTGATTAATATGGAATACATTCAACAACTGTTGTTCTGATCCGTCTTGAATCCTCCATATGTGCATCCAGGCAGCATCATGTGATAGTATTTTTTGACCTTTAAAAGGAATATTACACTAGTTGGAGGCGTGGTATACTTGAAACTATACATAAATCAAGTTTGGTAGGAGAATTGCCTTTGTTCATCCAGGTAATTTTAGTGCATCGATTTTTCCAAGTCAGAGTAAAAAATACACTATCTGAGAGAAAATGCCAGCAAGAGAAATTCCCCAAGGTAGTGTGCTGAGTGTGACATTATTTGCCTTAGTCATGAAAGAGATATCCTCAATTATCCCCCATGACATTATATCTACATTTGTTGTAGATGACCTGTCCATAACATTTGCTGGAAAACGAATGTTAAAAGGAAACTTCAATTCTTAGTGGATAAAAGTGCAGAGTAATTCAAATAGATTTTAGTGCTGCTTTCGATTTAGTAAATCAAAAAACACTTATTTATAATCTTTAGAGTCATGGAGTGGGTGGATATGTTTTAGGATTACTTCAAGATATCCTTACAGATAGGCAGCAGTGAGTTGCTGTTGATGGGATCTTTAGTGAACCATGATCTATTGTGTCTGTAGTGTTCTTGGTCCACTTATTATTTCTTGCGTGTACAAGCGATATGGTTGTTCGCCTGGAAAACAGGATTGTTCAGTATGCCAATGATGCAACACTTGTAGGTGTAGTAAAGTTTCTACTTATGAGGAATGAAGCTGTCCTCATCCTTAATCGGGACATGGACTGGATCAGTGAATGGTGTAGTCAGTGGGTATGAGGCTGAACTCCAGGAAAACAAAAACACTATTGATTAGCAGATCTCATACAGATTTCCCACCTCATCCCCCCCTTCAGGTGGATGGGACTCTGCTGAATGAGTCAGAAGCTTTATTGTAGGTGTAACTTTTGACTCACATCTTACTTCTGAAAAAGATCTAATGAAAGTTTCAGCAAATGCTGCATGAAAGTTAGGTATTGTTCTTAAGACTTCTTATATTTATAACAATGATAAAATCAATACAACCTGTTTTAGGTCATTTGCTTCCTTGACTAGAATACTGTTCTCCGGTGAGGACATCTGCTTCTGCCAGAGATTTATCTCTTAGGTAGAGTCGTTCGTGGTGGTAGGTTTCTGTGTTCCGATATTAGCAGTTATGACTTGGATCATTGACGGACGATCTCTTGTTTGCCAATTTATCATAAGTTATATTTTAAGAGAAATCTCTCACATTCACAACTGATCCCTGGTCCCATTTCCCTGCAGAGAGCAACCTTATTTGCTAATCAGCAGCCCCACTGTGCAGTAAATGTGCCTCACTGTCGAACTTCTCAATTCCAGAGGTCCTTTATTCTTCACACTGTTGGATTGTGGGACAGTCTCCCTGAGGGTGTCGTGCTATTAGGACTTCAAAAGTTCAAGAAAAAAAACAATGCATTACTACCCTAATACTATTCTTCTTGCATTTTGATACATTTTTATCTCTTAATAATTAATCAATTTATTTTTTATTTTTAAAAAAGTGGGATCTCTTCTTTCTGTATTTCCCTTGACCTTCTCTTACTTCCCAATGATCACCATATTCTTTGGAAGCTTGAATGTCAAGTCAATGGCCCCTGTGGGCTTGTTCCATATGAATAGGGTTCATCTTCTGAATGATAATAATAATTTGTCATTACACGATTTGAATCCATATGGGAAATGATTGATGGGGCTCTCACTTCTGCGGTGTGATTCGGAGTAACATACATGGGGTGAGAGTATTTTAAATGTTTCACATATGCATAAATATGTCTTTCAAATTCTGATAAGATTAACCAGACATGGAATAGACCCATCCCCACCATCTAACTTCCCACTAACCCGCCTGTTGGCTGGAAACAAAATAGAATTGAGGATTTCTTTATTTATTTCCCATACAAAATTAACCCTTGTAGAAACAAAAGTAATAAAGTATTTGGAAAAATGAAGTTAAGCAGTAAATGTGGCTATTCAACACACACACATGTATTTATGCATATATATATATATATATATATATATATATATATATATATATATATATATATATATATATATATATATATATATATATATATATATATATATATATACATACATATATATATATATTATTACATTATTCCACCCTAATCAACATGGGACCACCTTGATGTGATGAGGGACTCTTGAACCGCTGGAATTTGTTCCCAGGTTGGAGTCCAAGAGTCCCATATATTATTACATATTACTGTGGGTAAATTTTTTTGTGGAATTTTACACTTTTATTAAAGTTTATTAGACCTGATAAATAGAAATAGATATCATAGCTGGGACTTGGTTAATGTCTGAAGCTAATAGTGGGAACTGTGGTAGGATCTTCAGCTACCTGATAATGTTTGGACCTGAGAGATATCAGATTGATAGCTCAAGGGTGGTCTTGTTCTGGGGATGGGACTCTCAGCATTCTGTCCAATTTGCCCATAATATGAGTAGGGTGGGGATGATTGTATTCTTGTAATACTCACATTCCCAACAGTTTGGCTTACACTTTGGCCACCCTAAGGGTTGTCCCATCCCCTGTGGGGTAGGGTAAGGGGCAAAAATTTGGGAGTTGGCTCCTCCTGGTGCCATTGGTGGAAGAATAAACTCCATGAAATGCTTATGATATCTTTTTAAGGTTTTCAGGTTTACTTATTTTTTTTCCTTAACTTGATCTGAGTAGCAATAAAATCTTGTGTGCCCCTTGGCCCCTTGATGATACCCTTTTGGCACAGATGACGATCTCTGCATCCTCCTCTAACAATCGGTGTTTGGAAAAGGCTAGGAAACCGCCTAGTGTAATTACGCTGGAACCCTATTCTCCAGAAATGTTTGTGAAATAGGACCAGGAACATTTGAAACCTCTTATGATGAATAATTGACCTTTAATCTAGAAGATTCTAATTGTGACATTTTTAATGTGTATAGAGACATTTGGAAGTGTTGTGGCAGAAAGACCAAAATATCATCTGAAGGCTGAGGAAAACTGACAGTAGAATCGGCCTCAGCAAAAGATAGTGAAAAGTTAAAAGCATTATCACATCTTGGAAGAGTTAAAGTAGACTGCTTTGCACAAGCTTTCTGGAATCACTCCAAGGGAATGATATTTGCACCCCAACTGATGACATACTCAGAAGAGAAACTTGTAGTAGAGGTAAAAGATCAAGAACTGAAAAGATGAAGAAGATCAATGAAGCCTTAGTTCCACTGCCAAATATAATTACTAAATTTAATTCAGCCCACTTACCTAATGTAATAAAAGCTGCATGGTTGCGTTTTAAGGTTAAGCAATATATCCCAAGACCAAGGACATGTTTTTATTGTCAAGAATATGGTTGTATGTTAGGATCTTGTAGGTAGAAGCTACATGGCAAGCCTGCTGCATATGTCAGGTGTAGTGAACTAGAGCATGGTGTATGTCATAAAGAATCAAATTTTATACACTGTGGAGAAAATCATCCATCTTCACAAAATTGTGGTGTATACATTATGGAAAAGGAGCTGCGTGCACTAATGGTAACGGAGTGTGTCACATTTATGTAGGCCAAACAGAAAGTTTTAATCCAGTATGTTAGACCAGGAATATCCTTTTTGAGTGTTGCTGCGAACCTTAGAAGAAATATTAATGCTACCAGAATGTGCTGCCTTTGGTGATACAAAAGGAAAATCAGTGGCGACATGTACTCCTGTCTCCATGGAGGTTGTGCCAGTAATTTCTGGCACTCTTGCCTCCTTGGAGACTGCGCCAGAAATTCCTAGCACCCCTGCCTCTTCAGAGGCAGCACCAGTGATTTCTTGCATTCCTGCCTCTTCCGAGGCTGTGCCAGTTGTTTTGGTGCTCCTGCCTCGTCGGAGGCAGTGCTTCAGATATGCCTGCCTCTCCCACCTCTCTGGAGGCTGCACTGGTTATACCTGGTGTGTCAGCCTCTTTGGAGGCTTCAGTTTCTATGATCGGTGTAAGTATCTCTCTAGAACCTACACCAGACATGACTAGTGTCCCTAATGCTTTGGAAGATGCACCAGGTATGTCTAACTCTCCCACCACTCCTCAGGTGGTGCCAGCTTTATCTCATGCTCCTGAGCTTTAGATTTCACTGATGAAGATGTAATCAAAGGTGCCCAACACCAATGATACCAAGGAGGCTTTGCCATCTGAGGAAGGTTCCTCCTCCATGGAAGCAGCACCATCATCGTTGATATTAAAGCAGAAGGCAGCCATCAATAACCAGTCTCCTTCTGGAAAAAAGCAGGAGTAAGGCAGTAAATTAAAATCATTAAAAAGGGGTCCAGTTTAACAGTCTCAAAATATAAATAAAATTCATTTATTTTCTCCAGCCCACGATAGTATACATCCTATCATTCCCCTTATAACATAATCTAGGAAGCCGCGGGGTCGTAGTTTTACATATTCATAATGACACCCCACAAAATCCTATTAGTATCCAGTCTATACTGCAAGTGATAGGTGTGCAGATCCATTTGCAAAGATAATATACATTCTTCTCTCTCCCTCTCTCCCTACCACCTAGTGAAGTCTTCCCCGTTGATTAATTTAACAGCTACTGCATCCCTTTGGTATTCTGGGAGAAAGGAATAGTAGAAACCCTCTGTGGGGTGATATTGTTACCAATCAAAGAGGAAATTGCCTGTGTTCCATCACAGAAAGTGGAAATGTTGGAATCCTCTACACTGTGGAGTCTACACATTTTCGTGTTCAAACAGGCACATTATCAGCAATTGATTTATCTATATGCAGTGATGACTGCCTTAATGATTTTAATTAGAGAGTGATAAATGATAGATTTACCAGCTACCATTTTCCAGGAGTAATGAATGTAGCTTCAAATCTTCCATTTTCAAAGTTACCTAAATGGAACATTGGTAAAGCTGATTGGGCAACATTCCAGGATCACAGCTCAATAGATGACTCGCCTGATGACTTTCTTTCTGTAGATGAAGCTCTTGACTTTTTTAATACAATTATATTCTTGGCTGGTCTTCAATTAATTCCTAGGACTTCGGGCATATTTATCTGCCGACCTGTTTCCTGGTGGACTTGTAAATGCCAGGAAACTCATAGAACTATGAGGTCAGCTTTTACCAGATACCGCAGACAAAAATGTGAGTATTACCATGTTGAATTTCGAAAAGTAAGAGCTCATTTCCGCATGGAAACTAAAAAAGCACAAAAGGAATCTTGGACAATTTTCATATCCTCACTAAACTAAAAAATACCTCTGACTTCGATTTGGAAGGGAGAAAAATAGCAGGTAAATTTACTCCTTGTCAGCCTTCTGTTACCAAGATCAATGGTTGTGAGGTAGTGAATCGCCGGTTAGTGGCAAATGAGTTTGCTAATCATTTTGC
Organism: Macrobrachium rosenbergii; assembly: GCF_040412425.1. Taxonomy (NCBI): domain Eukaryota; kingdom Metazoa; phylum Arthropoda; class Malacostraca; order Decapoda; family Palaemonidae; genus Macrobrachium; species Macrobrachium rosenbergii. The sequence goes on from NC_089743.1 coordinate 68,396,734, forward strand.
TAATTTTTCAAAGAAAAATGATGATGGACCTTATGCAGCTCAAAGAAGGCTAATGGGAGAGGCCGAAATTGATTTTAATACTTCAAGGAATGAACAATACAATATTGTTAATGTTGCAAAGAAAAAGTTATGACACCCTATGCAGCACAAAGAAGGCTAATGGGACAGGTCGAAATTGATTTTAATACATCAAGGAATGAACAATACAATGTACCTTTTACTATAAGAGAATTTGAATCAGCCTTAAATAAATGTAGTGAATCAGCTCCTGGAGTGGATAATATAACATATTCAGTGATGAAGTATACCCCCAAAATAACAGATTTTTCATATTAAGCCTTATTAATAGAATTTTCTGAGAATATATCTTGCTTAAACTATGGGAGATGTTAAAATTGCTACCATTCGTGAAACCAGGGAAAGACCCATTCAAGACAGAAAATTATTGTCCCATTACACTGACACCATGTCTGTGTAAGATCATGGAAAAATGTGGACACGCATTCGTTGTGGTACTTGCAACATGGTAAATATCTGTCACCTGCTCTGTGTGGTTTTTGAAGTAGCACTCGACAACTGATGCCTTGGTTTGAATGGAATCTTCCAATGTGAAGCTTTTGCTAACAAGCTGCATTGTGTCACTGTTTTCTTTATCTTGAGAAGGCTTATGATGCAGCTTGGAGATATGGCATTCTGAGGGTTCTTTATGAACGTAACATGAGAGGCAATTTACCTCTTTTTATCAAGGTTTAAAAAAAATATGTTATACCAGGTTCAGGTTGGAGCAACAATGTATTCAACCAAGAAGAAGGAATACCACAAGGAAGTGTACTAAGTGTAACCTTGTTTGCCTTAGTAATCAGTGGGGTATCCAAAGTAATTCCCCCAGATGTAACTTACGCTCTTCTTGTTGATGACTTTTTGATATCTTTTGCAGCAATAAGGATGGCAGTAGCTGAACGTCTCCTTCAGCTCTGCTTTGATAATATAGTAAAGTGGGCTGAGATGAATGGTTTTAGGTTTTCAGCAAATAAAACAGCAACATGCACTTTTGCTACATAAGAGAACTCCATCCTGATCTAGATTTGTTCATACATGGGCAGAGAATTCCATGTATTGGTGAAACAAGTTTTCTTGGGTTGAATTTTTATAGCAAGCTGATTTGGATTCCATATCTGAAGTGTATTAAGACAAAATGCTTGAAAGCAATGAATGTGCTGAAAATTCTGGAGGATTTTCACCTGACATCAAGAACCCATGAGTGAGTCTTGTATGTCCAATCCTTAGTCTTCATAACATCGTTTCTTGTCTCCTTGGCATATAGGGTTATGACGAAAGAGATACTGATTTGGTTTGTTTCAGTTCTTTCCCAAAGGGATTGCCAAAGGTTTTTCATTTTCTGACCTACAAGAGGATATACATCCCGGTATGGCAGTACTGTAGGCATCTTCTGGGTTCTGGGGAGGTGAATGCTGACCTAGCAAGTTGATCAGCTTACTCGTTCCCAACCATCCCAACATGGGAAGGCACTCAACAAAAATTTGCTTCTTTGGCCCTTCTTTTCACTAACACCAGTCATTCCAATATTTCTAAAATTAGTGGATTTAAAGAGTTGAAAGATTCTAATGACCGAAGAACACGTCTGGAGTTACAATATATAGTAAAACTGTTTCCATTCTGAGTTAAAATCCTCAAAGTATCTGATATAAGATGGCTTGGCAAACATAGCAGTTTCTTATTTTCTTCCTTCTGTTAAATCTTGACAAAGCATGCTGCTTATTTCCTAATTTATTTATACTTCTAATTTTTAGTGAATTAGTCTATTATAACTAACCATGACTATTCTTTTAATAATTTCTTACGAAAATTTTCGATGAAAGCCATGCGTGAGAAACTAGAAATATCAATCAAATAAGAGAAATCAAATAAGAGAACAGAGATTACAGGAACTATTCACTAAGTCAGGAACAATTGCTGGTATCAAATAAAAATATCAGGGGATTTTTTTATGATTCGGTAACACATGCTAAGAACAGGTGCAGGCCACCTGGACCAGAAACTGTAATTACTTTTTTCATGTATGAGACAGTGCTGCTGCTATTATTATTGTTATTATTATTATTATTATTATTATTATTATTATTATTATTATTATTATTATTATTATTATTATTCAGGATGATACTGCAATACCCAAAACAGTATACGGATTATGACTTTATAAGAGAACTTCCTTGTATATTCGAAAATCTAAATGGCCTGTAAAACACAAATAATGTTAGGTTTAGTATATATTATGGGAGTCATATTATTTTTTTCTATAAATTTAATGAAATACTGCAAAGAATTTGTTATCATGTATGACTTTGTGTTTTATATATTTGCAAATTGCTTCGGTGTTAATTTTTGCCGTAGCCTGTTGTCAGTTTGTAAAATTCATGTTACTCATCACTTACTGAAATAGATTTTGACCATGAATCTTTGTCAAAGAAAACTATGATAAATCTGTGATAAAAGCTTGTTAAGCAACTTGTTTACAGTGGTGAATGTGTCTTGAAAGTATTGCTGAAAGTTTTTATATATTTTTCAGGTCTTGTAAACATGTTCTTCAAGCATACTTTATAAAAATAAAGTCCTTAGAAAAGACAAAAAAGGAAATAGTTACTACTTTATGCTAGTGTATTGATATTGTAACATTTTTAGGTTATTTTACACTTCAGTGTATACTAGAATATATTAGCAAGGAACATTCCTGTTTGTTAACTACCACAGTACCACAATCTTCTCTTAAGAACATCGTAATTGATTAAGGTATCATTTTATCATAATCGCCTGCGACGCCGAGTGATGCAACGACTCTGTGGAATGACATGACTTACGTTTTTTCTGTGCTTTGTCTTCCACAAACCTCCACTCATCTCCAGCCTCCCTTCTATTAGCTCTCACTCAAATAATACATATGTGCAATTGTGAACCGAAACCCCTTCTGATAACGTTTATCGATTGAGAGAAGGTATTTGGCAGCGTCCACAACTGACGTAAGTGCAATTGGTTTTCCAACTCTTCAGGTGCCCACAGGAGCCCAAGTGACACCCATCGTGTACTTTTCGTCCATGTCCACGGCATCGTCATCTCCTTTCGTCATTATTTCATCTGCATAAGGAATTTCCCTATAGGGTATCATTTCTAACTCTGACCTGCCGTGTCAATCTGAATGTAATCGTTAAGTTTTATCCTCAAATCGATAGGGTCTGTGAAATAGTTTCATGGCCATACCAAGATTCATGTCTATATAACAAGATCGATTATACTAGACTTGTGTATAATGGTACTTTGTTGTTCGATTTCGGTCTATTTGATTCTCCAGTCTTAATCCACATTCATATTGTTTGATTAGCCTTCTGAAAACTGAGAAGATCCTGTACTTTATATCAGTGTTTCTAAACGTTTCAGAGATTCACACTAATTAAATATCTCTCTATATAATGTTGTTTCATCCCTTTGTGTATGCTCTGCCGTTATTACTTCAGGTCTTCCTAGGTTTATTTTGAGTCCCATCTCTCTGGATATATGATGCATTTTATTTGTGTAGCTTTATAAATATTGTGGTATTTTGCTCATTAAAAGAGTATCACTTTTTCTTCCATCTCTGGCAGCTTTTTTCCAATGTGAAATCTATAAAAAAGGGCAAACGAAGGCGAAATAACATATCTTGTAGCGCACAGCATTCACAGCAAATTCACTTGACAAGACAAGACCCCATCAGCATTAATTTGCATCCACTTCGTTCAAGGATAATTTAAGTTAGCTTTACATATTTAACGAATGCCGTAGTGACGTAAGGCCTTTCATAATATTAGACTGTTAGCGCTCTCAAATGAGTCTCTTATCAATACAAGCCATCAGAAGGGATTTCCACACACTGCTTCACAGTATGATTTAACACAAATATTTGATCTGTGCAACACCTGCCTTCTCAAAAACCAACTTGTAGGTCTCGTTAGCATTTTACTAATTTCTTTCTCCAGCCAGTTAAAAATAAGCATAATGAATAATTCCATTATAAACGACTAAGTGCAATGCCTCTATAGTTCCACATACATTCAGGTCACCTTTCTTTTGTACTTTAGCTGACTTGTTTAGTTGGTATACAAGGTGTCACTTCATTTTCACCTGAAGTCATCTGCAGTGATTCCATCAAATCCAGTTGTTTCCATTTCCTATGTTTTTTTATTGCTTCTTCTTCAGAAACTTCATTTAATTTTTACATGCTTTTATTTAACTTGACTTCTGCGTCGGTCTGTCTGTTCCCTTCGTCCGATGGACTTGAAATTTCACATGGTTAGTCAATCCTGGTGAATATATAACCATACATGATCAGTAGGTCAGCAGTGACCTCTAGTGACCCTACAGTGACCTCTATCTCAGGATATGTATGACAGTCCTCGGATTTTTCATACCTTCTTTGTATCGGTAGAATAAGTTAATATCTCTGCGGATTTTTCAAAAATTCTTTGGCTCCGACAGGATATCACGTTCAATTTTTGTTTAGTTACAATCATAAATCGGTTATATTCTCTGTCAAAACTAAAAATTATAAAATAAAGAAATATAGCAGAAAAATTCTAAAACAAGCCTTTATTAAAATGCACCAAAAAGTAAAAAAAACAACTTTTTGAGACACACCAGGATTTTCTTACAATTAATCAAGTCTACACACAAAAAAAGCGTGGGTGCCAAACATGGAAGGAAATGCTACAAGGAATTAAAAAAATTATTTCTTTTCATGTAGCATTTCCTTCCATGTTTCGGCGCCTACTCTTTTATTTTTGTAGACATGATTAATTGTAAGAAATTCCTGGTGTGTCTCAAAAAATATTGTTTACTTTTTAGGGCATTTTAATCAAATCGTGTTTTACAGTTTTTTATATATTTTTTTTATTCTTTCAGACTATTCAGAGTCATTTAATAGGTAAAAAGAATTGCTGAAAATTATGATTGCAGATGCAGTGCAGTTTTTTCAAGCTATAATTCTGAGGATACGCACACATTAAAGATATGAACATCGATGCATAAAAATATGACGAAAAGTAATCCATTACAAAATAAACAAAGCTATATACACAGTCATATACACAAGAAATGTGTTGGTATTATTTTTTCGCTCTAGTTAAATAACCAGATGTTCGCAGTGTAGGGGCACAAGTGTTGCTTCTGTGCTGCAAAGATTTGAAGATTTTGTCTGCTTTGACATGAGAGTTGGGTGCACAGGTGATCTTGGTTTTCGCCCCACCTGTCTTCTTATAATGACACGCAAGTGCACAATATGTGCAGCTGAACTACAGCGACATATTTACTCTTAAGTAAGTTTGTTGTTTTGCTGGTAGACTCAAAACTAATTTTATAAATAAGTTTTTAAGTAATCATTGCAACTGCTCAGTTTCACTCATATGTACATAAGGAAACTGAGTCTGATTAAAATGTCTGATAGCACATTTTTATTATTGTATGACATTATAATAGACTGTTCATTTTTAGATTATGGGTAAAAGTAGAAGAAAACAGTTTGCCAATCACTTGCACTTTGTGAAAATTATACTCTCGAGAATCTTTTTGAAAACTTCTTAGATTTAAGATCATTCTACCCCGTAGGGTGGTAGCGCCGTCAGTGCACCTTACGTGGTGCACTGTAAGCATTACTAAAGGGTCTTTGCAGCGTCCCCTCGGCCCCTAGCTTCAACTTCTTTCATACCTTTTTCTGTATTTCTGTATTTCGTATTCTAATTCTTCCATCGGACTTTCCACCCACTCTAACAGTTGTTTCATAGCGCAGCTGCGAGTTTTCACCCTGTTACGCCTTTCAAACCTTCTTACTGCCAATTTCCCTTGCATCGCTGAATGACCTCATAGGTCCCAGCGCTTGGCCTTTGGCCTAAATTCTATATTCTTTCTTTCTCTCTTTCTTTCCAAGATCGTTCTAACCATCTGTTCACTCTGCAGTGGTTTGAAATTAATGACAATTTGATATCACGTGAAGTAAAAAGTGCATGTAAATGCTATGGTGTCGTAACTAATTAGGGCGTTTTGATTCAACAACAGTAATATCTTAAGTGATACCTTAAGAAATATAGACAGAGCTCGGTCTGAAAATATGCGAACAAGTTTTCCGATAATTCATTCTTTCTATCCACAAGTTTGAAAAGAATACGCCACTGGATTAGGATACTTACATACATTAGCTGATCTTCGTTACCTTCTTTTGTACCGTGTGTGTTGTGAAACAAGTAGATTCTGCCTGGGAAATTTTAAGATATTTTCATAGCGATTTCTCCCTATTCAACACACAAAAACATAGCACAACAAGCATTTCCAGTTCAACACAAACTCCACAAAATTCTTCAATCCTGGGGCAAATCTACCTTTAATTCACTATGTGAGATTACGTGAAGATAACAACCAATAGTTACTCTTACTTACTTTTAATCTTTCGTAGGTAACACCGTTGTTTTAATTTTCCCATTGTGATTTTCTAATTCTTTTCCACAAATCACTTGGAATTTCAGTTCACATAGATTAATTCTCTTCAAAGAAATGAGGAGAAATAGACACTGAGGAAGAAGATAAATTGTATATTTACAAAGTTACTGGGAGGAAGATTGAGAAGGGACTGACTCAGAATATGTCTCCGCAGATTAATTTATAGGTTGGGATCGGGGCGGTCCGAACTGTACAATTACCATATCAAGTGCGAAAGAATATCATTAATAATAATCAGCAGTATGAAACTGATGTCTCAGACGCGCTGGCAGAATGGTTGAGCAGCGACATAAATGGAGACTTCATCAGACAAGAAATGTTAAGCACATAACCAAGATAAGAGAAAATTATAAATAAATAATTGAATGGTATGGGGTGGTGGTGTTTTTTTTTTTTTTTTTTTTTTTCTGGAGGAGGAGAGGAGGGGCCGTTACCTGCCCCGGGCCAGCCTCCGGGAAAAGATGCCTCTTTGGGCGATCAGCACTGGGCTCTTCCGGCTAGCTCCCTCTACAACGCACCTCACTAAAAAGGCAGTTTCTGAAATGTGAAGTATAGGAAGATGAGATATTAATCTTCTGTTAAGACGACCATCAGGGACCCTCCCAGTGACCCTCGATGTGCGTTCCTCTAAGCTAGAGAGCCAGTGTAGGGGGAAGGAATTATAAGGTCACAAGGTGGCATTCAAGGAAATGTGAGTTTTGCTGCTTCTGGAATGTCCAGGTGACTAAGTGTTCATGCTATAGTGTTGGCCCATATGGACATGAAGACAAGAAAAAGTCAAAATGAGAGGGAAAGTTACAATGGTGAAAGTGTAGGTGGAAGGCTCATAGTGCAGTAGATATGTGGAGAATATGAGAAGAATTGTTCCTTTTGGTATAGAAGCATGAAATTTTGCATAAAGATAGATAAATGTAAATAGTAACACCTCAGATATAGCCCCATTCTCAAAATTGCCCGTAACCCCTGTGGCAGTCATATTTGTTCGGCCATTACCGAAAATTTAAATTTTCTCGATATCTGGGAACTAAGGAAAATAAAGGCTTCATAACTGTGTCTGTACCCATATTTTAAGGGTCTGGCTATAGATGGGATGATATAAAAACAGTCTAAATTCACTCAGTTTCTTTAAAATGCTATCATTTCATATTTTAGCAAATTATGCATCGAAAAATCGGTATCAAAAGTTTTAATATATCTGCAAAAAACTACATTGGTGACTTATAAATATATAAAACAATATTGATCATCATTTGTATCAATATGAGCTACCAATATGTCTCTTTTTTACCTCTCTTACATTAATACTATACAGTATACTGGCTTTGCTAGCAAACATAAATTCAAACACGGTGATAATCAAAGAATCTCGCACATCCTATATATACTAAATAGTATACATGACTAACACAACACTGAACTTTAAATGATCCAAGAAGCAATAATCTATATTAATTCACAATTCAATTTCCCCACCCCCCAAAAAAAAAGACAAACGCTCCTATATCTGCATGAGAAGAAAGTCAGTTATATCTAATCGATCATGATGCTGCTGAAACAACACTGACAATAACGATATATTAGTATTCGCAGTCACCATCACACTTGCATAATCCAGTACATGGTAAAGCAGCTTTCTTGCATTTGCAGTTTCCTCTGCATCCTTTGATGCACCCACATTTCAAAAGTTCTTGAACTGCTTTGCTTGCTGGTGGTAGAGTGGTCCACACAGGCTTCCATTCATCAGAAATTGTCCATCCCCACTCCTCGGGTGATGGATACAATGGCGCTGCCTCAAGAGCCTTGCCTCAGATATGACCCCCTTGGTACACAGCTCGACGAATATGCAAGATCAAAGCATCCTTTGTGGGAGGTATGTTGTCCATACCTCTGCCTTTCTTCACAAACAATTCATAACGAGCCCCGTTCACATCTAAAAGCATGCTGGTTCTGTCATACAACAGGATCACAAAGCGTTCAATAGCTGAAATCCTCTCTTCTGAAAGAAACTGTGGGTTAATGGCTAGATTCATCAAAATTGGTGATAGGTCTTGGTATACTTGCCATGTTTCCCAGGCTGATTTCTTGCCACGATTTGCAAAGGAGGAAACTGTGTCAGTCTGTCAATGCATGAAACATGGGCAGAGCTTTAGGTTTTTCAGAATTGTGAAGAATTTTAGAAATTTGAGAGGACATTGTGGCTATTACAGTTATGTATGTATGTATATATATATATATATATATATATATATATATATATATATATATATATATATATATATATATATATATATATATATATATATATATATATATATATATATATATAAATTTCTATCACACCATGATTTATATATATATAATCATGATTTATATAGCTATATAAATGTCGTTTAATATCAAATTCATGCTACTTTGGGAATATCACAGATGGGGAATTTTCATTGAAGGGAATTTACAAGTATTAAATGGATCGGTACTGGCGGGTCTTGATCCCTCGACACAGATACCTTCCAACAACTCCATTTGAAGGTATACCCACTGAGCCCATGGTACTGATCCATTTATCACTTATAAATTCCCCTTCGTTGATAATTCCCCATCTGGGATATTCCAGAAGTAGCGTGAATTTGATATGAAAAGACATTTGTAGCTTCATGATTTTATATATATATATATATATATATATATATATATATATATATATATATATATATATATATATATATATATATATATATATATATATATATATATACACACAGGGTGTTTCAAAATTAGAGGCCCCCTCTACAGCATAAACTAAAATTGATATGGACAAAAGCAAAAGTAATTCAGAACAGGTATTTATTTAAGTTTATCTCTGAGTATTTAATATTTTGTGTGGTCTCCATCTGCCTGTGCCACAGCCTGCATTCTTGAGGGGTATGATTTCAGCAGATCGCAAAAAAGCTGAGACTCAAACTCCATTTCCCTGAGCACTTTGGTCACCTCTCTTCGCAGGTCATTGAGGCTTGGTATGCCATCACAGTTCATTGTGCGCACTTCAACACAATCCTTTAAGATACTACCAATGTTTTCACCCACATTAAAGTCAGGGGAGCTACCTGGAAATTCACTTGACAAGAAGAAATCGATACCACTGTTTTGAAGCAGCTCCTGTGTCTGAAGAGCCTTGAAACATGGTGCCTTATCATGCAAAAATGTGACTTCTTCAACAGATAACACATTTTCAGGATTTTGAGGAAAGGAAACACACCACCAGTAAGCACAGTTTCTCTGAAGTATTCACCATTCCATGACTGTCCTTTTTCTTTGATGATCCACATTAACAATTTGGCTGTGAAACAGAGAAAAATTCCCAAACATTCAGGAAATTTCACAACTTTGCGATAGCGCACGTCATCGCTGATATCATCCAACTTTGCAGCCCAAATGATGTCATTATTATGATTTGGCTTCCAGACTGTGTAAATGAAGAATTCATCTGATGAGGCAACATGGAGAAAGTCAGCTTCATCCCAATCTTTAAGAAATGAACCACAAAACCATGCACGGTCTTCTCTCTGTTGCTGAGTGATGTTGGGCTTGCTGATAACATGTAATGGCTTGATACCAGATTTTTTCAACTCACATTATACAGCACTATAACTTCTCTTCTTTCCCCTTTTTGTTTCTAGTCCAAGCACCAATTTATGTAAAGACTTTCTTGGTCTACCCACTGCCTCAGCTGTGATGTCTTTTGACTCCTGAGAAAGGACTTCAGGCCTTCCAATATTCTCACTCTTTTTGCAATGACAGTCATATGGATTTTTGTTCCAGTTTCTTTTAACAAAGGATTCATCTCTTTTAATGTATTTAGCTATCCAGGAATGTGAAATGAAGGATGTGCTAGCATCCCTGGCCTCTCTGAAGGTTATAGCCCAGATTCGGTCAATCCATTTGATTTCCTCCGAGTCATTAGCCATGGCTGTATCTAACTCCGTCAATCAGTCTGAAAATACAAAAAATGTAGAATGAAAAATAGCTTAATAGAAACTTAAAATAATGTACTTGGAGATAGGCTATAGCCGAAAACTTCATAACTTTCCATTTGTTCTGTGGAGGGGGCGGCTCTAATTTCGATACACTGTGTATATATATATATATATATATATATATATATATATATATATATATATATATATATATATATATATATATATATATTTTACAAAGTGTTCCAAGTGTTCCTGCTTACTACACTACTAATCATATAATTCCAATCTTACCTCACTTACAACCAGATACTTGAACTCTCATAACAAAAAAAAAACACAACTGAGTACTCTAAAGGCAACAGTGATCCCTTGAAAGAATTGTCAACAAAGTTTCTCAAAACAAATGTGAGGTATTAACATTTAAACAAGGAATATAATAAAGTAAAAGGGCATCACTCCATTACTGTAACTTTCTCCCCAAGTTTGAGTCACTTCAGCAAAACTGAAGGGACAAAACTGGGTTATTCACCTAATTAGTCCTACCACTGGTGGTTAATAAATGAAACACTATTGTAAAGCTTTAAATGCAAAAAATTTATTTTTAATTCAAAATTAATAAATCAGAATTCACAATCTCACTTTGAAAACAAATTACTATTACTGGAAAACACAAATCATAATGAATTCTTAAATCAAATTATGAAACAAACTTTATCATCAAAATTTTAATATGTGAAACAAAATTAAGCAAGCAAAAGTTAAACCATTAATGTCAAAGAAAACTAAGTAAATAATTTGAATACACAGGAACACACAAAATATAAAAATGAAATGTAATATAAATTCACTAAAGCAAAAATCCCTTAATATATTGACTGGTCTACTAATCTCTTATCTAAACACTTCAAATTATATTAAGTCATGGTATAAATTTGTAAAATTCAGTTTACCTAACACAAGCTTTCACAATATGCAGATGTTCACAAAATATACAATAGGCAGCATTGCCAATATATACACTTATAAATTTAAAAGTAAGATCTCATAAAATCAAAATGGAGTGACTGAACATTAATTATTTTACATTATCTGAGATAGAGAGAGAGAGAGAGAACTTCTCTTTTTAAATCTAAACCACACAGTATCCAGTCTCTCTCTATGAATGAATATGATTTTTGTTTCTAACCAAAAACCAAAACCCAAAGAATATTCTAAATCATTTTGGGACCAAGGCCCATAGAATCTGAATGACATCATGTAAAACATTTTGGGAACAAGACGTGCAGAATATTCTAAAACGTTTTGGGACAGGGTTCAAAGATTGGACGTGATCTTGGCAATGCATCTGTTTTGATTAGAACACGTTCTAGAAACTATATGATGCAATTACCACGTGGTTTTGTGCAATAACCCCCTTGACCTTAAAACAGAACAATACATATGCAAAAGACCCACGTGGTCCTCAAATAAAAGATGATTGCGCTTACTATTGCAAGACTACCCTCGTTTGTTTCTCGTATGGAATCTTGTGATAAATGCCCCAAATAAAGTTTTTGATGAGATCTTAACGCGATCAATACAAAAGACGACCAAAGATGGTGCAAATGATTGACATGTTTAATAAATAGATGAACAAGTGGACACCTTCCCTTATCTCGACTGTCAACATTCTAAGCAAAACAAAAGCGATTGTGTTCACAACTCCAGAAACACATGTTCTGGATGACAAAATCTTCTCCCTCTATATGTTATCTAAATTATTTTAAATTACGTTGTTAAGTTATCTAAATCATTAATATCTGTGAGATCTGACATTACAAAGATATTTTTACATAATTATCACTATTACACAGAATACATGATAACTAGGATGCTACACATAACATCCTGTAAAGATACAATTTTTTAAAGACAATATTATGAGAATATATACATGCTTAAATGTATTGTGCATGTGTTTGCCCACCCTTGCAGATAGGATGAAAAAGAAGAGAAGCACGGGTCAGAAGCTGTAGCAATTAATCAAGGTATACTGCATTAAATGTGGATAATGGAAGATTCTGATTCACTTAAACATTACTTGGAAAATTATCCTTTATAGATACTGAGGGGCTTGCGTCATATAAAATTTTTCATTGTGTGCTTGCATAAAGAGGTTCCTCATCCATAGGAGTTGTCTATCTATTTATCTATTTATGTATGCACATTATTTGCAAGGAGAAAGGTAAACGTCAACTTGGCTTAATTTTTGAGGACGTGTAATCCTCTAGCTCCTTGTCTGGGATTTTCTTAGGAAAATGCAACGAGAATGAAGGCGATCCAGGAGAGGGTGTTAGAGAGTCCAACTGGAAAAACATATAATTAGTTTTGGAATAAACTTTAAAAACGTTATTAGCATAATGAGGTATATCTTCAGATTTACCTCAACATCACAGATCTTGTTGGTATCCCTGAGCTTTTCTCGTAAAAATATAGGTTGGCTGTAGATAAACAGCAGAAAAAGAAGTCTTATAAAATTTAAAAGATTGTATATTACCAACATAGACAGAGGACCAGTTGCTTTGAAATACTGTATATATGGCATTAGGAAGCAATTCATACACTTAACCCAAGAATATGATTCGATAACATTCACTCTAACCACTAGTAACTAGGCACGACATTTTTAATGTTTTTTTGTACTATTTTTGTATTATTATTCATAACTCTAAGCTACTGAGTACGTTGCTTTGTGTAATATCGTCCATTACTGAGGACAATTTGGAGACTTATAAAGCTTAGTTACTTACCAAGCGGTCATAGTGTCGCCGGTCTTCCTGGTATTGCGTGAGTATTGCATTCTAGACAAAACAAAAACTTTAATTTTAACACAACTTTAATGTAGCGAAAGGGATTAAATACGCTGGTCGCATTATTTATGTAAATTTGATTCGCCTTTGGTAGTCATCAAATGGGTAATGGGAATTATAGTTTTTCTGTGTCAAATGAATGGGGAATAATTTGGGGGGTGGGGGAGGTTTCGTCAGGTAAGAATGTTTCCAGTCTGTTTTTAGTATATGCATTCAAATATTTTTTTTTTTAATCGTCCAGAGATGAATGTTGGGTTCAGGTTAGGTATTCAAAGTTAAATATCATCGAAGAAACTAACAATGTAGTCTTGTTTGGCCCTTGAGGTAAAGAGGTAAAGACTTCAGTGCATGATTGGTACCTCTATATGAAAGAAAACAAAAGCAGCTAACCAATTTAAATTCGCCTAGCTTTTTGAGATATGTCGTTACTTCTTTGAGTTCTAATGACCAAATAACCCGTAGGAGAAATTCCATGCAGAATTTGACATGACGATAACAAATCACACATGAAATAAACGAAATCTCACATTACTTTGGATGTCTATATGGGGAACAGGTAGGAGAGAGGTGAAAATAGAAGTCAAAGAAATCAGACAGGGGCCATTGTTGAAGTGTTCTATTATTCTAACAGGTGGTTTGATCGCGTCCGTTCAAAAAGTAGATATATCAGTCATTTTTGGCTTCTCATCCTGCTTTAATCAGGCTTCTTTTCAGTTCGCTTTGATGCATTAAGATGAGGTTATAGTATCCCGAGATGACTTCTAAAGAAAAATTCTAGTTGTTTGATAATAAGTTGTACAGTGCTTAGACCCACAAATGCGCATGCACACACACACACACACACACACACATATATATATATATATATATATATATATATATATATATATATATATATATTACACCCTCTGTGAGGTCGTTAGCTCTTACCTCGAGAGGTTTCACGGTAGCGTCAATCAGGTGAGACCGAGCAGGCACGAGACTTCATTACTCTCTCTCTCTCTCTCTCTCTCTCTCTCTCTCTCTCTCTCTCTCTCTCTCTCTCTCACACCTCTCTCTCTCTCTCGACAACCAAGTTACTAATGTGTCAAGAATTAACAGCAAAATCATGTCTACAAAAATTCAGTTTATTCAAGTCTAACATATTAAATGGTTTGGAATGAAATAAAAATGTAACGGGAAAAGGACAAGCCTATATCCCAGAAATGGCAACCCAAATATAAGTCCAACTAATATACAACGTAGTGCTATCAACTTTAACTAATCGTGTCTCTACATCGTAAGAGTCTAAAATGTCTAACATGACCGAAGTCACGGTATGTCAACTATTTACAAAAAATAAAGGGAAAAACAGAACTAAAAGAAATAGGCACTGAGTAAAATAGATGTGGGACCTCACCCACATTACTGTCCCAAAACCGCACATAATAAGCAAGGCAACAAAAATTCAAGAATGCGATAAAATTACAGTGGCATAGAAATAAAAAAGGGGATTAAAAATCAAAATGTATTCAAAGCATGGTTACATATGAAAAGAACAGTACAGGTTAAACATGAAAATTATAAAACCCATTCGGACCTTTGAAAATCAAAATCTCGGCTCACCTCACAGGCAGTCAGAAAAAGTCTTCTCCCGGAATGGGTCTATCACTAGAAAAACACCGGTCCCGAATGTCTAACCTGTACTCAAAATGGGAAATTTACATTTCCTGTGACCCGCCCAATAGAGCAAACTCACGAACCCCCTACCGGAACTCAGCGACTTCCGGTCGCCGGGACATTCCGATATAGCTAGGGCATCATCCAAGGAGCTATGCACTGTGTCTCCATGGGAAGTGATGCTGACCATGGGTTATTCTAATACTGACTCGCGAACACGTAGGTACTGATTCAAAGGGACTAACCAGAAATGCTTAACTAACAAAAAAACATAAAATATATACCATTATTCTTAATGCTTTTCATGCATATATATATATATGTGTGTGTATTAAAATGTGTGTAAAGAAAACAAGAGGCATTCTGTGAATACTTGTTTAACAGGTCTTCTTATTTGCAAAGCTGGAATTCGAAAGAGATACAAGAAACTTATATCTAGTGATGATGTAAAGTTTTCCCCAAGGCCAATATTTTGAGAGCGAGTAAGTCACAGATTAACCAGTTCCATTTATATTTTGTATTTTTTGTCAAGTGCTGGCATTTCTCGAGCATTTTGAACATGAAAAATGTTTTCAGGTAAAAAATATGATATTGCCTTGAAAAATGGATGACGCTCCGTTCTCCGGAGGCTAAATTTCGTTTTCGAGGACGAAAGAGAGAGAGAGAGAGAGAGAGAGAGAGAGAGAGAGAGAGAGAGAGAGAGAGAGAGAGAGAGAGAAAGAATGCTATTATTATTTCAGAGGTTTTTCACCACCAAGGCAAAGATATGACAGATTAATAAGAAAAAATGTTTTCACGCGTTGATTACATTTTAGATTGTAATGATTTTTCCATAAAATTCGTTTTATCTTTATGTACCCAAATAAACTGGGAATGATGTTCTTCTCCTGCTATTCGTTTCCCAAAATAGAAGATGACTTCAGAGAAAGACAGGGAACACTCGATGTCAAGTCTTGCTTCAACTGCTGATGATCTACTTGTAAATAGAAAAAAAATTTCCACAATTTATTCGCTTCAGTTAACCAAACAACTTACACAATCTGAGTGTCTCATCCCTTGTATGCAATCTTACGTTTTATAAATATTAGGGACTCTCATTACATGACTGTCTCACTTTATTTTCCCTGCACTTCCATGTTATCTTTCTCCCTCCCCATTTTTTCCTTCCATAACCTCCAAATTAACTTTAAAACTATACACCCTTTTCACTAATCTAACATACACTATTCCCACTGTGTGGCTGAGCTACCCAAAACAATATGATACATCATTTCGTCCGTGTTAAATTTTCCCCTATTTAATCTTCTTCTTACATTTTTCACTCTTTTAACCACACCTACTCCTTATGTGCCACACAGACCATTCATCTAAACAGAATCAACATTTTCCTCTCGTTCACTTTCACAGTCGGTTTAACAATCGCTTCATTCAATCTGACATTTGCTTCAGGAATGCCATCATACCAGATCTTTTGCAGAGACCGCGCTACCCTCCTTACCTCAACTAAACGTCCCGTGCTCCATCTTTTTGGCAGCTGTTTATCCTTACGAACCTTATGATTTCCACCACTTTCATCTGCGCATGCAGCTTCTCTTCCCAGTCCCCAACAACAACACTCGTTTCATAAAACTCAACGCTTCATCAGTATATATATATATATATATATATATATATATATATATATATATATATATATATATATATATATATATATATATATATATATATATATATATAGTATATATATATATATAATATATATATATATATATATATATATATATATATATATATATATATATATATATATATATATGTATATATATATATATATATATATATATATATATATATATATATATATATATATATATATATATATATATATATATATATATATAATATAAAATGTGTGTGTGTACTACCTAGGTGCAGGCAGGTGAAGACCAATGGAGATATCTTAGCACGGGTGGACAAAGGAAAATAAATAGTACCCATGTTAAACCACCTGGACATGCCATATTAAAAGATGAAAAAAGGATACTTGATCTGAAAGAAATAAGTGATTTAATAGGAGAAAACTTAGCAAATGTAAGTTGTGATAAAAATTTAGATGAACACATCTGCACAAATAAAAATAATATAGAATTAATAGCAATAAATTTCGAAACAGTAGAAGATATATAATGTAACAGAAAATTTAATATGGAAGAGTTGGAATATGCTCTCTTGAACAGCAATAAATCTGCTCCTGGAAATGACAATATTTGCTTTGAGATGATCTACCACTTAGCACCTTTGGCAAAGTCACACCTCTTACAGTTTTATAATCATTTATGGATTAGAACATTTATTTCCGGATGAATGGCGTATAGTTATAATAATTCCTATCCCCAATCCTGGAAAGGATCCAAGTAATGTAAATAATTACAGACCAGTTTCTTTAACAAGTTCCTTATGCAGATTATTAGATAAAATGGTGAATCCTTGACTAGCATGGCACATCCGAGAAAATAAATTTTTGACTCCCACTGGGTCACAGTGTAACAGATCCACAATGGATTCTCTATCTAACCTAGAAGACCACGTACACAGAGGGTTTGAACGAAAACATATTACTGTAGCTGTCTTTTTTGACAGTGAAAAGGCATATGATAATACATGTAGGTATGCAATATTAAAAACGTTACATAAAAAACCGCATTCATGGACACTTCCTTAGGTTTATCCAAACCTTTCTGACAGATCGCACTTTTCAGGTGAGAATTGATGATATATTGTCAAGTACATTCCCACATGAAAATGGTGTTCCACAAGAAAGCGTTCTTAGTGGCATACTGTTTACTTTAGCAGGAAATAATATCAGTAATAATCTACCTATTGGAATTAAAAGTAACGTGTATATGGATGATTTTACCACATACTATTCAGCATCTCGAATAAAACATGCAGAATGAATCATTAATAAAAGCATAATAAAAATAGATGAATGGGCCTCATCCGTAGGCTTTTAATTTTCCATAGATAAAACTTAGGCAATCATGTTTTATGAAAATAAGAAGTGGGAAAAAAATGAAGAAATAGATTTAATCAGAAGCCATAATATACCAACTGGTCAAACCAAATTTTTGGAATTAGTATTTAATACTCACTCGGACTGGAAAGCCCACATAATGTACATGAAATCAAAATGTGACAGACCATTAAATCTAATTAAAAACTATCGAGCACTACTTTGGGAGCCGATAGACGTACCCTTACTGTACTGTAAAGTGCTGTCTATCATTGATTATGGAAGCGAAATATACAGTATGGCTCAGCGTCAGACGCAATGCTGAAAACGTTAGACCCAGTTCACAATGACGGCCTTAGAATATGTTCAGGAGCCTATAGATCATCACCAATGTCATCTTTACAAATTAAATGTGGAGTACTACCTCTTTCTCTCCATAGAGAGTTGGTAACAATGAAGACTCACAAACCAAAAAATTATGTGAATTAAGAGATGTATTTATTAACAATCATTTACCACTTTTGCCAATTAGAGCTATTAGATTGTTTGAGTCACTGAATATAAATACACAGTTACCTTCAGTTGTAAAATTACCTCCTTCTTGGACTATGCATAAAGTGAAAATTTGCATACACTTAAAATATTGATAAAAGAAGTTACTCATATATCCCAGAACACCATAGACAACATACAGTAGAACATATAATCCGAAAAAGTCCACATTTTACGTAATATACACACAGGATCTAAGTCACATTACGGAGTGGGATATGCTGTAGTATCCCAAGATAAAACGTATCGGTTCTCTCTACCTGATAAAGCCTCCGTATTTACAGCCGAGTTGTGTGCAATAGCATCAGTCAGAAAAATAATTAAAGAGGACACATTTAATAATTTTGTGATTTTTAGCGACTCCAGAAGAGCTATAGAAGCCATTCAAAGTTACAAACGAAAAAATGATATTGTACAACAAATTAGCTTTTAACTCCATAAGTTGTGCAATAATGGAAAAAATATTGAAATATGGTAGATCCGGGTCTGTGTAGGTATTAAAGGAAACAGAGAGTCTGATAAAGCAGCTGAAGAAGCAGTTCACATGACAAGAGCAAATGTAGACATCCCTATTAGTGACTGTATAAGGTATATAAAAACAATCTTTGTAAATAATTGGCAAAATATATGAAATAATAAATTGAAACATAAAATCCTGTGTTGGAAAATGGAGTTCATCTTATCAGAGAGAGAGACACACACACACACACAAGTAATTCTGACGCTTCTTCGAATAGGCCATACTCGTTTGACACATGGACACTTGATGAACAGTCCACACGGCCTTCCTCCCGAATGCTTAGAGCGCAAAGTGATGATAACAAACGTATTGTGGGAGTGTCCAAAATATAACCAACAGCGATTATCATCTTTTGGAAGAAATCAGTGAGGGAAATTTTGTCAGAATCTTCTACATATTCAGTAATTCCAATTTTAATATTCATGAGGAACTGTGATTTAATTGATTACATATAAAAATAAGCATATAAAGAAAATACGAAAACCCTTAGGGCGTTTAATGAATTTAAAAACAACAAAATTTAAAAATGTTACTTAACTTATTCTGAAATTTAATTTTTTTTTTTTTTTGTTTTTGTGTGTGTATGTATGGAAACATGAGTAAATATATTTATTGTGCTCGCGTGTTCCAGTGTGAGAGCAGATGCCTTTGTGCAATTTTTAATTTCATTTTCATTCATTCATCACCAAACTGAATAACCTATTTGGCCACAATGCTTGGCCTTTGGCCTAAACCTGGTATTTCATTCAAATCATTCGGGCCAGCCTATGAGAGCTGACAATCAGCTTAGTGGCCTGGTTAAACAATTTTAATAATAATAATTTGCAGAATTTAATCATCTCGGATTGGGTGTTTTTTGATAATTTTTGTCTTATATCAAACAGTTTATCATTTTCAAAATTTTAATTTCAGAAAGTAACTCCCATAAATCAAATATGCTCCCATTATTATTCTCTTGAGTTGTGATCCTCATTGTGCAGTTTCGTCTATGTTTCTGTCGTTATTTCCAATGTCGTTGTATACAACGCTATTGTAACTGTCAGAGAACGAGTTCCTTGCCCTTAATGTGTCACCCATACAGTCCCATTACCTTGCTGTTACCCACATTGCCCCGCCACCTTTCATATGAGCCTCCCCCCCCCCCAACCCACCCCTCCCACCATCACTCTCTCTGTCTCTCTCATCAGTTAGATCTCTGGTAAGCACATTCCCCGTCTTTGCCCTGTTATTATAAATATACATGTAAATTAATGGTACCCCCTTTTGGCACACCTGAGGATGCCATTAACTAATCTTTTTTAAAAGTATAATTCAACTAAACATGGGGTAATGGACAGAGCGAATATTCGGCATAGCCCCTTTGGCATTTGTGGCATACCTTGGCACTGCTTGCCTCTGTTGATCAACCCAGAGACACCTGTTTTTCAAAATGTAGTATTTTACTCTATTGATTCTGTTAATCTGTATAAGAGGAAGACAAATTTGGCAGTGTCGCTAATTTGTCACTGGTATATTTAACTGCAGCAAGAGTGATTAGGTTTAATCTGTTACAAATCATGTCTTCTAAGGAATTTTTATAAAACAAAAAAATTAATGCAGTGACAAGGTATCATTTAATTTCAAAAGTTGATTAAACTTCACAAAATATCTTTAATTCGAAATTTACATTTATTACATAAATGTTTTATGTAATACACGATAATGTATTAATTTTGGACATGAGCATGCAGTACTTTGGGTAATACTCGTCAAAGACAACAGTTAACATGATTAATATTTTCTTGCATCGGAATGATCGTATAGCGCCGAACGTTTTCGACAGTGTACATAAGGAATGAAATGGAATTTTGAGGAAGGTGTTGCACAGGAAATTTTTTTGGAGATAACGGGGGAGGCTTAAAAGATATCTGGTGAGGCACTGTGCATTACCAGGTGCCGGAGGTAAGATGAAGATGCGGATGGCACGATATCGTTTATTGTTTATGGTTTAGGTTTCGTAAGTCGGTCAGATTTTATATGAATCTGAAATTGTCACTGTTCTCATTCAATAACAATAATGATGGTAATAAAGATGATAATGATAGTGAGGGCAAAACTCCCCCTCTCTCTCTCTCTCTCTCTCTCTCTCTCTCTCTCTCTCTCTCTCTCTCTCTCTCTCAACAAAAAATAATACTGAGTATATTTCTATTTATTTTCGTCAGTGGGCTTACATCTTCAACTTCATAACTATTATCATCATAGAGAAGATGGACCATTCACTGGACACTACCTCCTGCAACTTCAGCCAGAGCTTTGTTTGAATTAGTCCACCTTTACTCGCGACTCTCTTCTTCCCCGTCAAATAATTCACACCGCCCACGTCAACATCGCACCTCAGAGAGCTAAAGAAGAACAACGGAGAGAGAGAGAGAGAGAGAGAGAGAGAGAGAGAGAGAGAGAGAGAGAGAGAGAGAGAGAGAGAGAGAGAAACGGACTTAATCGGCGATAAAGCACAGGATATTGAGAATTACTGTAGTTAAAGATATGTATTGAACTGTGCATATATACAATGGATTTTGCATTGATTCTTCTGAAGACTTGAAACAGATTCATGGTTTTTGTTCAGCGGGATTCACGGAATTGGTATGATGCTAATATATTACGCTAACGCCGTCACTAAGTTTCAGAACATTTCTCGCGATTTAAATCAACATGTCCGAATAGATTGGCAATAAACTGGAGAACTAGTCCCAGTTTATAACGGTTGTGGTAGAGAGAAATAACGTCGGTGGATTAGTGAGAATTCTTCGGATTCCTTTTGCGTTCTGTAGATTGAGACCCGCACAGAACAACTGCATTCATCATGTTACTCCTGTTGTCAGTGAAGGCTTCTTTTATACATTACTGTAAAGAAATGCCCTGGAGTATTTGCCCAAACAACTCTCTGTATGCATGTATTTATATATATATATATATATATATATATATATATATATATATATATATATATATATATATATATATATATATATATATATATATATATATATATATATATATATTATATATATATATATATATTTTTCATAGTTTTTCTTGTTTGCAGATTTCGTTTAATTCAATGGCTTTTTGGTTTTTTATCAACGTTTTATTAGTTTCACAATACTTTCTAAATCTTCTACGTTCTTCAAAGTGTAGTTGATGGATAAAGGAACGAAGATTAACTCTTTGTGCCATTTACTGGGAACACAACACCACAACCGTTCCGTCACTTGTCGTGACCTCTTCAAAGTGTACTACATTTTATGTTGCTGTTTCAGATTTAGCTGGCCTTGTGCCAGCACGGGCTCTTGCTCCTAGAGCAGGCCGTAACACATTTTCTTTGCGCACTCGTGTTTTATTGCATGGTGCGGACGGAATTATAGCGTCCAAAAACATTAACAATAAATACATTTAAATACGATACAACAAAAGTAAATTACAAAGATGATTTTAACTGAATTTAAGTTGTACAAAAATAATACATTACAATGAGATTTAAAATAACCAAAAATTTATAGATGAACGGAAGTGGAAACAAAAGCCACGTGCACTGGTTGTTTGGCAACAAACGAAATTTAAATAGGGGTGTGGGGATACAGACTACGGGGAAAGTATGAAGGGTAAGGGACAGAGAAGTGGGGGCGTTAGGATTGAGAGAAAAAGAAAGTGAGAGAGAGAGAGAGAGACGTGATTCAAGAAATGTTGTTTCCTTTGTGATGTTTAGCGGATGTTTTTTTTTAGAACAATCATTAGCAATCCTTTGTTGTGGGTGTTGTCTCCTTACCTGTTGGTATTTGTTTTTTTGTGCGAAGTTGACGTCTGTCGCCTTCGTATTGACTGCGGCAGTCGGGTTTGGTATGGCAGAGAGTCAGGTCTCAGCAGCATAGCAGCAAGGAGTCTTATTTTTGCAGCAGGTATCATTTTAACTGTTGGTTGTGGTAACAGAGGATGGTTGGGTTACTAAACCATAGTCATCTGTGGAATTGGTTCCTGTTTGGCAGCAGATTTGCTGTCTCGACATTTCTGCCGTGATCATCTGCGTGTTGGATGTGTTCCTGTTTGCAGTCACTGGCTGCTTCGATGACTTCACAGAGTTCATCTGAGTATCTTCATCCTCTTCGACAGTTGGGTCTGTCTCAACATCTCTATGGGGATTATCTGTTTTTTTTTGTATTGTGCTACCCTAAGTTAGTGTGTTTTTTACTGCTGTTTGATTATGTTTATGCTGCTTGATTGTTGTTAATTATGTTTTAAGCTGTACTTTCTATTTATGCTGCCTGTTGTTTATTTGTAATGTAACTGTTTGGTTATTTGTGATGTAGCTAAAGTGTTTGGTGATTTGTACTTTATTGTTGATTTGAGTTATTGTAATGATTGCTGTGTTTATTATTTGTTATTGATGGTTTTCATAAAGTAACTCAGTTTTAGATACATTTGTTTTTGTTTCTTTTAACTGACTCTGTTAATTAATTGTGATATATTTAATGCCAAACCTGAACTCATTTGTACATAATGTATATAACTGTATTATAATAAATTAGTTTTAAGGTGCTTCAGTAGTTTTGCTTCGCTCCTTCCTCCATGGTTTGTCATGGCTGCTGCCAGTCAGTCCAGTCCCATTCGATTTGTTTTATTGTTTTTATTTTAGAACCTGAAGAACCGACTGTGGTTCATTACATGGCGACCTTGCCAGGATTGGCTCTGTTTTGGCTGGCGGGGCTGTGGTAGCTTCAGGGGAGAATGTGTAAAAAAAAATTTTGTGCACTTTTTTTTTTGCTGGGTAAGGAGGTGTGATGTTTAGTGGTTGTTTTTTAAAACAATCATTGGCAGATTGTTCCCTTGTTGTGGGTGTTGTCTCCTTGCCTGTTGGTATTTGTTTTTTTTGTGCGAAGTTGACATCTGTTGCCTTCGTATTGACTGCAGCAGTCAGGTTTGGTATGGCAGTGAGTCAGTTCTCAGCAGCATAGCAGCAAGGAGTCTTATTTTTGCAATCTGTTGGTTGTGGTACCAGAGGATGGTTGGGTGACTAACCATAGTCATCTCTTGAATTGGTTCCTGTTTGGCAGCAGATCTGCTGTCTTGACGTTTCTGCCATGATCATCTGTGTGTTGGATGTGTTTCTGTTTGTAGTCACTGGCTGCTTTGATGATTTCATGGAATTCGTCTGAGTATCTTTATCCTCTTCGACAGCTGGGTCTGTCTCAACATCTCTATGGAGATTATCTGTTTTTTTTGTATTGTGCTACCCTAAGTTAGTGTGTTTTTTAATGCTGTTTGATTATGTTTATGCTGCTTGATTGTTGTTAATTATGTTTTAAGATGTGTTTTCTATTTATGCTGCCTGATGTTTATTTGTAATGTAACTGTTTGGTTATTTGTGATGTAGCTAAAGTGTTTGGTGACTTGTACTTTATTGTTGATTGGAGTTATTGTAATGATTACTGTTTATTATTTGTTATTGGTGGTTTTCATAAAGTAACTCAGTTTTAGCTACATTTGTTTTTGCTTCTTTTAACTGACTCTGTTAATTAATTGCGATTTGTTTAATGCCAAACCTGAACTCATAATGTATACAACTTTATTATAATAAATTAGTTTTAAGGTGCTTCAGTAGTTTTGTTTCGCTCCTTCCTCTGTGGTTTGTCACGACTGCTGCCAGTCAGTCCAGTCCCATTCTATTTGTCTTTTGTTTTTATTTTAGAACCTGAAGAACCGACTGTGGTTCATTATAGCATTATAGCCGTTATTTGAGTTATTTGCTCTTCCGGTGTTGGATGATATTAGCCGCCTACAAGATGGGAGCGATCTCTCTGCTTCCAGTTGGCAGTTCAGGGTCGGTCTTTGTAATAAAATGCAGACCGATTCTGCTATGATTAGTCGGTCGAGATTTTGGTCCCGTACAGATGATGTTGGTATTCTCCACTAGTTTCTGAGTCGTCGGTTTTCGATTGTGATGATCGACGTAGTGTTGGTGGATGGCTCCGTTATTATTTAAAGCAAGCAAGAATTAGTGGAAACATGGAACCACTTTTGTGCAATCACCGATTTAGAGATGCGCAATGTATTAACCTTATTGAACATCAGTTTCGTATAAAAGGAACCAAATTTTATTGAACATCCTTTTCGTATAAAATGAAATCAAAGAGAGAGAGAGAGAGAGAGAGAGAGAGAGAGAGAGAGAGAGAGAGAGAGAGAGAGAGAGAGAGAGCAGCAAACATCAAAGAGGACAAGAAAGTGGGAACTATCCATGAAGGAAATATTATGCTCGATAATTTATTTTTTTAAAGTTAAAGGAAATAGAAGCGAGGAGAGAAATTCACAACACTGATGTATAATAAAGTTTAGCTTAGCCGAGATGAATATCTTTCGATCGGACATCCAAAGCAAGGGATACCGGAAACGTCATTGGGAAGTAATAAAACATGCAAATGCGGTGAAAATCAATGTATTGCGCGAGATATTGGATGTAGTGGATCCGTGGGGGTTGTTACTTTGCGGAAATTACTCTACGTGTAAATGGAAATAGAAGTACCATAACGCAATTAGACATCTACAAGGTGCTAAAAGAGGCTGCAGAGGGAAGATGTCATATCGTTAGAAGTCTGTATAGGCAACTTAAACCTGTCTTCTGGACAGGTTTAAGTTCCACGTTTTTTGTTCATTTTGATTATATTTTGTACCTGCCTTTGATTAAGACGTGAACATTTTTGCATGCAAGAATTTTGAATCTGGAATGAGTTATTTTAAAACACAAATAGGACTCGCAATCTCTGAATCAAAATAAGTAGACGGGCATTCTTGAGTAGGAAGAGATGTGTACCAAGTTTGGTTAAAATTGCTCAATGCGTTTCAGAGTTATGCTGGAACATACACACACACACACATAGACATACATCTATTTTTATATATATAGATATATTTTATATTTATTGTATATATTTATATATTTATTGTATATATATATAGGCCTATATATATATATATATATATATATATATATATATATATATATATATATATATATATATATATATATATATATATATATATATATATATATATAGATATATATATATATATATATAATACCAGATGCGACCAATTCCTTGCATAAAGAATTCCTATTGTTTTTTACCGGTTTCCAGCAGGCACTAGAAGATTTATCCTAATGTTAAGACCAATGAGAGAGAGAGAGAGAGAGAGAGAGAGAGAGAGAGAGAGAGAGAGAGAGAGAGAGACAGAACCAAACATGTAACAAAACTGCAATGTACTTTTTCCGAGCCATATGAAAAGAAAATTATAAAAAGGCTATGAAACAATCCAACTTGTACAGTGCTTAAAAAAGCAACGAGAGAGAGAGAGAGGTGGGCGTGGGGGGTGGGGGAGGGGCGGGGGGGGGGGGAAGACCCACCACCCACCACCCACCATTGCAGCATACAATATGCCAAACTTGGCGCCGTAGCAGATTGGTCCAGCGCTCGGGCTGCATGCTTACTAGAGCATCCAGTTTTAGGTGGGTACCAACGTCTGCTGAGCTTAAGAAACAGACGTGGGACCAGCAACCTCTTGCTTATAGACTTCACCAGAGCTTCTTTTTGTACATACACACTCGCACAAGTAAAAGATTATTAACGAGAACGTAGGGCTGGCAACATCACCCCTAAAGCCTTTCTGAGAAAACGTAGCTTGGTACCTTCTTAGCGCCCAACTTATATTTGCACATCCTTAGACGCACATTGGTTGTTTTCTTTCATTGTGACGATTGCTGTTGGTTATTACACCCGTTGCAGCGTTACTAAATTGATGGTCAATATTTTTTTCTTTTTCTACAAGATTGTCCTCCATTTTCAGTTAAAGTCAAGTGGAAAATCTCACGCCTCGTCAATTTTAGGTGGATCTATTTAATTACATCATAAAACAGAGAGTGCCTTCTCTGTCTAGTCTCTAATTACTCAACTGTTCCTGTAACAATAGTACCCAATTGGATAATAACTGTATATAATTTGCGAATGACAGTGTAGTTTTCCTATTTGATAATAAAGTACATTCTCAAGCGATTGGTAGGTTGTTTCAGGGATCTGTTCTTTTTAGTGCCCTCGGCCTCTCTCTCTCTCTCTCTCTCTCTCTCTCTCTCTCTCTCTCTCTCTCTCTCTCTCTTATTGCATTTTTTATCTGAGGGCATAGATGCTGCGTCCGATTGATTATTTCTTTACCAAATAGGCTCTCTCTCTCTCTCTCTCTCTCTCTCTCTCTCTCTCTCTCTCTCTCTCTCTCTCTCTCTCTCTCACGTGGTGTGGTGGTAGCGCAATCAGCTCTCAGATTGAGGGACAATATTAGTGCATTACCTAATTTTAAGTGAATTAAGTACCTGGTTTTTGCCAATCAGATTTGAGTGATCATTAGTCCGTCAAATGTATACTATGTAAAGAGGAGAGTATGGACAAGGTAATCCTCACCCCTTCGATCTGACATATTTCAAAATATGCTCATGAGATAGTTTTCATGTGTCACTGGGCATTGAAAATTTAAATACCTTGTTGTTGAAAGATAAGGTATATTTGAATTATTACACCAATCTAGTGTTTTTTATGGTAATTACGACGTCTTTCCGTTTAAAGATCCGATGAAATCTTAATCAACAGTTTATTCCAAAGCGTTTGACAGTTATTTTCAGTCCAGTTGTGACACCATAGTTTCTGTGACATTGAAATGCCTTTGCGGAATATTGGTGAAGTATTCAGTGGTGATGGTTTTTCGGGATTCTTGTATTATATTTATATATATATATATATATATATATATATATATATATATATATATATATATATATATATATATATATATATATATATATATATACCAGTGTTTCAAAATTAGAGCCCTCCCTCCACAGAACAAATGGAAAGTTATGAAGTTTTCTGCTATAGCCTATCTCCAAGTACATTATTTTAAGTTTCTATTAAGCTATTTTTCATTTTACATTTCTTGTATTTTCAGACTGAATGACGGAGTTAGATACAGCCATGGCTAACAACTCAGAGGAAACCAGATGTATTGACCGAATCCGGACTATAACCTTCAGAGAAGCCAGGGATGCTGGCTCATCCTTCATTTCACATTCCTGGATAGCTAAGTACATTAAAAGAGATTAATCCTTTGTTAAAGGAAACTGGAACAAAAATCCATATGACTGTTATCACGAAAAAAGTGAGAATCATGGAAGGCCTGAAGTCCTTTCTCAGGAGTCAAAAGACATCATAGCTGAGGCAGTGGGTAGACCAAGAAAGTCTTTACGTAAATTGGCGCATGAACTAGAAACAAAAAGGGGAAAGAAGAGAAGTTATAGTGCTGTATATCGTGAGCTGAAAAAATCTGGTATCAAGCCATTTCATGTTATCAGCAATCCCAACATCACTCAGCAACAGAGAGAAGACCCTGCATGGTTTTGTGGTTCATTTCTTAAAGATTGGGATGAAGCTGACTTTCTCCATGTTGCCGGATCAGATGAATTCTTCATTTAGACAGTCAGGAAGCCAAATCATAAAAATGACATCATTTGGGCTGCAAAGTTGGATGATATCAGCGATGACATGCGCTATCGCCAAGTTGTGAAATTTCCTGAATGTTTGGGAATTTTCTCTGTTTCACAGCCAAATAGTTAATGTGGATCATCAAAGAAAAAGGACAGTCATGGAATGCGAATACTTCAGAGAAACTGTGCTTACTGGTGGAGTATTTCCTTTCCTCAAAGATCCTGAAAATGTGTTACCTGTTGAAGAAGTCACATTTTGGCATGATAAGGCACCATGTTTCAAGACTCTTCAGAAGTAGGAGCTGCTTCGAAACAGTGGTATCGATTTCTTCTCATCAAGTGAATTTCCAGGTAGCTCCCCGACCTTAATGTGTGTGAAAACATTGGTAGTATCATAAAGGATCATGTTGAAGCATGCACAGTGAACTGTGATGGTATACCAAGCCTCGACGACCTGCGAAGAGAGGTGACTGAAGTGCTCAGGGAAATGGAGTTTGAGTCTCAGCTTTTTTGCTATTTGCTGAAATCATACCCCTCAAGAATGCAGGCTGTGGTACAGGCAGATGGAGGCCACACAAAATATTAAATACACAGAGAGAAACTGAAATAAATACCTGTTCTGAACAGGTATTTATTTCGACCAAAGGATGTATCTCTCAGTCTGTAACTTAGTTAATCCTACATAATATCACCATGTTACTGATTGACATTCTGTAGTTTTCAAAGAAACGGCAAGGGCAGAAACTGTTTTTATTTAGATAGGCATCTGAAACATAGAGAATCAGCTTGACATTATTCTCTTATCGTGAAAAATAATTTCTGGTTAACAATCGCCCCGCAAGAGAAAAAAAAAAACCGTTGTCAAATCAAAAGCATTTTAGCCTGGTATCCAGGTCACAAGATGTGCCGATAAGACGATAGTTAGAGGTGTTGCCCACTGCTACTGTCGATATTTAGTTTGTGCTTTTTCAATGTAGCTACTTTCTGCAATAACTGAAGTTTTGCAATATTGCCTAGTAAATTAGAAAAACATCGTAGAAAGATAAAAATATTGAAATCCCGGTAATTCACTATAATGAATACAGGATTTATTTCATATTCGTAATACCCATATTTTTCAGACAGTTGAAGTCATTTAACCGTGTTTCTATTGTTGAACCGTATGGCTGTGTTAAAGAGAGAATTAAAGAACATGTTGCATAGTGTATCTTAAAAACCAGCATTTTCAATGAGGTTAAATTGTGAAGAGAGAGAGAGAGAGAGAGAGAGAGAGAGAGAGAGAGAGAGAGAGAGAGAGAGAGAGAGAGAGAGAGAGAGAGCGGCGTTCTGCTGTTCGGAAGACAATTTTCCGAGACAGCAATACTTTGCGATGGGTATTCATAATTGTGAAACGGTAAATAAAGTATAGAGGTTATTTGAACCGAGAGTGCCAAAGATTTCTTATTCACAAAAGAATCACTTTGGTCGTAACCCTACTAAGAGAATTAGCAGAACGAAAAGATTTGATGGATTTTTATATGTGAAGACTCGGCAAATAAAACCAAGACTTATTGGAATGTCAGCGTTTTACGAAGAAGTGTCCACATCGCGCGCGCCATCACACTCGATGGTAAGATTAACGCTCTTGCAGGTGAGCATAATCGTATGGGACATCCCATGAACGTTAAGGTGCTCCAGGTGTTTGGAAAAAGTCAAGAGTGACGCAAAAAGTACGAGATACGACTCATTTCGATTTTCATATATAGCTTCAGAAGAGTGGCGGTGACTCTGCTGTACTACAGTAGACAGAAAGCACAAAAACAATCAGTCTGCCAAGTACACCGGAAACATCGCTAATTACTTGTAGTTGATGACATTTGAAATTTAGTCTCTTGTGAGGAAAATTAGAAAAATTGGGAAATATTTTTTCCTATGAAAATGACTAAACTCCTTGAACTTTTACATTGCTATCAAACAAAAGAGAAGAAATTTGTATATTATTATTTCTTTGGATTTTAAATTAGTTGAAACAACTGTAACTGTTGAATCATTTTGCACCTTTTTACATGTTTTTATTTGACTTTACTTATGCGTCTGTCTGTCTGTCTATCCTCAAATCTTGTAACTCAGTTTTCGACCTGTTCCCTACGTCCGATGGACTTGAAATTTTGCATGGTTACTCAATTCCGGCGACAATACAACCTCACATGATCAGTAGGTCAGCAGTGACCTCTAGTGACCTCTCCCAGTATCTCAGGATTTGTATAAAACTTCGGATTTTTCATACCTTCTTTGACTCGGTAGAATAAGTTAACAACTCTACGGATTTCTCAAAACTTCTTTGGCTCGACAGGATACCCCGTTCATTTTCTTACAATCATAAATCGGTTACAATTTCTGTCAAAACTAAATAGTATAAAATAAAAATAAAAAATTTAAAACACGATTTTATTAAAGTGCACTTAAAAAGTAAAAAATTTTTTTTTGAGACACCAGGATTTTCTTACAGTTAATTATGTTTACAAAAATGGGATCCAAATATGGAAGAAAATCCTGCAAGAAATAAAATAGATTTCTTTTCTTGTAGCATTTCCTTCCATGTTATGGCGCCCACGGTTTTATTTTTGTAGACATAATTAATTGTAAAGAAATCCTGGTGTCTCAAAAAATTATTTTTTTTACTTTTTAGTGCACTTTAATAATAGAAGCATGTTAAAATTTTTTTTTATTTCTTATTTGATCCCACAAGTATAACTCGAATACTAGGTAAATTGTGAAAGAGGACCTATAGTAATTAGTACTATAGGATATTAGGAAGACAAAAATTAATGTGTAATCTGAAAGGTGTCTAACACAAAGTCAAAATCCTCTATCAGTCGACTGAGTATCAACCTTTTTAAAACAAAGATGAAAACAGGCACATCAAGGATCATGAATTTTGTACGATAATGGTATTTATTACTTATATATTGCGCTGTCGCTGCAACAAGATTAAATAAGCTGCAATTAAGAAAAATTCCATTACTTGTAACCCTACCCCCTCCTCTTTCACTCTCTGTGAGTGTTTATCGTTTTGACAGTGATGCACGTTTTGACCATGATGAAGGTGGGAACAGCCTTCAGGGTGGTTTGGAAACGTCATACTAAAGATCGTGTAAATACTTGAACCTAGATTAAATTCTCTCTCTCTCTCTCTCTCTCTCTCTCTCTCTCTCTCTCTCTCTCTCTCTCTCTCTCTCTCTCTCTCTCTCTCTCTCTCTCTCATATAATGTCGCAGAGCTAGCAGTCCTTCGAATATTTTATTCCCATTGCTGTCATGCAAGCCTAAATGAAATGGAACGTAACTTTCGTGGTGATTTGATGTTTAAAGTTAATCATATTATGAAAGACGGAAGTTAAAGTTTTTGTTTTAACATTTTAGAGCCCGAAATTTCAAAAAAAGAAGTTCGGGAAACAGATATAAAAAAAAAATAGGGAACCAGCATGTAATTATATATCTAGGGACAGCAGTGCATCTTTCTGCAGGCCAGAGATAAATGAAAGCTGTGCTGCAATGGGAGAATAGTTATTCTACTAAAATATTTCACTTAAGAACGTAAAATGCCCCCAGAACGGATTATTTTTTTACAGTATTTGAATTTTACTTTTATATAATCATGACCATAGAAGAATTCAGTGTTCAGTGGATTGACAGTAATCATGAGGACATTTTGACATTCGTTTACTGAAGCTATATTCAAATTATTCATCTCCATTGTGGATATGACTGCGTGCAATATTGGATTTCAAACCCATAAATATTGCTTGCAATAACTGCCTAAGGAGCTTTTGGTTTAACAGTATTTGAAATTTTTGAAGCACATATTTAGTTTCAGGAACTTTTCGCATTAGACGGCGTGTAAATTGCTATGGCGTTGTGCTGAGGGCCTGAGTTCTGAAATTTTCTGAGTTCAGCTTGCTACGGAATTTACACAAATGACAAAATACGGTGGTCATTCAGTTTCCTAAAAAAACAATTATAAAGTAATATTTAAGCTTGTTTATCTTTTAAGTTGATAAATGACCCATCCTTGGACGAGTAAAATATGCAGCTCAAGCAGCAGGGGAAAATCATTTCATTATGAATATCAAAAGAATACGATTGTGTCTCGATCCCTTCTATTCATTCCATTTTAAGTGGAAGGACGATCACCAAACCTGAAAAGTCATCTACATTTATGAATAACCCTTTCTTTATATTTGTTTCTTTCTGTATCCAAAGTGACTCGAGGCCATGTCACCCTTCTCGTTGGCCTCATTTATTTGCTTAATAAATTCCAAATCACCTGGGTTACAAGATAAAACTAGCGAGCAAAGTCTAGTGGAATTGTGCGTAGGAAAGTGGCTCTCTTGTTGGAAATATTTAGTTTCTAAAAATTTATATTAGCAAGTTCATCAGGGATGAAGGAGAATGATTATAAACAGAGCTTTTAAAATTAGGTATTAGTTCAGAGTTAATAGTAGAGCAAGTTCATGAATGTAATAGTGAGAAGAGCTGCTGGAGGTATATCTGATCATTATTTCGTTGAAATGAAAGTCAAGATAAATGGGAGTTCATCTTGACTGGGAACGGCAAACGTATAGGTATGATAGTAATTAGGGCACAATGAGTTGATAGAAAGGAAGTGAGAAGGTAATATGGGAAAATTTATGAAAAACTGGTTAGTGTTAAGTGCAAGGAAATAAAAAAAAGTATATGAAGAGAGGCATATTTGGTGTTAAGAAGGTGGGAAGAGGGAATACAAGCACTGAGTGAATGGTTGGGGAACTGAGAAGCTAAATGAAAGAGAAAAGGCAACTTCTGGAGATGTAGTTGCAAGACAGAGAGGAAAATTGGGTAAAGGTATACAGAAGAAAGGATAAATTGGTGGAGATGAATGTGAGAGAGAAAAGTAAATCATGTAAATAAAATATAAAATGAAGTTGCGTAAGAATCTTTGGGGCAATATGTTTCTTGACAAGGAGGTGATTGCAAAAAAAGAGAGGTTAGTGAGCTAAAGGAAACTCAGTATGAAAGAGGCGAAGTGGATAGATACTGGTTGGAGTAGTGCATATTTTAAAGTTGTCCTAATCATTTAAGACAGAAGAGAAGCACAAATGAAAACAGCAGGAGTGGCAAGAGTTAGTATGAATTTTACATTACCTTTTTGAAGTGTCCCTGGGAGGAAAAACTTTCTTTTAGCATGTAGCACAAGTTTTTCCATGAAGACCACTGGCTCACTTCCAGTGACTCCAACCCAATTCTTGAAAGATCCTGAAAGATGTCCTGTTTTGGAAGCACTCCAGGTGGTGCCTTGAATATACACTCTTCCCTTCTAAGGTAAGCTCTCCTGGAGTGTAGAGCCACGGCCAACAAGTGAGGTATAAGTTGACACCAGCTCCCACCTACAAATCCCCGTCGAACTCAGGTATTTGTAATTAGAGTCGATATCAAGCCACCTCTGCCATGCTGACCATGTAGTGCGTTTGTCGCACGCAGCCATAATATGACTTTTTATCACATCACCGTGATTCATACATAAGCATTAAGCTACAAACGTCCTTTAATATCCAATTCGCTCTACCTCGGAAATAATATATTGTCATATATGTTACCGAAGGGGAATTTTTTAGTTGATAATAAGTTTGTCGTCCCGTGGGCTGGAACCAACAAAAGAAAAGAACTCAGGGCTACAGTGACGCCTTTACCCACATGGCCAACAAGTGAGGTATAAGTTGATACCAGCTCCCACCTACAAATCCCCGTCGAACTCAGGTATTTGTATTTAGAGTCGATATCAAGCCACCTCTGCCACGCTGACTATGTAGTGCGTTTGTCGCACGCAGCCATATTATGACTTTTTATCACATCACCGGGATTCATATACAAGCATTAAGCTATAAACGTCCTTTAATATCCAATTCGCTCTACCTCGGAAATAATATATTTTCATATATGTTACCGAAGGGGAATTTTTTAGTTGATAATAAGTTCGGTAACATATATGACAATATATTATTTCCGAGGTAGAGCGAATTGGATATTAAAGGACGTTTGTAGCTTAATGCTTGTATGTGAATCACGGTGATGTGATAAAAGTTATATACATATATATATATATATATATATATATATATATATATATATATATATATATATATATATATATATATATATATCAGGTTTGTCTGACTGTTGTGAGTGCACGTGTACAAAAATGTGTAGTCTAACGTCACTGCATGTATGAATGGGGTTTTTTTTTTTAAATAGGAAGACGTATGCATAACTACTTCATTTATTGTCTCCTTGTTAAATCTCGCATATAAATGTAGCCGCCTTAAATAAGAAGTCACCGACTTGCAAATATAAATGACAAAATGTGCCAACACTTTAATTAGAATATTTTCATCACACCAATTAAGCTGGCAAGTAACCACAAAGCATTTTACATAGACAGTGAGATTGCAGCATTAATTTATAATGGTTTTAAGTGGTCATGAAACTTTTACATAACTTTAATTGCTTCGGAAATTAATACGAATGATTTACAATTAACACATTAGTTTTAAGGTAAGGCATTAATCACAAAACTATGATAGTATAAGCAAGAAAACTGATTTTACGTAATGCCAGTAGCCACTTACCGCCTGTAGTTTCATTGTCGTCTTCATCTTTTTTTCTTCAGTCCTATATCGTAATGGAAAGGTGGGGACCCATGACAACTATTGCCCATAATATCAGCGACCTTGACCTACTTTTCAGAGTTTTTGCCTTTTTGTTTTATTACAGTGCAAGAATTTCAACATCAGACTTTAAAAGTAATAAAACGTCTATCAGTGGTTCATCTAACAGCTCCGGAATTCTCTTTCTCCCAGAAAATTAATGATACTGAGTTTCCAGAACATATCAATGTACCGAAATATTCTGTAAGAAGAAAACTTTGCCTTAGTGATGAGTCCAGGTCTGATATGTGAGACTGAGAAATTGCAATGGTTTCACGTTGATTATGGATTTCAGTATAACGTTTTTTGGTAACAAAGCCATGTGGAAATGTGTATAATAAAAACCCTTTTTTTTTCGACAGCAGCTTATGGTCAGCAAAACAATTTATCTCGAAAAAACAGGAGCAATTATAATAGAGTATGCATAGAGATAAAATGAAATGAGATACTTGGAATTTATTGAACAAAAAACAAAGACAAACCAAAGAATGGGCACGCTGAACGACACCTAAAAAAACAAATGGCCTATAATTATATACGAAAGATTATATATGAATCCAGTATAATCCATGTTGCTATACGGACGGGAATCTTGGCATGGCAGTGAAACTATAAGAACAGTTTTTCGATATGAGAATAAAGCATGAAGAGTATACAGAGGACAAAATGATACCTTATGGAACTTTACAGAAGTTCTATGTATGCATGAGATAGTGAATGAGGGAGCTGGAGATGGTTCCTAGGTGAACAATGGGTTTTTTTTACATGTTAGTGAAAACAATTATTCAGTCAGTTGTGGAGGGGCAAAAGATACCTTAGTTTAATAATGAAAGCTATTGTAATGGTATGAATATCAATCAAGCTTGCATAAACTGGAAACTGCAATTTCAAAGTAAATGTGTAAAATATTTAAATTTTAAGAAAGGTAGTAGACATGTATGGAGAAAGGATTGTTATACTTGTAAACACAGTACCTGACCCAAGCACAAATGAGTTTTGTCGCTACTCCTCCTGACACCTGTCTGGTATCGATTTTTAGTTTCCAACGGTTTGTATGTATGTATGTAATGTCCCCTTAGCATATACAGTATACTGTGAATTTCTACCACTTTTCAGTAGTCCTTCATCATTGGCTTAGAAGTAAAGTCGAAACCGGTGAGGACCTACACCCAGTATGTTATTTATTCACCTGTACTTTATATATTATATATATATATATATATATATATATATATATATATATATATATATATATATATATATATATATATATATATATATTGATATATATATATATTGATGATTCTAAAATTTGGGCTTGTCCAGTGAAAAGTGCAAAGTCTCATGCAAATTGAGGAATGATAAAACATCAAGTTTAACGGGGTATTACAGTCTGCAGATAATTGTGCTACGGAAAATAAAAATGGGATTTTTTTACTCAATTTTAATACTGCCAGTGAAGTCATGTTTCATTCAGAAAGGTGCAATTTTCGTTCACCAAGTCGAATGAAAAATCTATATGCATGGCATTTTGAAAAAAACTTTCAGTTTGATTACCATTACAGGAGCCTGTGACTAATTGAAATTCATGGAATAAATTGCGAGACTATTACGTACATAATGCTAGTGATGGAAATATCAGGTTGGTAAGCCAGGCGTTGTCATATTGTCTCCTCTTGAGCTTCACGTGAAATCTTTTAAATGGGATTTAGTTTTCCAAAATCTGATAACACTGGAATCAATATGATGAAACATTCAAATCATACCGAAAGAACCCGACATCTAATCATTTTCATTTTCGTCAAAAATGCAGTCTACTTTGACGTCTTACCATTGAGCCATTTGTCATCCGTCTACTTTTTATATGCATTTTTAAATAAAACTATATATATATATATATATATATATATATATATATATATATATATATATATATATATATATATATATATATATATATATATATATATATATATATATATATATATATATATATATATAAAGGCATCAGTAACCTAGATGTTATGACGCCAGTTTAAGTAGCCCTAACCAATAAGTCAGCCAATCCTGATATGAGTCAGAAATTTATTTCTGTTCCACACGTAATGGTGTGTTGATATATATATATATATATATATATATATATATATATATATATATATATATATATATATATATATATATATATATATATATATATATATATATATATATATATATATATATATATATATATATATATATATATATATATAGAGAGAGAGAGAGAGAGAGAGAGAGAGAGAGAGAGAGAGAGACACGTGGGAGTGTCCTGTATGTAGTACCCTCCCGATTTTCGGGAGATTTTCAGATTTCCGGATGTTCAAATGTTTTGTTTCAAGGGCGTTCGGCATTTCTTGGAGGCGAGTAATCCTATAACTGAGAATGCTTCACTTACTTTAATTTGCTATAGCAGCCGTATAGCGGACATGGTATTATAAATGTTAATTCTTGTGTACTCTAGGCCAACTTCTTTTTCTACTGTCATTCCCTTACCTTGTCTTTGAGTATTTTGTTAGTTATCCTCTCCACTAATTTGTGAACAGTAAATCTTTGATTTCTTAATCCTGCTTAAATTTCGTTTATTCACCCTTCATTTGTACACATACCTACATGCATTCCTTGCTGACCCAGTGAAACCATTGTTGAATTTTGCAAAGTCTTCGTAACTTCATGAGAGACCACTTCAGTATCTTTATCTATAACCCGTTCTTGGTTTTATATCTATTTCCCCTTATTCTTCTCTCACTTATTACTT
The DNA here is from genome assembly GCF_040412425.1 of Macrobrachium rosenbergii. Classification (NCBI taxonomy): domain Eukaryota; kingdom Metazoa; phylum Arthropoda; class Malacostraca; order Decapoda; family Palaemonidae; genus Macrobrachium; species Macrobrachium rosenbergii. The sequence goes on from NC_089743.1 coordinate 68,434,911, forward strand.
AACAGATTCACGGGTCTTATATAAAATTGCCTCGTTTCACCTATTGGCTTATTTTTCCATCTACTTTGGGTCAGCGACATCATCATTAAGGACTTGAGTCATGAGGACCTAATAGGTAGATATGAAAAGATGCATCGTTCAAGTCCACTTTCAGTGGAAGAAGTGTTTGAAATAGTTAATCTTATATTATTTTATTCACGGCACCTCAAAGTTAATACCCTGAGGAATTGTCTTAGGTGGAAATTTTAACAGCACCAGTTAGTCTAGAATAAAAGTGATTTTGAGTCGAGGTCAGTTTTCAGTTACACATTTCGTTGCGTATTCATATTCTCTAACTTCTTTACATGGTCAGTGTAGACGGCGCTTTAAATTTACGTTTATAATAATGTGCACGATCTGTGTGCCTTCTAATAATTCTTCCAGTGTTTGTTTACAGTCGTGGGAGACTACATAATGGTGGAATATTACCCCACAGTTGTAGTGGGATTGCAATCGTCTTTGTAGAGTGTGGTAGTGGTGCGACCTACGTAGCAATCGCTGAGGGCTTGACATGTCTCTTCGGTTCATTTAGATTTGTGTATTGTGTTGGTCGACTCCCACATCGTCTAAAGACTCATAGTCGTCTCCTTGTGAATTCTTTTGTTCACTTCATTACTTTCCCAATTAAATCCAAACTATCAACCTGCTTTGGTAGACCATGTAACGCTTTATCCCCCTTTAATTCTTACAGTCACCTACATCAAATTTTCACTTATTCAAAGAAACAGTTGTTCTTCTCACTCATCCCCTTGCAACCTTTCCCTTATACAAACACTCCCTACTTATTTTCACCAGGATACAGCACAGCCTTGTATTTCTACTAACTACTAAAAACATTTGGCTCTAGAGTATAAAAAATTTCCAAATTAACAACCCCATAAGGGGGTAGTGCCGTCAGTTCACCTAATGTGGTGCACTGTAGGCATGACTAAAGGTTGTTTACATCGCCCCTTTGGCCCCTACCTGCACCCACTTTTTAGCCTTTTATTTTATCTCGGTTCCCACTTCCTTACTGTCCAACCACTCCAACTCCCTCTTTTCACCTTAAGCTTCAAATGGCGGAAAGTGCCCAGTGCTTCTAGATACTTTAATGAAATTTAAATTTTCTCAAATGAAACTGAACACTTCACAAAGCTATCATCACTCAAAATGCTAATTTATCCTCTCACATAAGCGAATCTTTTTGGCAGTTCTTCTACACAGGTCCAAAGTTCTCAATCTTTTAATTTTTCCAACACATATACTGCACAAAGAGATTACCACAATAGCTTCAACTTTTTCCTTTCTATCACTTTCAAAACACCCACATTTCGTTTCCTCAAAGAAGAGTTATCTCGTGCATTCCATTCATACATTTCCCTAATTTGCCCTCCAAACTCCTGCACACACCTTGGTCTCTTTCAGCTGTATTGGGACTCATCTCATTTCTCAATTTATTATTATCTATCATATTCACTTCTAAATATACATATAAATATATATATATATATATATATATATATATATATATATATATATATATATATATATATATATATATACACATACACACACATATATATATATGTATGGATCAACTCCTTCCATAGTTCTGCCGTCCATGATAACATTCATTGTTCTGTCTGCTATGTTTCGGTTTGCCATCATAACCTTACTCTTCCCGAAATTTACTCGCAACTTTCTCCTCATGCAAGAACTTTCAATGTCTTCCATTAGTTCCTGGAATTTCCCTTCACCATCTCAATTAATGCTGCATTATCTGAAAACATAAATCATTCAACACTCAATTCACGATTCCTTTTCTTATCCCACAAATTTCTTCATTCATTTACAGACTTAAAATACAGACTTAAAAGTGTTAGACACACTAAACAGCTAAAGGATGTACAATACACTTTTGTCACAGATGTATTTGTACCCAAAACCTTTAATTTTCTTGTCTATATGTTTTTACATATGCTTCATTTCCATTGTAATAGCTTTTAATTAATCTCAGCAACTCTTCATCTATAGTATGAATCATCAACAACCTAGATATTGCTCCTCAATATATTATGAGACATTTCTAGGTTTGCTGTCTGTTTAATAAAGAAAAAAAAACACTATTCGTGCGTGCAGCCTCTTTCTTTACGTTTGTCGTATGTTTTATTTCCCATTCAAAATTGAAGCACACACTTTCCGTGCTATACTAAGTAATGATGTGCCCTTATGATTTTTATAGATTCCTCTATCATCTTCACTTATATACTTAGAAACAGTTATACTTCTCAGCCATTCTTTCAGAACCCTTCCCTCCTGTAGACATACCTCTCAAACTGTTGAGCCCAGAAATTACTTTGTGCGGCCCATACATCACTGCCACACCAGATGTAGGTAGTAAGATCAACAGGCAATCACGAGTAGTACCCTCTCAATCTTGTGCTTACGCATTACTGCCGTCACTTGAACCATGTGGTCTGAGACACCACATTTCTATTATCACACTATCAAAAGTGGAGCAAACCTTGACTTACCTTTTATTGCAACCATATTTCAGTATCTCACCCTTAATATGATCAGTTCTTGGTATCTTTCTATTCTTTCACCATTCCATTGTCCACCTTCCCGTTCCCAGCATAAGTCTCATAAGCATTGTCAAACATGCATGACGCCTTTCCCCTCTTGTGTCTTTCAGCCCTGCCTTTCTTGTATCTTCCACATTCAGCACATCTCATTAATGTTCACGCTGTCACCGAACTGGACTCACTTCATATTTCATGTTTCCATTTGCATCTTTTACTTTGAGATCCACGTGTTCATTAACTCTCTCTCAACATTTACTTCCTTGTAGAAAATGTCTTAATTGCCTTAAAGTGTTTTCTCACGCTCTCTGCTCTATTTTTATCATTAATCAGCCATTTTTTCCTCACTTCTTGACTATCCCTCATACTGTATACCTGTGGATGATCTCTTTCGAGGAATTGCACTTCAAATTATCTTTTTTTTTTCTTTCATTTATTCATCCCAACACGTATTTTTTTTATTGACGGCAGAAAAGAACAATAAACTGAGAAATGTGAAATGAAATAGCTTTTTACAATACAGACGCAGACAAAATAGAAAAGCTAAATAAAATTTAAAACTTATGCTCCATAATTACTGTTATTAATTTTATGCAGGCTTTCAACCATATATATATATATATATATATATATATATATATATATATATATATATATATATATATATATATATATATATATATATATATATATATATATATATATATATATATATATATATGATTATAATCACTTTTCTACGTGGTTCATTTATCACACATTACCACAGGTGAAAAATAAGAGACCGGTGAGGCCTTACACCCGTTTCTTATTTTTCACCTGTGGTAATGTGCGATAAATGAACCACGTAGAAAAAAGTGATTATAATCATATATATATATATATATATATATATATATATATATATATATATATATATATATATATATATATATATATATATATATATATATTTATATATGGTTGAAAGCCTGCATAAAATTAATAACAGTAATTATGGAGCATAAGTTTTAAATTTTATTTGGCTTTTCTATTTTGTCTGCGTCTTTATTGTAAAAAGCTATTTCATTTCACATTTCTCAGTTTATTGTTCTTTTCTGCCGTCTATTCCCTCTCCGTGGTCTGTCATTTCCATCATTTGTCTTTTACTCAGAGTTGTTTTATTTTTATCATCCTTTTCAAGCAATTATGTTTTGTACATGGAGACTGCAGGTCAGTCCAACAGAAATCCTTATGGATGACGGAAATTCAGTCAAATGCGTCTCATTTACATGTTTTAGATGTAGTTTAATAAGATATTGTATCTCTCTCTCTCTCTCTCTCTCTCTCTCTCTCTCTCTCTCTCTCTCTCTCTCTCTCTCTCTCTCTCTCTCTAAAATATATATATATATATATATATATATATATATATATATATATATATATATATATATATATATATATATATCTATCTATTTATCTATCTATCTATCTATCTGTCTATCTATCTATCTATCCATCTATCTATCTATCTATCTATATATATATATATATATATATATATATATATATATATATATATATATATAGTATTTTTATGTAAATGAAACGCATTTGACTGAATTTCCATCATACATAAGGACCTGCAGTCTCCATGTACTGAAAATAGTTGCATGGAAACTTAAACATAATATGAAATCTTTAAAGTTTTATACCTGAAATAATAGACTTTAAAAATTAATCGTTGAACAAATCTATCCAGTTTCTGTAGGTAGGAGAGTGTGGCTGAGTAGTTTGAAATGATAATATGCAAGTCTAGTTTATTATTTATAGGAAGTGATAGTTTGCGTGTTGAATTTATTATTTATATCTGGGATATTTTTCAGTGGACTATAATTGTAAGCTAACGTCCTACACTAACATAGGTATTTCAGAGTATGTACCGTGTTAATGAATGTCAGGTTTACTCAGTATATTGTCATACACATGTTTAATATGCAGTGCGCTCTACCTCGGCCTCATCAGTTATCATTTCAGAAGTAGAGCGAATTGGATAATAAACGACATTGTAGCTTAATGTTTGTGAATAAAAGAAAATGGAGCCGTGATGGGATAAATATTCATATAAATATACACACACACACATTATGTGACACATAATACTCAAACTCTGAAACGTTTGTTTGTTTGCACACCAGAAGTTAAAAGGGGTTGGTGCTGCCCGCAGACTTTTTCTGACTATTATTATTAGTAGAATTATTTTAGATGTGTCACATTTAGTAGAATACCTGTCGCTGTTATCAGTTATTTAAGAATTAATTGTAACTACTGTCGTATATGAATTGTGGGACTGTTTGTGTCTTCCTGTGCTGTTTGTTGCCAGAGAGTTTCAAATCGTTTAGTTCATGATTTCCTTGTGATTTCTCATAGTTAATCAATATAGCTTAGAAGAAGCACACGAGCACGTGTATTAATATTATC